>NW_005368708.1:1849479-1860560 GCF_000412655.1 Myotis brandtii | reverse complement strand
TCTCGAGCTACATGTGGCTCTTTGGCCCCTTGAGTGTGGCCACGAAGTTTCAATCGCACTGTACGTGTGCGCCCGCACGTGGTATTTTGTGGAAGAGCCACACTCAAGGGGCCACAGTTTGCCAACCACTGCCCTAACCTCTCCACGCAGAGCTCCAGTGTGCCTGGCCCAGCCCCCCAACCCCTCTGGCCTTCTCTGGCCACTTCAAACCCCACCCTCAGTCCCTCGAGTTGCCTCGGGCTGGTCCTGCCTTCTCTGGGCACCTCCCCGCTTCCACCCCATCTCAGGGAGCAATGCCCTGCCACGCACACGCAGGCAGCCTCCTCCTTAGCGGACATGACTGTGACACTGTTAGGACCAATTAGCATATTACCTCTTTATATATATAGATTTTTTTTATTGGCTACAGAGCCATGCTTATATTAGGGGTTTGAAATTCTATGCTTGGATTTACCTGTTTTACAGAGTCTCTTCTGATTGAATTCATGATAATCAGAGAAAATGAAACATTTTTGGCATTTCCAAATACTAGATCTTCAATGATAATGCTGCTGCTACCACCAGCAAGTACCCTAAATCTTTTCCAGGCAATTTTCAGAAAATGGTATTTCTTGCATAAACAGAAAATAAACCTTTTCAATTTTATCTCCTAGAACTGGGAGTGTTTAGCCCAGTTGTATGGAAAACCTCACACTAACATGTTATTTGTAATGATAAAATAATTTGAATGTTCTGTGAAGGATTATCAAATATCTTTTCTTTTAGTTTGTGATTATTATTAAGAGGACTTCTACAAGCTGGAGCCCTGTATGACAACCATCAAAGATCCTTGCACAGGAAGAACATCACTGATTTTTAAAAAAATATATTTTTATTGATTTCAGAGAGAAAGGAGAGGGAGAGAAAGATAGAAACATCAATGGTGAGAAAGAATCATTGATTGGCTGCCTCCTGCATGCCCCACCTGGGGATCAAGTCTGCAACCCAGGCATGTGCCCTGCCCGGGAATCAAACGGTGATCTCTTGTTTCATATGTCAACACTCAACCACTGAGCTGGTGTGGCAGAACATCACTGATTTTAACAAAAGATTTCTATAACATTTATAGACCTAAACTATACTAAAACCCTCTGTATTAGTTTTCTATTATGCATAATAAATTATTCTAAAACATAGTGGCTTAAAACAACAAACATTTATTATCTTATAGTTACTGTGTCTTGAGAATTTCAAAAATATTTTAAATTTATTTTTTCATTACAGTTGATATATAATTTTATATTAGTTTCAGGTGTGCAGTATAATGATTAGACATTTATATGACCTATGAAATGAATACCCTGATAAGTGTAGTGCCCATCTGACACCATACATACTTATTATAACTACTAGACTCTAGTAACTAGAGGCCCGGTGCAAGAATTCATGCACGGGTGGGTTCCCTAGGGGTTGGGGGTGGGGGCGCCAGGACACAATCAGCCCTCAGGCAGGTGGTGGGATGCCCTTGCCGGCCTGGGATCCAGATCGGACCCGCTGACATTTGTGCCAGTTGTTGGGAGCCACCTGGTGGTCACATTTATATTGTTTCTTCCTTGAGGAGCGTCTAGGGAGGGGAAGTGACTGCAGTGCCTGAGGCCTACTTCCAGGAGGCTGGCGGTGCTGGTCCATTGGTGACTGGCCTGTTCTCTGGAGATTGAACCTGCAAGGAGTGAGTGGCTGCCGCTGGGCTGGTGGGCCACTGGGACGGGTCAGTCAGCTGAGGAGCGCTTCCACTGTGGGAGTGCACTGACCACCAGGGGGCTGCTCCTGTGTTGAGCATCTGCCCCCTGGTGGTCAGTGCACATCATAGTGACTGGTCGACTGGTCGTTCAGTTGTACCGGTTGCTTAGGCTTTTATATATATAGATTATTGACTATAGATCCTATGCCATGACTGTTTTTATAACTGGCAATATGTACTTCTTAATTCCTTCACCTTTTTCATCCAGTCCCTCAACCCCCCTCCCATCTAGCAGCCATCAGTTTGTTCTCTATCTATGAGTTTGTTTCATGGTGTTTGCCTTTCTCTGACTTGTTTCATTTAGCATCATATACTCTAGGCCAGGGGTGGGCAAACTTTTTGACTCGAGGGCCACAATGGGTTCTTAAACTGGACCGGAGGGCCGGAACAAAAGCATGGATGGAGTGTTTGTGTGAACTAATATAAATTCAAAGTAAACATCATTACATAAAAGGGTACGTTTTTTTTTTTTTTTAGTTTTATTCATTTCAAACGGCCGGATCTGGCCCGCGGGCCGTAGTTTGCCCACGCTGCTCTAGGCCCATCTACATTGTTGTAAATGGCAAGATTTCATTCTTTTTTATGACTGAGCACTATTCTCTCTCTCTCTCTCTCTCTCACACACACACACACACACAATCTTCTTTGTCCACTCATCTCTTGATGGACACTAAGGTTGCTTCCATATCTTGGCTATTGTAAATAATGCTTCAATTAAAGAACATCTTAGCTGTGTAGTTCTAGCTCAGGGCCTCTCATAAGGATCAGTTAAGATGTCTGATGGAGCTTTACTAAGCCTGAAGCTCCTGAAAGTAATGAAAGCTAGTGAAATTTAGAGGTCTGTCTACTCTTTTTGTGTACAAATATTGATGATTTAGTGGTCACCCTGGCATGCATATAGATAAATAGATGGATAGATAGATAGATAGATAGATAGATAAATATCTGTGTGTATCACTTAAAATGAAAACTATCTTCAGTCCTTACAATAATTATCTTCATTTCATATGTGACTTTCCCTAAATTCAGGCATTATCATTTTTTGTCAAAATTTTGGCTGTTTCAATGCAATTGAGGCCACATTAAGCACCAGGAAAATGTTTCACTTTTTTAACTTCTCATCATCTTCTGATCTGAAATTTTCCTGAAGTTCAATGAAATTAATGGCTTTAACATTTTCCATCCATACTAGAATGATACTACAAAGTGATTTTATAATATTTTAAAGGAATTATATATGAAAACCTGCCTGTAATTGGTAAGTGGAGACTTCAGAGAATGAAATTCCTCATCCTTTTCCAAAGGGCTGCTTCCATGGGGCAATATAAGCTTTGAAAAGTGAATGCAATTTTGTGAAATTGGTGGCTTATGATGCATTAAAATCTAGAAAGTCTGCATTTCATTTCAAATTGAGGTCTTAAAAATAATGCAATTTACTTATAGCTACATTATTTTTTTTAAACTTCAGGAATAATTATATGCGTAACCCATAGACACAGGCAATAGTACACTGAAGTCCTGGGGAGGGGGCAGGAGCAGGGTAGAGGGCATCAATGGGGGAGGGAAAGTGGACATCTGTGATACTTTTAACAATAAAGATAATTTTTTTAAAGGGGGGATAATTATTTTAAAACCACCGTCTTATGTTTAAATGAAAATCACACAAACTTGGTTTAGAACTTTAGAATTTAAAGTATGAAAGTTGCTAGAGTCTACTTAATATAATCTTTAAAGAGATTTGAATTAAATAAATAGCTGTCACCACCACCAAACCTCACTCCAGTTAATCTTGTGTGGGTCCCCTGTCTCAACCTGGGAGAACTACAAGTCCCTGGAGGTCTGCATGTGACCATTTTTACTTAGTCTGAAGTCTTCATGGTTTTCCACTCCTCTGGGTTAGAGAACAAGGAACAGACATAGTTTTCAGAAAGTTATAATCATTTTCACCTTTTGTATCTCAGATGTTCCCCAAGTCTCACCAGTGTGCGAGTTCATCCCTAGACTCCTGAATTGGAACTGCCAATTGCCAGAGCTTTAGGATCTTCTTATACTTCCCTAATAGCAGGCTGGTGGATAAAGTGTACCTCACACAGGAAATGAGAGAAGATGCCTTTGAACTTGCTATCTTTCTAGCTGCAGTGTTCTTTTCTTTCTGACCCAAAACTAAGCTGCTCTGCTGGGACCCATTGAGGAACTCCAGAGGGATGGGTTATTGTCCAGGGCATGGGGACCACAGGCAACCATTGCCTGGTGATCACCATTACCTTCCTTGGGATTTTGGCTGGCCTATTTCAAATGCATATCTCTCTGTGGTGGTAGGGCAAAGCAGGCAGAATTTGATCTCAGAGCTATTGGTGGTCATCTTTGTTACCACTAGAGGAGAACTGTCAGGAAATAAAATCCACACAGAAGAAGAAAGGGCCAGGAAATCAAAAAGACTATTTTCTGGGCTCCTGCCAAGGTGACTCTTGGATTTGTCAATGACAGAAGCCAAAAAACTCCCCCGTCTTGTGCTTAAGTAAATTGGAACTGGGTTTTGATCATTTGAGTCCAAAATGAATCCTTATTACAGCAGCAATTATGAGATGAAAGTATTGTTTGTAAAAACAAACGTTTTTCAACCAATAGTGGAGGAAGCATTTGACTGTGTTTTTCATTGAGCAGTGGCTGAGAAAACCCATAGATTTCCACATAAAAATTGGAAAAATACTGACAGTGGCGTAAGCAAGGACTAATGGTAACATAAAGAGGGTTGGATTGGCTCAATAGCTAAATTAAGATGTAGGGGAAAGCTAGTGAATTTAGTCTACAAATGCTTTGGGGCAAGACTGAATATGAGAGATACTTTCTTCCTGTTAAGGGAATCTCAAGAGATCCAACTAGAAAAATGAGAGCAGTGGATAAAATAAGGACCTGTTGCCTGGGTCAGTTTTAGGATGTGAATTGCAGGGTGGGGATTGGGAAAGATGAACAGTATTTGTCCTATGGCTTTGTCCTATGTCCTATTATCCTAGGACTTCAGACACCAAGTCTCAAGACTATGAGTGACCAGCCCAGATAGATATTTAAGAATCAGATTAAAGTAAAAGGAAAAATTTAATTCTGAGCCTGATTTTTGCTTTTGTCTCATGGAGCAGCATCTCCTTATTTATGGTCTCGCATGCTAGAGCCAGTAATGTGGGGAAGCCCTTGGGACAAACAGGAAAAGCATTCGTGTGTGCACTCATGGGGGCGGGGGGGTGTTATATTTTATCAGGGCACAAGAACGGTCTACTTTAATTATTTTTTCCTTGGTCTGTTGGCAGGCGCTTTTGTGAGTTGAAAGAGGGAAAGAGAAAGCGAGAGAAGCTGACTTTCTGGGCTCATGCTGTAGACACTGGGCAGTGTTTTGTCGAAGCAGGATAGAGAAAATAAGGATGTGGCTTCAACGCCTACATGACGAAATACTCAAAGTTCCAATTTAGAGAATCCACAAGTGATACTCACCCCACCCATCCTTCACATCTTAAGCAAACACTAACAAGTGTCTCACCCCAGTTCCATTTCTATCTATAAAATAGCCCTTGCTGTGACTTTCCCCCCTTCAAAGCTACCCTGATTCTTAAGTAGGAGAGGGGAGATCAAAGGAAAGATGAAGAAGATAAAATTCAAGACACTTTTCCTCCTGGCCCTGGAAGGAACTGAAGGTACTTCTGCAAGGTTTTCAAATAATAGAAGCTTTGATGACTAATTTGGACAAAACAGGAAGTAGGATAGTCTCTACGAAAAAAGAAGGGGAAACTGAATCATGAAGCCTAAGTGCATTTCAAAGCACCCAATGCTACTTGAGAGTGAGTGTCAGGCAGGGCTTCAAATTTTCTGGTTAGCACATTTTTTAGCCTCTTTTCTCACTCTTCAACCATGTTTCCTAACATCTAAATTATTCAGGGTCCCATTTAGTGCTATAATGTGAATTAGAGCAGTATATAACTGGGATTATTTATGATCCCCAGCCTAAAATTTTTGCTTTTATGTCTGAGAGAACCAGCAGATTCATGGAACAGAATATATTTACGTACAGACACATTTATCAGTGTTTGTGTTCCACCTCAATATATAACTTGAATTGCACTGGAAAATCGTGTATTTAAAAATGTGTCTAATAACTCCAGTGTCATTCAGGGAAGCAAGACCTGTTATTAGGCTGAGGCACTGTTGGTTGTTCATTTTCCTGGTCAAGACCTCGAGCCGTGGCAATTTGAGGTTTAGCTTTGAAACAAGCAGCCCTCTCGCCTTGGAAACCTTTTTTCCCCTTCTGTTGCTAGGTCCTCCAGCCCCTTTCAAGCACTGTGCATAATAGCTTCTTGTGAGGAAATGACATTTGGAGGTCCCTCGACCTGCAGCATCATACCAACATTTAAAAAATCATGTTATGTTAGTGAAGCCCTCTCTTTCCTTAAGTCTTAATTTTTCTGCTTCCAAAATTGAAAACATGTTCAAGGAACAATTTAAAATTAACACTGGCATTTGTGACATTATTTTTTAACAGCATTAATTTTCCATGTTGAAAATGGCTTCTTTAATGAGCAAAATATAACACCAAAAAATAACTCTGAGAATGGCTCTCTTGTCATACCTCATTTCCCCCAAAGCATCCCTTTCCAAGTAGGTTACTGTGGGTAGAAGTAGATAAGTACTGAGTGGACTGTTCTGCATTTTCACTTTCTTTCAAGTGCCTGGCACATAGTAAATATTCAATAAATAATTGTTAAATGTTTGAATGAATTCATGAGTTCCTGATGAATCAGACCTAATTATTTTATATTGAGCTCCAGATCAATATACAAGTATTGTACTTTTTGGGAAATTTTTTTATCTTGAAAGGATGTCAACATTACTGTGTATATATTTTTAACTTTAAATATTGTTTTACTGTGAAAAAAGTTAAATATAATGCAAAGTTGAAAAAAATTTATGCTGAATATTTTATACCATCACCTAAATCTTACCATTTATATTTTACTGTACTTGCTTTATCATCTATATCAACTCATCTTATTTTGTGATTCATTTCAAAGTAAATGGAAGAGGCAACCGATTGATGTTTCTCTCTTACATCATTTTTTCTCTCTTTCTTCCTCTCTCTAAAAATCAATAAAAACATATTCTTGGGTGAGGGTTTAAAAATAAATAAATAAAGTTGCCATAAAAATTTGTGTACAAGTCTTTCTGTGAACATATAGCTTCATTTGTCTTTGGTAATATCTAGGAGGAATTGCTCAATAGCATAGGTATATGTTCAGTTTTATAAGAAACTGTTAGACCATTTGCCAGATGGGTTGAACACTTTTACAGTCATACCAACAATATATGAGAGTTCTGATTGTCCCAAATACTTGCCAACATTTGGTGGTGTCAGCCTTTTAAATTTTAGCTATACTCATGGATGTGTATTAATTCATTGTTTTTGTTCACAAAGTAGTATTTTTTTAATTAGAAAACATTCTATGATTCTTATACAGTAAATAAAACACTACATAAAGAAACTAACCTATTTGAAAACAGGACTGTATCAGTAGAGATTTTTTTTATTTCTGTTTCATACATGTGGCAGGATTACAAAAAGTGAAAACATTAGTTGTTCAGAGGCAGTAGATCATCAGGTTTTTAATTTGAATTTCCATAATGACTAATGATGTCAAGTACTTTTTCATGTGCTTTTTTTTTAGCCATTAGTATATATTCTTTTGTGAAGTGCCTATTCAAATATTTTGCCCACTTTTAAAATATTTTAGTTCTTTATTATTAAATTTTAGGAGTTCTTTACATATCCTGATACCAGTCCTCTGAATTTTAGAGCAACTTTTATGTTTAGGTCCAGGATATATCTCAAATTAATTTTTGTGAGGTAGGGAGCTGATGTGATTTTTTCTTCTTTTCCAGATGGCTATGCAATTATTATAGCAGTGTCTGTTTAAAAGACTGTTCTTGTCCTTTTGAATTCCTTTGGTATTATAAAAAAATCAGATGACCATATAATTGGGAATAAATTTCAGGGTCTTATTTAGTTCTATTATCTAATTGTCAATCATTATGTCAGTACTACATTTTCTTGATAATTTTAGCGTTATAGTAAGTCATGAAGTCAGATAGTGTAAGTTCTTAACCTGTTTTATTTTTTTCAAAGTTGTTTTGGCTATTCTGTGTTATGTGATTTTTTCATGTAACTCTAGACTTAGCTTGTCAATTTCTTTTATATATATTTTTATTGACTTCAGAGAGGAAGGGAGAGGGAGAGAGAAAGATAGAAACATCAATGAGAGAGAATCAAAGATTGGCTGCCTCCTGCACATCTCCTACTGGGGATGTGCCCGCAACCCAGATACATGCCCTTGACCGGAATCTATGGAATCTAACCTGGGACTCTTCAGTCCGCAGGCTGACGCTCTATCCACTGAGCCAAACCGGCTAGGGCAGCTTGTCAATTTCTACAAAAATCTCTGCTGAGAGTTTGATTGGAATTGCTTTGTATCTATAGATTAATTTGGGGAAAACTGATATCTTAATAATATTGCATCTTCCAATCTGTGATACATGTCAGCACTTATTTAGATCTAAAATTTTTTTTCTCAACAATGTTTTATACTTTTTTTTTTGAATAAGCAGAACAACAGTTTTTTTAAAAATATATATATTTTATTGATTTTTTACAAAGAGGAAGGGAGAGGGATAGAGAGTTAGAAACATCGATGAGAGAGAAACATCGATCAGCTGCCTCCTGCACACCCGCTACTGGGGATGTGCCCACAACCAAGGTACATGCCTTTGACCGGAATCGAACCCGGGACCTTTCAGTCCACAGGCCGACGCTCTATCCACTGAGCCAAACTGGTTACGGCAATATTTTATACTTTTAAGTGCAAATATCTTAGGAGTCTTTTGTTAGATTTATTGTTATATTATATTTTATGTTATAACATAATATTGTTAGAATTATTCCATGATTTTGATGATATACATAGAATTAATTTTAAATTACATTTTCCAATTTTTGGTGAAATGACTTGATTTTTAGAATTAATATTGTATCTTATGACTTTGCCAAATTCACTTCTAGCTTTAGCATTTATATTGTGATTCTTTAGGTTTTTGTATATAGTTATGTCAATAGCAAATATAGACAATTTTACCTATTCAAATTATCATATAATTTTTCTCCTTTATTCTGTTAATATGGTGAATTATCTTGATTCATCTTTAAATGTTAAGCAGCCTTGCATCCCTGAAATAAACCGTACTTGCTCATTATGTATTATCCTTTTGATATATTGTTGGATTCCATTTGCTAATATTTTGTTAAGGATATTTTTGTATCTATGTTCATGAAGGTTATTAATCTATAAACTTCTTTTTTGGACTGCCTTTATTAGGTTTTAGAATTAGGGTGATGCTGACCACACAAAATGAATTGGACAGTGTTCTCTCATTATTTTTTGAAAGTGTTTTGGTAAGATCGTGGTGATTTCTTCCATAAACATCTGATAGCAGTTACAAGTGAAACCATCTGAGTCTGCAGTTTCCTTTCCAGAAAGCTTTTTAACTATGGATTTAATTTTTGTAATAAACATAGGGCTATTTTATTTCACACCCTAAATCAAATCTATCAAGTCCTATTAGCTTGACCTTCAGAATATATCCAGAATCTCACTTTTTCTTATCACTTCCTTGGCTACCATTTTGGACCAAGTGCCTACAGTCTCTGGATTATTGTACTAACTGCCTTACTGTATTTTTTGCTTCTACCCTTGCTCCGTATAGTCTGTTTTCACTGGAGTAGCTACTATGCCACTTAAAGTAAATCAGATTGTGTCACTCCACAAACCCTCACCCAGTGCAAAAGTCAAAAACCCTTGCAGTAGCTCATAAAGTTCTATATGGCCTGGCACTGTACTACTACCCCTAACTCCTCTTGTTCTCCTACTCTCCCTCTACTGCTCTGCACACTGGCTCCTTGCTGTTCCTTGAGCAGGCCAAGCATACTTTTCCCTAGGGCTTTTGTACATTCTCCTCCTCCCCTGCTCAGCACACTTTCCCCCAAATATTCACAAGTCTTGCTTCTCATTTCCTTGAAGTCTTTGTGCAAGTGTCATCTTCTACATGGAGCCATTCGTGATCACCTAATTTAAAATTCCCAATGCCCTCTGTGCTTCTTTCTTTTTTATTGTTCTCTATATACTTGTAACTTTTTAAAAAATATTTTTTATTGATTTCAGAGACAAAGGGAGAGAGAGATAGAAACATCAATGATGAGAGAACATTGATATGAACTATTCCACACCTGGTGGACATACAAGAAAGGCTTCTGGACTCGCCAACGGTTAGCTCATTCAGAATTGATGTATCTCTTTGAGCAACGCTGGCTTCACAGTGGAAACATCCTATCTGTCCTTCAGTTGAATGAGGGGATCAGTTAGAACAGCCCAAGTTAGGCTGCAGTCACCATGGTCAATTTCACTGCACAGGAATTGCGGATTATTTGGTAATGCAATCTAATTCTTTTCTTTTAATATATATATTTTTTTCATTGATTTCAGAGACAAAGGGAGAGAGAGATAGAAACATCAATGATGAGAGAATCATTGATATGCTGCCTGTTGCAGGTCCCCTACTGGGGATCGAACCTGCAACCCAAACATGTGCTCATGACTGGAATCGAGCCCGGACCTTTCAGTCCACAGGCCAATACTTTATCCACTGAGCTAAACCAGCTAGGGATATATTTATAACTTTTTTCTTGTTCATCAGATTTTTTTATTCGTTTGATTTGTTTAGATACAATTGTTGATAGATATGTATTTGTTGCCACTTTGTTGTTCATATTTTATCTTTACCTTTTTCTTCTTCTTCCTCTTCTTAAAGAATACCCTCAGCATTTCATATAATACTGGTTTGATGGTGATGAACTCCTTTAGGTTTTTCTTGTCTGTGGAGCTCTTTATCTGATCTTCAATTCTAAATGATAGCTTTGCTGGCTAGAGTAATCTTGGTTGTAGGTTCTTGCTATTCACCACTTTGAATATTTCTTGCCACTCCCTTCTGGCCTGCATAGTTTCTGTTGAGAAATCAGCTGACAGTCGTATGGGCACTCCCTTGTAGGTACCTAACTCCTTTTATCTTACTGCTTTTAAGATTCTCTCTTCGTCTTTTGCCCTTGGCATTTTAATTATGATGTGTCTTGGTGTGGTCCTCTTGTTTGGGGTTCTCTGTGCTTCCTGGATATGTAAGTCTATTTCTTTCACCAGGTAGGGGAAGTTTTCTGTCA
>NW_005368708.1:1829546-1848718 GCF_000412655.1 Myotis brandtii | reverse complement strand
GGAGGTGCAAAGTCAGCCACTGCCTGGGGCCACCCAGCAGGAGCTACAGAGAGATCTGCAGATTCCTCCTCTTTGTATTGAGTTTGGAAGTGCCAGATGAGGCCCAGCTGTGAAGCAAGGCAGGCTGGTGCTGGGTCTTGGGCCTTTTATTGACAGGGTTGGTGCTCCCTGACCCAGCTGCAGCTTGTTTGACAGGTTTTTAGCCTGAGAAAGGATAGGCCATTCATATGCAAAAACTGCTGCCCACAGCTTGGGTGGGGTTGTAAATTGGTGGGGTGGGGTCTTAGGGAATCACCAGGGCAGAGCAAACAAATGGCTGCCAGTCAGCCCTGCAACCAGGGAGGTCCCAGGACAGGAACAATGACTGCTGCGAGCACCTCAGTCTGGAAGAAAGCCACACCCTGGGTTCCTGCCCCAATGCCAGACAGTCCAGTTCCTTCTCTCCTTCTCATATATGTCTGGGTCCCCCAGAGCCTCGCCCGACACTAGAGCTCAGAGGAAGCAGGAGCTTGTAAGTACAGTTTGTGGTGTCTGCCTTTTAAGAGAAGCTGCTGGGTCTCCAGCAGCCTGTGTGTCACTCAGCCCCAATCCGCACTGGTTTTTACAGTCCATAGTTCTTACTGCCTGAAGGGACTTCTTCTCCCAGCTCTGGGACCCTGGGCTGGGCATCTGGTGTGGGGCTGGGACCCCTTGGTCCTTTGGGCGGCCTTGACAGAGGCCATCTCCCTTCCAATTAAAAAAGCGGTACATGTGGGTGCCGGACCAGCCCGTTCCACGCCTCCGCACCTCCTCCCAGTCTCAGTGTGCTTTCTTCTTTACTTCTCTTGTTGTAGGACTTCCATTCAGTGAGCTTTCCAGCGGTTCTGGATGATGGTTGTTCTGTATTTTAGTTGTAATTTTGATGTGGTTGTAGGAGGCAGCGAATACAGGCATTTGCCTATGCCGCCATCTTGATTCTCCCACTTAGTTCTTATATACATAACTTTTTAATGTACTATGCCATTTTCTTATTTTATGTATTGTTTGTCTCTCCTTTCTGTAAGCTCTATGAGAGTATAGATTTTTGTTCATTTTATACACCATTGTATCTGAGAATTTAAAACAATGCCTGGTAAATAGAAGCTACTCAGCAAACACTTGTGTAAAGAATGACCTGTGGCCCTAGCTGGTTTGGCTCAGTGGATAGAGCATCAGCCTTCAGACTGAAGGGTCCCAGGTTCTAGTCCGGTCAAGGGCACATGCCCAGGTTGTGGGCTCGATCCCCAATAGGGGGCATGCTGGAGGCAGCTAATCAATGATTCTCTCTCATCATTGATGTTTCTATCTCTCTCCCTTTCCCTTCTTCTCTGAAATCAATAAAAAGTATATTTTAAAAAACAAGAATGACCTGTGAAGGAGGTGGGGAGGTAGGAGATTATATGGGGGGATAAATGGTGATGTACACCTGAGACCTATATAATTTTATTAACCAATAGATTCAATAAAAAAGAAAAAAATACAATTTAAAAAAGAGTAAACTGTGCTCCCAGATTCATAACCTTATCTAAATCATACAGTATTTTGTAGAGAGGAAAACTAATATGTAAAAGGTTTTCAAATTCTGCTTTAATGACAGTACCTTTTCCTTAATATTTTTAGCTTTCATCTGGATATTTTTATAAATAAATGATACTTTCTTTTTCGAAAGTAAAGGAAATAAATGATATCCTAAGACACTTATTTCATTTCTTTGTTCAGCAAGCCTCACAGGGTTTATCCTCAGGAGCAATGCATTATTTTACAACAGTCCACAGAATTGAGAGGTGAGATTACTAAATAATTTTTTTTTATCAATCTCACAATCCCTTTTCCATACTACAGTATTTTTTCAATAGAGAATATCTCAACATGAGTCTTCCTATGCTTGTCATTTAATTTAAAATATATGTATAAGATAAGAGAGACATCCTACTGTGAGCTTATGATTATTTAAATAAATGAAATTTGCAAGCACCAATATTTTAAACTATCCCTTTGTTTGGTGCTCCTGCAGTTTTCATACTCTGGGGCAAGGCATAATAATAGTATTTGGAAATTCAAAGAAATATGCCTTCCTTTAAAACATGAGATAGGATGCTTGTGAAAGGAGAGATAGGAAAGAAGATCAGATCACTTTTAGGAGAGAAGTTGAGTTGAATTTGATTTCCTCAAAGCTATTCATGCCTATATATGCCTTGGAAAGTCTTTATATAACCCCACGTTGAGGACTACTGCTTTAGGCTTAACTGCCGTCTTCTACAGCTTTGGTCCTTTTAAATAATTTTGGTAAACATAGATTTAGTGGAGGAACAGCATAGTTATGATATAGGTTTTTAATACGGTATCTGTAGGCTTGACCAAGATTTTCTTTAAACCTGAAATGATGAATCTCAGCCTGAGTTTAAGGATGCTTATGAAGTGTTCCCACATGTGTGACCAGTCTCCACCTAGAAAGCTGCTTCATTGTTTCTCATAGTGTCTTCTGTGGGCTACAGAGCCTTCATTGTGACTGACAAAAAAATTTGCAGTTTCTTCTAACTGTGTCATCATTCAGAATATATAGAAGCTTTAAGATAATTTTATTTTAAGCTTCTAAATCAAAGCTCTTGTTTCTTTTTTAAAAATATATTTTTATTGATTTTAGAGAGGAAGGGAGAGGGAGACATAGAAACATCAATGATGAGAGAGAATCATTGATCAGCTGCCTCCTGCATGCCTCCTACTGGGGATTGAGCCTGCAACCTGGGCATGTGTCCTTGACCAGGATCGAACCTGGGATCCTTCATGCTGATGCTCTATCCACTGAGCCAAACAGGCTAGGGTAAAGCTCTCATTTCTTTCTAAATTTATTAGGAAGCTTTCCATGTATACTTAAAAGGAGAATCATATTGTACTTGTCCTTGTAGCTGAATTTTCCCAGTTAGGCCAGAGAACTAGCTACCTATTTCTACATAACAATCACCCCAACACATATTGACCTAAAACAACAAACATTTATTACTTCTCAATTTCTGTGGGTCAGAAATTCAGGAGTGGTTTAGCTGGATGGGTTTGGCTCAAGTTCTCTCACGAGGTTGCAATTAAGACATGGGCTATAGTATCTGAAGGCTTGACTTGGATAGGGCGAGCCAATTCCAAGGTCAGGCAATGACTATAGGAAGAAGGCCTCATTTCCTTGTTGGTTGTTGGCACGGGGTCCCAGTTTCTTGCCATGAAGGCTTCTTCATGGGGCTGCTAGAGTGTCTACACAACTCTACCCAGAGTACATAATCAAAGGAAGAGAGCAAGGAGGAAGTACAATGCCTTTTTATCCTAATCTCAGATGTCATAGACTGCCACTTCTACCATTCTATTCATTGGACGTGATTCACTAAATATAGCCCAATTTAAGGGGAGAGGAATTAGGTTCTATTTTTTGAAGGGAGGAGTGTCAAATAATTCGTGGACATATTTCTATACCACCACAGCCATGATCAAAAGTAGGTTGCTCTTTTTCTTTGACTTAGGATTTCCACATTAAGTAAAGCCAAGCTAGAAATACTATCTCTGTTTTCCAGAGGAGGCTCAGATGCAATGAATGTAGAAAAATGATTAGCTTGGGTCTTCTGACTGCAATACCTCCTTCTACTGTTTCATAATGGTTTTGACCCAATTTTGTCAATAAACACTTGCAAATAAGTACTCACCAGTACATGACTGAAAAATGACCGTGCAACAATATATTGTATATTCCTTGTACTTATTTGAGCCCCATTAAAAAATTTCATTGCTGCCGAAACCGGTTTGGCTCAGTGGATAGAGCGTCAGCCTGCGGACTGAAGGGTCCCAGGTTCGATTCCGGTCAAGGGCATGTACCTGGATTGCGGGCACATCCCCAGTGGGAGATGTTGTAGGAGGTGTTGTAGGAGGCAACCAATCGATCTGTCTCTCTCACATCGAAGTTTCTCTCCCCCAACCTTTCACTCTCTAAAAAAAAAAGTCAATGGAAAAAATATCCTTGGGTAAGGATTTAAAGAAAAATAAATTAATTGGGATAATATCACCATGAACCAAAGAAGAAACAGATTCCTGTGAAAGGAATCATTTTCAATTGTTCAGAGTATCTTTCAAAATATTTGATGTGTTCATTGAAAATGGTACATAGGAAAATAAGTTTGTTTTGTTTCCTTTTAGTGACTTGAACTTTTTTGATTAATTCTATAGAGATTTTTTAATTAATAAGCTTGTAGCTATGAGTTGACAGGATGACAACGTGTGTGCTCTTTACTGTCTTTAGAACATCAGTACACTATCTTAAAAAGTCACGGGTTGTAAGAAGTGCTGCTAATTTGGGTCCTTGTTAAAGCAATGACAGGAAAATAACTGAAGTCATTATTTCTTAACTGTTCACAAAATAGTTGAAATTAGACTTCAGAGATTCAATATTATAGTAGATTTTTCTGTTTGTTTGTTAACAGTGGTTTAAGTTGGCCCTGGAAAATACCATGCAATTTTTGACTAGATAATACTTCTATATATCACTAGCAAATTTTCTGAATCAGTCCCTTTAAAAATAATGGCCTGGTGAGAATGTCATAAAACCACTCAATGCATGCTTTGTTATAATGGCTCAAAAAGGGGAATTATTCTATTTGGTCATGCCATTGGTTCTTCATCCTAGACATATGATTACAAGCAAGTCCCCCAAATTATAACATTCTCAGCCAATTTTCTAACATGAAAAATCCCTTTGCTAATGACAAGGCACTTTATTAAGCTTTCAGGCCATAAAGTACATGTATTTTTATGCATATTGGTTTCTCCCCCTAGTTATTTATCCTATTAGTAAACTCATAGTGTGCTATAAAATGAGCATAAATGATCATCAACTACATTTATATTAAAATATTACAATATGAGGATATTTTCTATTGATTTTAGAGAGAAAGGAAGGGAGGGGAAAGAAAAAGAGAGAGGGAGGGATTGAGGGAGGGAGAGAGGGAAAGAGAAAGAAACATGGATTGGTTGCCTCCCGTATATGCCCTGAACCCACAACCTTTGGTGCATGGATGACACTTTAACCAACTGAGCCACCCAGCCAGGGCTATATAGCTTCTATTCTTAGGAAAACGATGTAAGTTTTTCTTAGTTAGATACTTTGGAAGTAGACCCTGAAATGTGGATTTCCCCCCCCCAATACCTTATAGAGGAAATGTTCTTCTCAGGAGGAGGTTGAGGGGAGTGGGTCAGGACAAGGGAAGGAGTCAGTAAGGATGTGATCTGAGCTGGAGACCGTTTCAGCCTGATCTGTGGCAGGCTCTAGAGCAGTGATGGCGAACCTTTTGAGCTCGGTGTGTCAGCATTTTGAAAAACCCTAACTTAACTCTGGTGCCGTGTCACAGATAGAAAATTTTTGCTATTTGCAACCATAGTAAAACAAAGATTTATATTTTTGATATTTATTTTATATATTTAAATGCCATTTAACAAAGAAAAATCAACCAAAAAAATGAGTTCGCCATCACTGCTCTAGAGCATAAATTGCACCACAGAGCTGGTTCCATCTGTAGACAAATATGGGAATGGGAGGGCTTTTATATATTCTTGTCACTAATTTAATGGAAATAAGCCACCTCTTGCAGGGAATGACCTCCTCAGTGACACAGCTCCCAATCAGACCAGGACAATTTTCTAGAGAAGAAGGCAATTGAAGGCCTTTAACAGCCAAACACTCACAGTGTCTGGGGATGAATGTATGGACCGAGTAAAGGGATCTGAGCAGCACAACAACAATATCCCCTCTTTTGCTTTAGGAGTCTTTAAGTGCTTTGTACTCAGTAGGCATTCCATATGTTACTGCCTTAAAATATAGAATTACAGCAATACCACATTTTTAAGGAATAACTTATTTCATATTGGTAAATGTTCTAGCTACTGAAGATTGCAGTTTTTAAAGCTTTTTGTTATGAATATTTCTAAAATGTATCATATATTTTCCTTCTATCACACAGGAGATAATGAGATCAAAATGGCCTTTCCTGGATGCCACAGAGTGATAATTTAGGAACCTTCATCACTTTGCTGAAGTACAAGAGATTTTTCTTTTCAAACTTTTAGGCTAATATTAGGAACCACTTATACAAGGCAGCAGGCTGGGCTGTCAGGTATAAACTGATACTGCTCTTAATAGTACACTGGGTTCTCGGAAGTTTCTTCAACTTCAAATCTCTGAGGTCTGAGAAGTCCGATGATCAAAGATGTCAGGTTTGTGAGAAAATAAGCTGTGAGTAATGTCCTGAGGGCCTCTCCAAGAATGGATTACAGGGCTTTCGTGCGTTGGCAATTGACAGGTGATGTATCAGGTGCTACATCATGCTTGTGCATAGTTCTCATTTGTGGCCTTCCTCTGCATCCTGGGCTGCTCTCAACTGCAGCATCTATGGGAAGAGTGTATTCAGAGTCCATCCATTATTAAACTGATGATTGATTTTTCAGAGGAGAGAAAGAGCTGATTTGATAAATTTCATCCTTATGAACATTAAGGAACTGAAGAAAAAGACAAAATTGCTTTTACTAATTTTCTGGCTTACGTGCTTTAGAAGTCATTTGTCGTTTTTAAGATCTGAGATTAGAGAAAGTTTTAAAGTAGTGAATAATTAGAATGGAGTGTAAGAAAGGGATATTAAGTCTTCATTTCAGTATTTCATGGCCTCCAAAACGTTTTTTTCCCAAAAGTGGTAATCAATTTCGTGGTACATTTTGTGTGATAAACAAGGGCTTAAGTTGCCTTACAATGAATCTGCCTCCAATTAAAGCTGAAAATAGAAAGTGTTCTGGTACCTGGAATTGTTTTTCTTCGCGATGTTCTTACTGCTCAGGAACTGAGTGTGAGCTGAGGGTTGAGCATTGAGAGCCAATGGGTTTGACACCTATTATTTTTTTTATTCCATATATAAATGAGATTATATGGTATTTGTCTTTCTATGTCTTACTTATTTCATTTAGCATAATGCCATCAAGATCCATCCATATTGTCACAAATGGCAAGATTTCATTCTTTTTATGTTCATTTTGTGTGTGTGTGTGTGTGTGTGTGTACACACCCCATATTTTCTTTTTTTAAATTTATTTCCCCTTTATTAAGATATTACAAATGTGACTGCCCACATTTTCTTTAGCTAGCTATTCATCTATTGATGAACATTTAGGTTTTTATCCATGTCTTGTTATCATATAACGCTGTAGTGAACATGGGGGTGCATATATCTTTTGAATTAATGTTTTCATTTTCTTTAGATACTAATAAATACACAGAAGTGGAATTACTGGATCATATATAGTTCTATTTTTAATGTTTTGAGGCAATTCCATACTGTTTTCCATAGTGACTACACCAATTTACATTTTCACCAACAGTGAACAAGGATTCCCTTCTCTCCATATCCTGGCCAATACTTGTTATTTCTTGTCTTTTTAATAATAGCCATTCTGACAAGTGTGAGTTGACATCTCATTGTGGTTTTGATTTGCATTTCCCTGATGAATTGTGATGTTGAGCATCTTTTCATGTACCTATTGGCCATCTCTATGTGTTCTTTGGAGAAATGTCTATTTGGATCTTCTGTCCATTTTTCAATTGGATTGTTTGTTTGTTTTTTGTTTGGGGCTTTTTGAGGTTTTTTGTTTTGTCATGTTTTTGTTATTGAGCTGTATGACATTAGCCCCTTATCAGATATATGATTTGCAAATATCTTCTCCCATTCCATAGGTTGCCTTTTCATTTGGTTGATGGTTTCCTTTGCTATGCAGAAGCTTTTCAGTTTGATGTAATCCCATTTGTTTATTTTTGCTTTTGTTGCTTAAGGCGACCTCTTAGACAAAGAAAATAAATTAGACTCAGATGAACTTAGAGTCATCAAATTGCTAAAATGTTTGTGTCAGGAGAGATAATATCAGCAAATCGATACCCTTTATTTATTTTTTTAACAAAAAGGAATCTGAAGCTCATAAATAAGTAGAAAGCATCATGCCTAGATCATATATTGCATAAAGAGCAGGATTTGGATTAGAAACAGATCTGACTTTTTGACCTGAGAGTTACAAAAAAATCATTTAAATAATATATATTATTATTAATAATATGAAGGTAATATTCCAAAATTGAAAAATATAAGAAATATTTTAGCAATTATGTTAATATTTAATGTATATAATTAATAATTTAATGCCTAGTTTACTCTGGCAACTTATAGTATTATCCCATTTAACCCCTACTACAATCATGTGCATTATAATCCTCATTTTACTGAAAAGAATCAAGGATCAGAGAGCTTATGTAATGTATGTTGAGTTCACACAGCTGGTGGATAGCAGAAGCAAGGAAGCAGAAAGTCCTTCTGTTTTGAAGGCCTACTCTTCCTTATATGCCAGATTGTCTTTATAAACATGACATTAACAGGCTGAGATTGTACCACAATGAGGGACACATTTATTTACTTCAAAAACGCTTTGGAAAATTTGTTTTTAAACCCAAACACAAAAATGAAACTTTTCTCTTAACTGTAGTGCTTCTTTCTACAGCATTATTCCTCATCTCCTCAAAGAGATCTGTACAGGAAAACAGCCTTCCATTTATAGCAGTTAGCTTCATGCCTCTGCAGTGATCCCTTGAGCTTGCAAGATTCCTGCTGCTTCACATTGGATTGATCCTGCTGGGAAAATTTACTGATCAAGCCTTGATTTTTCCACTGATAACACACCATCTATCAATTCGGTTAATGTGCATCTTTTTCTTTTATGTGGTTAGCTGAGGGAAATTTGGCACAGCTTCTGTTTGCCTTTTAAGAAAGTGAGTTTTCTTTTTTGTTAAATTGTGTCCACAAATATATTCTTGTGTGTGTGTGTGTGTGTGTGTGTGCGCGCGCGCGTTTGTAAAAGAAATTATTTTTTGAAGCAAAAGTAATTCTTCATGCATGCAATGTAACCTTAAACTCTCATAGAATATATGAACACTTTCTGGAAGCTGAGAAATACACTTCCTTGAGCTAGTTGATTAATTTTTGATTTGGGATATTTTCTTAAAAGCTAAAACATTGTGCATTTTTTAAAATGAAGTAATAGTTTTAGAATGTGTTCCCAGATTGCATTGCCAATTCAAGTCTGGCAATAGTTCAAGTAGGCTGTAATAAACAGATGAAAAGACTTGGAAGTGTGTGTTCCTGTCAAGAGCATGGGCTGGAAGGGCTATAACTGAAGAATGTTTCAGAACAACTGTATGTCTGGAAGTAAAATCATGGAATCCAAGGTGAAATACCAGCTAGACTGCTCATGTGATGCTGTATTGAATAAACACAGGCACTCATGTTTTTGGGAGGGTGAGTGCAGCTACATTCATCTTTAACCTGAGAACACTCCTTCTCTCTGGTAAGGTTGTCTTGGTAGGCTCAACATGCAGCTAAAGTGAACAGTTCATATCTTTGAGATGATCAGGAGAATTGTGCAATAACCGAAGAGTCAGACAGATGGTCTCCTTCTTCAATTACTCTTCTAGCTATCTATAGCTGGATATCAAACCACTCCAGAATGGGGGCTTAAAAAATAACAATTACTTGTTTTGCTCACCAATATAGGAGTTGACTGGAGCTTATGCAGGCAGTTTCCTTTGAGATCTTTCAGATGATTTCAGTTACAGTGGCTGAGGTTGAGACCATTTGAAAGGCTTCTTCACTCTTGTAACTGGTGCCTATACTGGGAAAATCCAAACATCTGGGGACTGAAACAGAAAGGGATCCCCAGCCATCTCTGTCTCAATGTGGGCCCTCCAACATAGTAGCTACAGGTAGTTGAACTTATTATATGGTGGATAAAGTCCCCCAAAACAGTGTTCCAAGAGACAATATTTAAAAGGCGGCAGACACAAAGTAGAATGCCTAAATGGTAAATATTATGTTTGTCCAAAGATATTTTGATTATAGAATTCCAAGCGAGCAGATCACAGCTAAAATACATTACTCTTTTTATAGTGGAGTAATAAGGCTGACCTGTGGTATTGGAGAATGTGAGGTGTGTAGATGTGTTCTCTGTGTGTTTGGGGGCGCATAAACAATCTTAGGAATCCTAGAATTCCACTTGCTCCTGGCTAGAGAAAAGAGGAATCCACAATATCCTGTCCCTCTTCACCTCCAGCTTTTTCTTCGTAATCTGAGGATTTTGTGTGGCTCTGTATCACATTCAGTCTTCCATGAAGGAACATGTCTAGCTACCAAGGTGCACAGCAATAATTAGGCATATCATAGATGAGGCTATGCGTTTTACTTGCTTCTAACCAGGCTTAAGTGGCTCAGCCTTTAAAACTAATGAATTTAGTCCAATTCAAACAGAGGAAGGTATCTTGATTATTGCTAGCTGGCTATAAAATATTACTTCTGTAAAAGTAAAACCATGTTGGGAATCAAGTAAGGACTCCTTGTTCTAAATGTATTTCATTTGGAGAATGGGGGAGTTTTTTTTTTCCAAGAAGTGTAAGAAGGTAGACATTTGCTAGGAAAATTGCATCTTGAGAGACCTGAGTTTAAATATATTATGTACTTACTTGAGTAACCGTTTTAATATCTAATTAAACATTAATTTGTATATTCCGCTCTAGAAGTTTATTTTATTTACTCATCTTTAGTCTAAACTGGCATTTGTTTAGTTTTGAATACACCTTGGATACTGTTTTTTGGGACTTCTTTGTGGTAATTATTAAGTTTACTGAGAGAAGTCAGAGCCTAAGTGCTTAAGAAATAAAATTATATGGCCATTAATTTGTGAGCTCCCTGATTATCTTCTAATTTAGGGAGTTTAAAGCTCATTTCAAAATCATAAATAAAGGAGAGATGACAAGTCCAGTTTATGAACTAAGGTACTGGCTTCAACAACTTAAGGAATTATTCCATGTCTAGTTTCTAATTGCTTTCATCCAGTTGTGTGAATTCCCCCCGTTTGTTTTTTATTTTTCATAATAGTAATGAGGCACAAATTTCTTGTAGAGAATAGTTGACTGTATAAGAGCATGTTTAATCCTATTTGACCAAGGTAATGTTCTGGGAAATTTATTTGCATAAATCCCTTGGTTTATTTCATCCTCTAGGCCAGAAGTCTTCTTCTTATTCCTCTTTATCTCTATGAGGACTATACATCCTTGAAGATTCTACTTAGGCCCTAAAGGACATCTCCACTCTTCAAGTTGGATTAGTTGCCTTGTCTCAGTAAGCATAGGCCTGCAATGCATATATTCTTTTATGGTTCCTATCAGTTGCAATGAAAGCAAGTAATTATCTGTTTATATGTCTATTGCCCCACTAGTTTTCTGAGGATGGAAACCTTCTTATTCAAAGTATACCTCCATACTCAAAGAAAATTATATATACTAGAGAGAAATTGTGCCCCAAACTCAGGGCACACAGTATGTATCCAATAAATGCTTGTGGAATGAATGTGTACACATATCCTGGCTTTTTAAATGTTGCTTTTCAAAAACCCAAATCCAATGCAAAATTAACTTGACAAAGTGGGGTGTGAGCCATTTTGTGGAATGAAAAACACAGTTTTGAATCCTAGAGAATAATTTTCTGGTACACATTACAAATCAATTATTATGCTTAATAATAAATCAAACCGTGCATTTTGCTATTTTGGGGTTTTATTATCTGTGAACACTAACGGATTGATAACATATTAGTTATCTATGGCTATGTAATAAATTACCCAAAACTTAGTGGCTTCCAACACACATTTATGATCTCACAGTTTCTGTGGGTCAGGAATCAGCCTGTGGCTTAGCAGTATCCACTGCTTCAGGGTCTCTCACAGGCTGCAGTCATCTGAAAGCCCCAATTGGGCAAGGTCCACTTTCAAGCTCACACTCATGTAATTATTGGCAGGATTTAGTTCCTTGAGAGTTGTTGGACTGAGGCCCCAGTTCCTCATGAGCCGTTGGCAGGAGGCCTCCCTCAGTTCCTTGCTATGTGCGCTTCTGTACAGATCATCTCACAACTTGTCTGCTGGCTTCTTCAGGGGGAGCAAATGAGAAAGAAGGAGAGAGGGGCACCAAGCAAGACACAAGTAACAATGTTGTGTAACCTAATCTTGGAAGTGGATGTCATCACTTTTACTGTATTCCATTGGTTACTAGATCCAACCTACACTCAAGGGGAAGGGATTACACAAGAGTATGAATACAAGGAAGTGGGAATTATTGGGAGCTGTATCGGAAGCAGCCTAACCACAAATAATAAATAAGAATTTAAGAAAATGAAAAAATGTATAACAATATCAGGGGGTACAAAAACATAACATACTACTGTGATTGAACTACTAAAAATGGAAATATAGGAGAGAGAAGGAAATTTAAACCCCAATTTTTTAATCCTTAATTCTTTAATCCATAAGCATTCATTGACTGTTTATTTGGTGACAAGTATCACAACACACTCATGGCATCCCAGAGAGAAATAAACTGTATTAATGACTGAATGAGCTTAAAGATTAGGAAAGAAGATAAGAATGGAGAAAAAAATCATTGTGAAAATTTTCATGATATAAATACTTTAATAGTATATAGTGCTGAGAGTTGCTGAAAGTTGTTCAGGGAAGTGAGCATTGAGGAAGAATCCCTGATGAAACTTTTAAAAATGTGTACTTTGTCATTAGGAACATAGTTGAAGCCCTTCTCCTCCTCTGTGGTATTTCTCTAACCCTAGGAACTCAGTCAGTTCCAGGTGGCTTCTGACCACCTGAGGCTCCACCAAGCCAACCTTGATGGGCAGTGCTCCACAAGGCTCCCCTGGAAATGTTTCCTTCCTCATACTCATCAAAGCCTACTTAACATGTTTTCTCTCCAGAGGGGAGTGTAGGAGGAGACTGGGGGTCAGCATCTGGACTGGCAGAGAAATTGAGACCTGTACCACCTGATTTTAAAGCCAGCATCTAAGGTAGATGCAGAAATTATCCGTAGTGATGTAGGAGAGAGGTATGCTAGACTGTAGATTATAATTGCACTATTTTGCATTTAATTATCTTATTTTTTGCTTTTGCTGTCACCTCAATTACATTTTCACAAATATACCTCCTTTCTTGTGACTGGAGCATATATTTATTTCTGACTTTAATTGTTTGGGGCATTTTTCAGTTTCACATTCTTCAAAATAATGACTATGGGATGCCATTATATAATGATTTATGAGTTTTCTACTCTGCCAAGTCATTGTCTCCTATTTAAAATGTTAAGCTGTATAAAAAATTCTGTATGCTAGGGAGAAACTGTAGTTCCCAGAGGGTGACAGAGTCGATATATGAACCCAAAGCCTGTGTTGTCTCTACCAAGCCAAGCAAAAGATCCAGTAGATAAAAATATTGTCTGGAATCTTTGAGAAATCTGCAATGTCAGGAAAGCTTGCAGGAAGTGATAGCTGGGTAAATGGTCTTTCTCTTCTCCAAGAAAGAGGAGCATTCTTCAAGCTATAGGTTGATAAGCTTGCTATAAATCCTTGGAGTGAATAGATGAGTAAGATGAGCTAGGAAAACTTACATAAGGGAGTAATGTTGACTTTCTGATACTCTCCACTTCCATAGCTATCAACACTACTTTCTGTATGTAGCTTTTTAAATTCAAAAAATTATGACATAAGTTCAGCATCCCCTTGTCTACTTGAGGGTCATAAAGACCCTCTTTCTTGTTGACCACAAGCCAATTCTCAGAAGGCATCTTACTTTCTATTTGAAAATAAAAGAAAGCTTTTAATTTTAGTGTTTTCAGGAACTAGGATGGGTTATCAGCAGGCTCTCATTGATGAAAACTTTCCCTTCATTTTTCCTGCAATGCATTTTTTCTAAGTGACATAGTTTGATTTTTAAATTCTGAGCCACAAAAGCTACACATTTTAAATTACACTATAATTATATGCTTATATATCTGCCTCTTCTACTAAATTGGGAACTCCCTGAAGGTTGAAGTCCTGTGTCATTCATTTATGTATTGAAATGCATATAACAGTACCTGGCACCTAGCAAATTGTAACACATGATTGTCCAAATAAAGTCATTCATTAATTATTTAATCTCCGTGAACTTTACTGATTTCTTAGGATAATAGTAAAACAAAGTACCCAGCAAAATGTCAGATACATAGTGGATGCTCAATAAATAATGTGATATTCCTTCCTTGCACTAAGAGATGCTATCCACTGAACCTAAAGAGGTAGGTATTAGTTTAGAGCAGTTAAGTGTTCTGTGACCACATTCTCATAGTCTGTTCTAAACTCATCCATGTCAGTTTCAAATTTACCAGTCTATACTCTCTCATTGGCAGGAAAACGGAGGGAAAGGTTTCCTTGGCGTCCTGCTTTCTCTCTCTCATGAATGTGATTTGTGTACAGGCTGTGAGCCCTGTTACTCTTGCTGGCTGAGCACAGCTGTAAATAACGCCTAACTGTCCAGATGTGATTTGTTCTAGTCCAGGCCTCTTTTTATTCATCCTTGGTTAACCATCTGCGTTCTAATTTTTGTATGTGACTTTTTGTGTGTATCTGAATTCATCACATGACTTTATCATTTATTTTCCACTTTGATCAGGAGAGCTCAGAAATGTTTAGTGCTTACGAAATGAAAACATGATAAAATATCACACGCCACCAATATAGTCAAATTAGTACATGTGATTTGAAATCTTATCAGTTCATTAAAGAACTTCATTTTGACCCTGTCTATTTTTACAAGAGGCCAAATTTATTAACAAAAGTTCTGAGAAAAGTTTTTTTTAATTGTTCTGCTTATCAGGATGAGAGCCTAATCACAAACTTGATTAAAGAGGTTCAGGTCTGTAGTTCCCTATCTGAAGTTCTGAAATCCCCAAACTCTGACAAGCTAAAAAATTGGTTGGTAACTTATTTGGTGACAAAATTTGAGCTGAACTGAAGAGAGGTCATTTATAGTCTCTCTTTAACTTATGTTGTGTAAATATTCATGGCAAAAATATCGATGTTTGCTTACTACAAGCTGCCTTAGGCCCCACTGGAAATGTTCTATAATATATAGTTTATGTTCTCTATGACCTCCTTAAAATATGAAAAGTCAGGGTTTTGAAATATGTTCAGGCCCAAGAATTTCTTTGGGGGAAGGGATTATGGGCCTGTAGTTATCAAGCTTTATTCCTGGGGTGTTGGTATACATATATAAACACTTATGTGTAATTAAGTTCCATCATCTTTAATTATAATGGTTTCAAAGAATATTACAAATAGTTTCTAGTTGCCAAAATATTTATGGATGAAATAATGTAATGTCTTGGATTTGTTCAAAATGGGAGAGAGGAAGTGGGTGTCGAGCACTTAGAAAAGTCTTAGATTTTACCCTACTTTCAAACTCATAAGTTAGTCTGCCATAATTTCATGGATGTTGGCAGAAGACATAAAACTCTTGAGTCAGGCAAAAAGGACTTTATTATTCACCAAACAGCAAGCAGCATTAGTTTTATGTTCACAACCGATCCCTCTGCCTTCCAAGTCCTATGGGGCAATGTCAAGTGGCCCAGGTGGATGTTGTGCAAGCAGTGAGTTTGCATCACAGTTGGGGACCCCTGAGTTTATCAAACCTGAATATTTTATATGGGCAGTAAGCCAACCTGCCTGACCTTGCCCTGGAGGGAGCCATTATCTTTGTTATACTGGTCAGTAAACAGATCTGCCCTCTGCTCTGAAAAGTGACACTATCTTTATTATCCAAGATTGTCCGCTGTACAAAAATCCATGAAAAGATAATCCATAACAAGGCAGCCAGTGTATCTGCTCACAAGATATGCAGAAACACAAGAGACCAACAGAGAATTGCTGCCCATCAGTGGTGGTGGTGGTTGTAGTGGAGATGAAACAAAAGTAACTTAGTTGATAATTATGAAAATTAGGTGATGGATACATTGAGGTACAGCCTATTTTTGCATATATTTTTAAATTTCTATAAAGAACAAGTAAAATATGGCAGCTACTGTAAGTAACATGCTACATAAATCACAATAGAAAAGACCCATAGATAACTGTTAACTCTTCACTGTCTCACATCTG
This sequence comes from Myotis brandtii, assembly GCF_000412655.1. Classification (NCBI taxonomy): domain Eukaryota; kingdom Metazoa; phylum Chordata; class Mammalia; order Chiroptera; family Vespertilionidae; genus Myotis; species Myotis brandtii. The sequence continues at coordinate 1,832,624 of NW_005368708.1, read as the reverse complement.
TACTTCCCTGAGCAAATGTCTAAAGTATATTCAGTAAAGGTTCTTTGGGGCTAATTAGATTATTGTTTGCTAGAGTATTGACAAGTGTATATGATTAACTCAAACCTCTACTGGTTAAATAACCAACTGTGAAAGTTGAGAATATTGGGAAAATGTAGAAAATTACATTTCAGTTTTTAATTTGGGGGGAGCATAATATACATATCACATTCATAAATATACACATCACAATATACATATGACTTATACATATCATATGTACTGTACTAGTATATCAGTGAGATGGAGCCAAAGGAGACTTCATTTATCTGCAAGGCCTTTTATTCATATGAATAGTAATCAGACTGTCAAAAAAGAGAACCTTGAAAATAATGCTAATGTAGGTGCTTTTAGCAAATCTCTGTTCTTAAAATATACATATTTTAGTAAAATATAAATACATTCCTGTTCTAAAAACAGAGGTGTCTAGACTAAAAAGTGAATGTCTTATTCCCCACAGACCAAGCACCAACTTTCCAATTTCCTATTTGCCTCCAGGAAGGTAATTACTATTAACAGTTTGGTGTGTATTCTTCCCAGCTAGTTTCTATAAATTTACATACATTAATATGTAAAAGTACAAATACAGTTTTAAAAAAACAAAAATGAGATTATACTGTGCATACTTTTATATATCCTGTTTTTTTTTCACTTAGGGTTTCTTGGAGATATTTCTATTTCATTATATATAAAACTATTTCTATTTTTAAAATTGTTGCATAGCAACACTGGCTGGCTTGACTCCATTGGTTGAGAGTCATGCCATGCACCAAAAGGTCTCTGGCTGATTCCTGGTCAGCACACATGCCGAGGTTTCAGTCTCAATTCCCAGTAGTGGTGGGGGGTAGGGGGGTGCAGGAGGCAGCCAATGGATGTTTCTCTCTCCCTCTCCCTTCTTCTCTCTCTAAAAACATCAATAAAAACATTTTTAAAAACTGTTGCATAGCATTACATAGGATAGATGCATCATATTTGAAATATCCAAGCTCATCTTTCACTGCTACAAAGAATTTTTTATATTTGTTATGAGCACAAGTCACCATTGCATTCTGTATGAAGTAAGCTTCATGGACCAGTTCCTGCCTAGCTGGATCTATAATCTAAGACAACTTCAACATAAGCATGTAGCAAAAAAAGCAAAACAATCTCTGTACGTGTCAAGAGTTTTGAGATATTTTTTACAAATTGTGAAACTTATTTTTAATTCTCTTGCTGAATTGAGGAGGAAGGGAGCTTAATGAGGAATAGTATATTTACATAGTCTCAAAGTATCACCTCATTAATTACTTACAATTTACAAAAGGAAAATCCATACAGTGAAAGAAGCAGACTTTAACCAATTGACCAAAATCAACATCACCTGTAAGGCCAAATGAGCATTCTGTGCCTCCAGATATGAGACCCAGAGAAAGACATATCATTTATTTAGTATTCCAGCCAGATATGCATTACTTGAATCGAATCATGAGAAAACATTAGACAAACTCATATCAAGGGGCAGTCTATAAAATAACTGGTCCACACTCTTTAAAGTAATGATGAAAGACAAAAAATAAAAATAGAAGGTTTAGGAACTGTTCCAGTTTGAAGAAGATGAATGCTGCTATGAACATTTGTGTGGATGTATGTTTTAATTTCTCTTGAGTATATATGTATGTAGGAGTGGAATTGCTGGGTCATGTGGTAATTCTATGTGTAACATTTTGTGGAACTGCCAGACTGTTTTCTAAAGTGGCTGCACCATTTTATATTCCCACCAGTAACATGTGAGGGTTCTAATTTCTCCACTTGTTATCATCTGTGTTTTTTATTATAACCATCCTAATGGCTGTGAAGTGGAATCTCATGGTAATTTGGATTTGCATTTCCTTTATGACTAATGATGTTGATCACATTTTCATGTGCCTAATGACCATTTTTATATTTTCCTAGAAGAAATGTATATTTAGAACCTTTGCCAATTTTTTAATTGAGTTATTCATCTTTTCATAAATGATTTTCCCGACTTCTTTGTATATTCCAAATACAAGTTTCTTATTGGATATATAATTGGCAATAATAATTTACACAGATTGGCTATCATTTGGCTGCTTTTTGTACTTAAAAAATCTCTTGGATATATTTTAATTTCAATATGTATGAGCAAATCTCAATTTCTTTAAGAAAACTGTTGAATAGCATTCTATATTTGAAATATCCCCTAACAATTGCCACCTGAATGAGATCTTCCGTCTGTATTCTTACAGGGCACATTCTGAACCACACTCTCCTATCCTATATTTTGGGGGTATTAGTCAAATCCACTCTACTAGATTTATGCTAAGATTGAGAAACATGTATTCTGCATCTTTTTTTTTTTTTTTTGCGGGGAATGGGGTGTGTTCTCACATAGCATTTAGCATATACCACTCTGCTGGTTGGTAAGTTTAGAGAAGAGCCCCACTGGCTCATTGTAAACTCTCAGAAGAGAATATATTTACCCTTTGGGTCTTGTTTATGATGCTGCAGACTACATAATCTTAGAGTTGGAAAAGACCCAATGGGTCCTGTAGTCCAGTGGAACTCACAGTGCTATTCAAAGATCGGTACTAGTCCACAATCTTTTACTGGACTATGATGATTGAATACAGAAAGGAGAGTGTTTAGAAATTGTTCATGTATTTGATATTGCTGTGAAAGCCAAGCACGTGGTATTGTATTATACAAAATATCAGGCCACAATTGATAGGAAATTTTAAAAATGCCTTCACCAAAGACAATTGAGAAATACTTCTGTAGTCCAATCTGTCACCCACAGCAAAAATTCCTTCAGTAACTAATCAACTGGAATTTACTTAGTTGGTTTAGTTTATTAGTTCAAGAAAGATTTATTCATCCTCTACAACATGTTGTGAACTGGTTAAGCTACAGGCCCTATCCTGACTCGCTAGGTGTGTGAACGTGGGGAGTGTTCTTAATCTCTCAGTTTCCCAATTTCTACCTCTGTAACATGGGGTAAATAAGAGGACCTATTATCAAAGGGTTATTTTGAGGAATAGA
>NW_005368708.1:1814262-1829425 GCF_000412655.1 Myotis brandtii | reverse complement strand
AAGTTTATATATATTACATATATATAAATAGTTTTATGTTACATATTATGTATAATTAGATGTATAATTATGTATATATGATTAGATATATAATTAGAACAGTCCCTGGTACATGATAATCATTCAATAAATGTTAGTGAAGTTAATGATGATGCTGATGCTGGGGATAGTGATGCCGAATATTGTGGATACATTATGTAGAAGGCATAGCCCTTACTATCTGGTAGCTAATGAGGGAGTATGGGCAAAGAGACAATTTCAGTACAGCAAGTGCTGAGACAGGATGAGTACACAGGGTATCCAATCTTGTCCAAGAAGGTATATTGATGTAAAGCTAAGCTTCTGGAACAAAGAAAGCTCAAATTCAGTGACTTAAAGACCACAGAAGTATATTTCTCTTTCACTTAATAGTTCTGAAGTGGATAGCTGTGTTAGTGATGTAGGCTGACTCCTATAACAAATGATTCCCAAATTCAAAGGACTGTTAACAGTAAAATGCTTATTTCTTGCTCACATCATCCAACCATTTAGAGACCCAGACTCTCTAACTCTGTTTGAATGACCATGTGTGCATAAAGTGGGGAAAACTGAATGGATTTGGGGGATGACTGCTGCAACAGGGATCACTAGTGGTATAGACTAGTAGCTACAAACCAGGACATGGGGGAAGAGGATGACAAAAGATAAGGCTGGAGAGGCAAGAAGAGGCCAGACCATAGAGGGCCCTAAATGCCAGGTTAAGGAGGCTGGACATATGAATATTATAGAGAAGTTGAGATAGGAACATAATATTATTTTTTAAAACTTTAAAGAACACTGTGGCCCTAGCTGGTTTGGCTCGGTGGATAGAGCATCAGCCTGCAGACTGAAGGGTCCCAGGTTCGATTCTGGTCAAGGGCATGTACCTTGGTTGCAGGCACATCCCCAGTAGGGGGTGTGCAGGAGGCAGCTGATCGATGTTTCTCTCTCATCGATGTTTCTAACTCTCTATCTCTCTCCCCTCCTCTCTGTAAAAAATCAATAAAATATATTTTTTTAAAAAGAACACTGTGGCTATAATATAGAGAGAATTTATGAAGGAAGCAAAAGGATACCATTTAGAATCAAACTTATTACAGTAATCCAAGCAGAGGTTGATGGTTTGAATCAAGGCAGTATCAATGTGAAAGAAGAAAATTAGATGAATCTGGACAGTGTCTTCAGGATTTGCAGACTGATGGACTAGGAAGAACTGGCAAGAATGAGGCTGGGGACCAGGATGACATCCTGCCAACTATTCTCTGAAATGAGGAACTTGAAGGAGGAGGATTTGAGGGGTGGGCCAAGGTGGGAGACTATGAATTCAAGTTTGGTTACATTGAGTTTCAGGTGACTCTGGGGTTTTCCAATAACACCCTCCAATTGGTCTTTGGAGATAGAGTCACGAATTTCAGAAGCAAGAGAGAGCTACACTGGAAGTAAGGTCTCATACTGTATAAATGGCAGTCAGAACAATTGGAGTCACTAAAACAGCAAAGAATATCATGTAGAATGAGAAAAGAGTGGACCCAGGACAGGAGTCTCAGTGAGCCTCAGTGAACATCAGATGTGAGAGAGGCCACAAAGGAGGCTTAGAAGAGTGGCCAGGGGCCCTAGCCAGTTTGGCTCAGTGGATAGAGTGTCAGCCTGCAGGCCAAAGAGTCCCGAGTTCAATTCCAGTCAAGGGCACTTACCTTGGTTGCAGGCTCTTCCCCTGCCCAGGCCCTGGTCAGGGCATGTGCAGGAGGCAACCAATCAATGCGTTTCTCTTGCTTAGATGTTTCTCTCTGTCTTTCCCTCTCTCTTATACTCTCCTTAAAAATCAATGGAAAAATATCCGCGGGTGAGGATTAACAAACAAAGCAACACACACACACACACACACACACACACACACACACACACACACACACAGAGTGGCCAGAGGAGTCAGACAGGTGGCAAGAGAGTGCAATGTCAGAGAAACCACAGAAACAAAGAGAAGATTTCAAAAAGGAGGATGTGGTCAACGGTGTCATGTAAGAGAAATTGCAAAGAACAGTTATCGACAGTGACATTACAAAGATGGGTTTGGGCTGTGGGGGCAGAAGCCAGACTGAGTGGACTGACAGAGGAGTGAAGGCTATGAAGGGCAGATCACATGTGCATACCACTCTCAGAAAGTCAGACTTCAAAGAGGATGGGAGAAAGAGGCAGTAACTTGATGGAATGTGAAGCTGGGGAAGTTTGCTGTATGTAAGTGATGAGAGAAAGCTATGCATGGTCACCAATGAGAAGCTGAGGTTGGGTAAAAGCAAAGGTGAGAAAGGACATAATTGATGGAGTTGGGAAAATAATTTAGACTGGATTAGCCTTCAATATGAATCCCCTTCCCTATAAGTAATTTCCTTTGTGTACAACTCTAAATATTAGAACTATGCAGGGTTGGGGAAAAGTAGGTGAATATGTGAAATGCAGAATTTATTCTTGTATTATTATTTATTAACTAGATGCCCGGTGCACAACATTCGTGCACGGGGGGGCGGGGCTCAGCCTGGCCTGCGCCCTCTCGCAGTCTGGGACCCCTTGGGGGATGTCCACCTGCCGGAGGTGGGGAAGGCTCCCACCACCACGGCTGCGCTCACCAGCCGTGAGCCCAGCTTCTGGCTGAGGCTCCCCTTGTGGGAGCGCACGGACCACCAGGGGGCAGCTCCTGCATTGAGCGTCTGCCCCCTGGTGGTCAGTGTGCATCATAGTGACCGGTCATTCTGCTGTTCAGTTGATTTGCATGTTAGGGTTATATTATATAGGATAATTGTATTATTTTCCGTATGAACAACTGTAAACCTACTTTTGCTCCACCTGTATTTCTTATACTGAAGGGAAATATGTTTCCTTGTAACTCTTATCTGAGTCTTATTTCTGCTTCCTCAACTCTTACACAGCTGCAATCTTATTTCCTTTTCAGTTTCTTTTATAAACAACTGTAGTTCCTTCAAGCATTTTTCATATGAGTTGATTTCAAGGTTTCATTTGAACAATGTTCAGCTTAAAATGTCAAACACTGAACTGCTAAAAAAATGTTCTAGATATGTTTTGGCACATACAGTACCAAGCCCACTGTTTATGTTTTCTTTCTTGATCTGAACACGATATATTTATACATTGAATTTTGAGCTTTTAAAAAACTGTATTATATAAGCATTAGTTATTGTGCTTATAAACAATTAAAAGTCCCACTTTTTCCCAGGAACTGCTTTTAAGCCAGCTCTCCTATGTTAAAAGCTAAGTATAGGTCTCAACTTTATTTTTGCTACTTTTAAATTATTATCTCAAGCTGTCATCCTCTTGGATAGGATATGGATTCTGACATCAAATGTATTTACTCTTTCCCAGTCAGTGTTGTCAGTTCCAACATTCACAAAGTTATTGTGGGAGGTAGAATTCAAAGATGATTCTCACCCCCTGGAGTCCATACCTTGGTGTAATCCTCTCCTCTTGTGTGTAGGTAGAACCTGTGACTTGCTTCTAACCCATAGAATATATCAAAGGCGAGGGATTTTGCAGCTGTAATTAACGTGCTTAAGCAGTTATCTTTAAATTATTCAAAAGAGAGCACATCCAGGTGGGCTTGACCTTACCAGGGGAGCCCTATAAAAGAGGGTCCAGACCTGTCCTGAAAGAAAAGGCTTGACACAGGAAAGACTCTCTCCTGCTAGCCTTAAAGAAACAGCCATGTTAGGAACAATCTATGGGAAAGGGTGGCTTCTAGGAGTTGAGAACCTCAGTCCTGAATGCTTCCAGCAACCTAAATGAGCTTGGAAGAAGTTCTTGAGTCTCAGATGAGACCACTGTCCCCACTAACTCCTTTATTGCAGAAAACACAGCTAAGGACCCATGAACACTGAAATAATAAATGTATGTTGTTCTAAGATGCTAAGTTTGTGGTAATTTGTTATGCATCATAGAAAATGGATATGCTTGTCATCAGCATTACTATTCATGTCTTGGGCATAAGAGAGTTGGACTGTACAGGGAGAGGGCACCATCCTTTAAAATTCTCTCCTCTGCTTCTCACCTGTGGCTTCCATAGCATCCCTGATGCTCCTTGCCCATGCAGGTTAATGAACTTTGATTGGTGAGAGGTAGAAAACATCACCACAGTGGACCACATATCAGCTTCTGAGCCAGAATAAAACTGCCTCCTTGAAAACAGACACATTGAAAACCAGTACTGTTTGTGTTGTGTATTACTGCAATACTTATTAACCGCTCTGCTGATTCATTCTATGACAAAGCATCTGAATCAGGCATTAGTGGATCGTCTCTGTTATTGTCAGAGAGCCATTGCCTCAGGATAAAGAATGTCTGTTAGTATTCTGGGCACGCTTGAGACTCTCGACTAAGAGGCCAACACTGCCCTCTCATTAGTACTTTGTGGGTGTTAAGACCTTCATTAAGATTCCACTTCCTTTAATGTGGTCACCTTGGCATGTTTTCTGAATGACCTTAGTGACTTAGGAAGGATTGTTTTTTCCAAATAATAGGCAAGAATGCAGAAAGTAATTGGATTTGGCATACCTCGTAACATCTCATTGGATTGCTTTTAAAGGAACTCTTAAAGAAAGGCTTTATTTAAAACAGAACAGAGAGGAAGATTTGGCTGGACACTGATGAGCTTCTCTATGAGATTCAATGACTAATGCTGCATGTCAACACCAGGCGTCCATGTATATGGATATTATGACACCAATGTGTATAGGCTTCTTAATACTGAGGGAGGAGGGGAAAGCAGTTTCCCCTTCCACCCCATTGCAGAAAGTTAGTAGGAATATACTGTAGTGAGAATTCAGGAGGCTGCATGGATTCTACATTGGTTGATGGACAAGTGAGCAGAAAACTTCAGTTTCTGGGATGATTTTGGATTTTAGAGATGCCCTCAGGCAACAGCACTGGACCTGACCTACAACAGGCTTTCTTAACCCCAGCACTATTAAACTATTGACATTTGGGGCAGAAAAATTCGCGGAGGTGGAAGGAGAAGCCAGCTACTGGAGGACGGCGAAGGTCAGGATTTTATTTATTTCATTATTTTATTTGAAACTAATGTTTGAGAGAGAGAGAGAGAGAGAGAGAGAGAGATTGAAGAGTACTGTCCTGTGCATTGTAAGATGTTCAGCAGCAGCCCTGGCCTGTACCCAGTAGATGCTCTATTCCAGGACCCCCACAAGTTTGACAACCAAAAACGTCTCCAGATGTTGTCAAATGTACCCTGTGGGCAAAATCACAGTTGAGAACCACTGCTCTAAAATAAGCACTTAGTTTTCTGCCCAATGTCTGTTTCTTGTGATGCTTTAATTTTCTCAACTCAGTTTAACCAAAGTGGTTAACGACAGACATGGGGGTGGGGGGCGGGTAGGTGGTGGAGTGAATGGAACATTTGTTTTTCTTTGTCTATGCAGATACATACAGCGGCTATGATATGTAAAAATTAGGTCTTAAAGGGTTTCCAGGACTGTGTGTCTGCTCCTGAGGTTTGTTTTAAGTCTATGTGTCCTTTGCCTGTATTTTGTATTAAAAATTAGAAAAACAACACGTTTTTTGAGTATGTTAGCATTGTTCCTTTATTTTTTTTTATTTTTAAGCAAGTTCTTCTTTTTCGGTATCCATAGGCTGTTCCAAAAAATGTATACACACTTTAACAGCTGATAGCTCAATTGATGTTTCTTTCTTTTTATATTTAACCCATTGGAATTAATAATTATTCAAAGAGTATATACATTTTTTGGGACACCCTATATTTTTCTTTCGTAAACTTCTTTTGGTTTTGTTTAAAAGTGGCTTTATTAAGGGCTTATATACAGTCCTAAAACCAGAGTATTTGTTTGCTTATTTTAGAGCAGTGGTTCTCAACTGTTATTCAGGTCTTAGGGATTTTTTTTGCATCCTTATTTTAATATTGGCTTGCATAATGACCTGGGAGTTCATATCTATTACTACCAAAAAATTAATAAAGTTATGTTGAAAATCCAGAAGTAAGTGGGCAAGTCTGGTTTCCTGTTCTGATATTTTTCTGTCTCTTTTCTAAAACCCACACTCCTATGGGGACCATCCTTACAATGTTCAATCTAATTCTAACCTTTGTACAGAAGAAACGTGATCAAGAGCATCATTGCTTGAGTTGCCATTGCACAAAAAAACAGGGGATTGAATTGTCATTGAACCAATTAGTTTCTGCCAATAATTGGAAAGAGCATCAATTATCAACAAATAAAATGCTTAAGTACTAGTAGAGAGGAGACTTAAAAACTGAAAAGCAAGATCTGAAATTTCATCAATTTGCCCATGGATATTCAGCTAATTATTTGCTATGAGAGGTAATTCTCAATTCTTCAAAGCACTGTAAGTGATCAAAAAGATAGTGCTCTGGAGGAGGGTGAAGCACCATGTGCTAAATGAAGAAACCAGCCTGGCTAGGCTAGCAAATGAAAGTAAAAGGTCGAATCCATTTACAGAACTTAGTTTCCTGCTGTTCATTCTATGTTACCCAAGCTTCCTGATAGCAATGAAATTATCTTTAAGTGAAAGACCAACACTTGGGAGAGAAATTGAGCACGGAAAATCAATACTAAGTTTCAGTGGTTCCTGACCAGAACATTAAACTCCTTTTTATAGGAGAGAGAGAGAGAGAGAGAGAGAGAGAGAGAGAGAGAGAGAGAGAGATCCAAGTGACTCAGTCCTGTCTCCCTGGTTAGTGGGTAACTTCACAGACAATATTAGATTTTGGTTTCTTTAAAAACTATAAAGATCATATAACTGAGAGGCTAGCTTTTTTTCAATGGTGTCAATACTGATTTGAGAATTGGCATTTTTATTAGCTACTAACTTGTTCTATGCAAATAAAGATAAAAAGAATTATTTGGGCTGCAGCCTTTTGGAAACAGAACACTTGTCAATAATGTCAGAAAACACTAGCAGAGAAGAAGGACAGAAATGACCCCCTGATCTTTTCTCATGAGGTGTGCTTTGAATCTGATGTTAAATATGAGAGAAATGAATCTAGTATAGTTTGGAAAAGGTTTTATTTTATTCAATCTTGTAAGAATGTGATCTTGATCTTTTTTCTTCCTCAAAATTGCTGAAGATCAGTTTTATAACTTGTACATATCCATATATTATTTACATGTATATATTTGTATGCACGTATATATCTGTATGTATATGACTCTATAGCAAAGGTTGGCAAACTATGGTCTGAGGGTCAAATACAGTCTGATGCCTGTTTTTGTAAATAAATTTTTATTGAAATAGCCATATATTTGTATGCGTTCATGTATTGTCTGTGGTTTTTTCATTCTACAGTGACAGAGTTGAGTAAGTTTGACAGACTGTATGGCCCTTTACAGAAAAGCATCCACTGATCCTTGTTCTAGAGCCAGACCTTTCTACTTGGCACATGCTGGAATAATAAAGAAGAAATATTTGCTTTTTTAAAGCTTTGTGATGTTTTAAATATTTTAATTATGTAACATTTTATATATTTGGGGGTAGGTTATTATTCTGTCTTCTAATTTTTTGAAGTTGGATTCTTTGGCTATTTTGCTTAGTTATTTATTTATGTACTTATTTAATTACAGCTGAAGCTCAATATTATATTAGTTTCAGGTATACAACATAGTGATTAAACATTTATATAACTTATGAAGTGATCACCCCAATAAGTTTAGTACCTACCTGTGCTGTACTTTACATCCCCATAACTATTTTAATAACTGGCAGTTTGTATTTCTTAATCCCCTTCACCTTTTCCCCGTTCCCCCTCCCTCATCCTTTCTGGAAGCTATCAGTTTGTTCTCTGTAATGAGTTTGCTGCTGTTTTGTTTTGTTTGTTCAGTTATTACACATTTTAGATTCCACATGTAAGTGAAATCATGCTGTATTTTTCTTTCTCTGTCTGACTTATTTTACTTAGCATGATACCCTCTAAGTCCATCCATATTGTTGCAAATGGCAAGATTTCATTCTTTTTTTTATTGCTGCATAATTTGTATCCATTCATCTATGGATGGACACTTACAATATCCTGGGTATTGTAGATAACTGCAATGAACATAAGAGTACATATATCTTTTCGAATTAGTGCTTTTGTTGTCTTCAGAAAAGTACCCAAAAGTGGAATTGCTGTGTCATATGGTAGCTCTATTTTTAATTTTCTGAGGAACCTCCATACTGCATCATTTTACAATCCCACCAATAGTGCACAAGGATTCCCTTTTCTCCACATTCTCGCCAACATTTGTTATTTGTTGACTTTTAGATAATAACCTTTCTAATAAGTGCGAAGTGATAGCTCTGTGGTTTTGATTTGCATTTCCCTGATTATTAGTGATGTTGAGGATCTTTTCATATGTCTGTTGGCCATCTATATGGCTTCTTTGGAGAAATATCTATTCAGGTCCTCTGCCCATTTTTTAACCAGATTTTTTTTATGTGGCGTTACATCAGTTCTTTATATATTTTGGATATTAACCCCTTACCAGAGATATCATTTGTAAATATCTTCTCCCCTCCAGTAGGTTCTGTTTTTGTTTTGTTGATGGCTTCCTTTGCAGTGCAAAAGCTTTTTAGTTTTATACTTTGTTAATGCTTCATAAATTCACATATCATCTTTGTGCAGAGGCCATGCTAATCTCTGTATTGTTCCAATTTTAGTATATGTGCTGCCAAAGAAAGCACAAGAGGATAAATATTTTTATTAAAAATCTACTTATGGCCCTGACCGGTTTGGCTCAGTGGATAGAGCGTCGGCCTGTAGACTGAAGGGTCACAGGTTCGATTCTGGTCAAGGGCATGTACCTTGGTTGCGGGCACATCCCCAGTGGGGGGTGTGCAGGAGGCAGCTGATTGATGTTTCTCTCTCATTGATGTTTCTAACTCTCTATCCCTCTCCCTTCCTCTCTGTAAAAAATCAATAAAATATATTATTTTAAAAATCTACTTATGGAGCATATGCTATGCAAAGAAGTTACTTGTTGACATGGAGGTAAAAATGTGTGGGAAAATGTGAAGAAACTGAAGAAAAGTTCAGAATGTTATTAGAGGCCTCTAAAGGGATGGAGAGAAAAGTAGTATTGAGTTGTCAACCTGGAATTAATCAAAACTTTACCAAAATGCCTATGTAAGTGCATAGATCAGAAGATTCAATATAATAAAATTAAATAAATTAAACAATTATTATGTAGTAGGCATTGTGCCAAGCCACAGAGGTTACAAGATGGATGACTCATGGGCCCACCACATGAAGAACTAAGAAATATATTTTTTAAAATATATTTTATTGATATTTTACAGAGAGGAAGGGAGAGGGATAGAGAGTTAGAAACATCGATGAGAGAGAAACATTGATCAGCTGCCTCCTGCACACCCCCCACTGGGGATGTGCCCGCAACCAAGGTACATGCCCTTGACCGGAATCGAACCTGGGACCCTTGAGTCCGCAGGCCAACGCTCTATCCGCTGAGCCAAACTGGTCAGGGCAAGAACTAAGAAATATTTTTGTTGGGTTTCATTCTCCAGAGCTGTCGCTGGTTAGAATACTGATCAATTATACCATTGAACTTATACATTGTGCAAAAGAAGGGAAAAAATGATCAAAATTGAACTCCTTATCTTTCCTTTCAAACCTGTTTTTCTTCATGTACTCTCAGTTTGGGGAAAGACATCACCACTCAGCTGACCAACTGGATTGTCAACTTGTCTGTTTTCTCTCTCATATGCTAGAATTTGCTTCCCACTTTGCCTCACCTGGCTCACTGAGTTCACCATCTCCACTCAGAGGATTCCCAGACCTCATCTCTTTTTTCCACACCAGCACAGTCTGGGTTATGCATTTGCCATGTATGTTCCCATAGATCCAAGTGCATTCTTCCCATGACAGGGCTCTTGCCACCGTGTGTTAATGGTTTCTGTACCTGTGAAGAGGCCATTTCATATCACATAAAACTAGGAAATGTTTATATGGAATATGAGTAAATGGATGTGTTCAGAGGGTAAATCCAGGTTTTCCAGCTGCCCCAGAGTCAATGCATATGTGAATATATATATTATACATATATATTCACTTATTAATTAATTAATTAATTACTTCTACTAACACTTATTAAGCATTCTCTTCATGCTGGACACTGATATATAACAGTGGGGGATATAGCAGTGAACAAGGCGGAAAAAGTCCATGTCCATGCAAGTTGCATTCTAGTGAGGACAGACAGATAACTAAGATTTTCAAGCCAACCTCACCACCACCACTGCCATTTTGAAGATGAAATAAAACTGAGACCTATTACCTACTTTAAACTCTTATTGGAACCATTAAACCTTTATCATGTTAGAAAACATTGTAAACAGGTAGGCTTTCTAAGCTGTCACACAATTAATAAACTTTACAAAAGAATATAGTAATATTTGAAAATCGTGGGAGGAAAAACAACCATAAATATATAAGGTGAGGTAATGACAAGTGTTATGAAAAGAAAAAGCAGGAAGAGATGGGCTCTGAGTGGGTAGCTGGTGGCATTAGCAGAGACAGGATAAAAACGAGTGTGGTGGGGTGGGTGGCAAGAGCAGAATGAGGAAGAGTCAGAGAGAAAGGAAAGGGTCAAATTATGTAAACTGTCCAGCCTTGGGAAGGAGTTTGGATTTTATTTTGAGTATGACAGGGTAAGCCACTGGAGAGTTATGAGCAGGAGAGTGACGTGATCTGATCTGGTTTTACAAAGTTATCTAAGGCTGCTCTGTGGAGAACAGACCAAGGATCTGTAGGAAAAGAAAAGTAGAAAGATGAACTTGGACAATGATGTTGGCAGTGGTAGCAGTGAGGAGTGGTCAGATGTGAGATTTGCTTTGAAGGTAGAGCTGCCATGATTATTGAAGAATTGATTGTGGGGATGAGGAAAGCAAAGGGGCCAATCATGGATGACCCCAAGGGTTTGGTCTGAATAATTGGCTGTATAAAGTGCACAGGAACACGGAACACACACACACACACACACACACACACACACACACCCTCTACAATGTCATTGTGCCAATTTGCCTAAATGAAAACTACTTATTAAAGAATTTAAATAATATTATACATAAATTTTCCAATAAAGGTAAAAGTTTCCTCAAGCCACTTGGCTTTTTATTTTATAAAATAAAAGTGTCTAAAGAAAGTTGGCCCTTAGACCTTTCTTTTAATCTAATTTAATATCCTCCTATCATAGATGAAGGAACAGAGACCCAGAGAAAGGCTCAGAGGCTCATGCTAGACCACAGAGTCAATGTATGCCAGAACAAGCAGTAGAAAACCCTTCTTGTGTTTCCTTTACAAATTCAGGGATAAATCACCTTGCCTTTTATAAAAAGCTCTATTTTCTTTTTGTATCTATGAAAAATAAAGTTTGATGCCCAGCATGAGAATTCAATTTTTGGGAAATGTTTCAAAGTAGTGACTTAATAATTTAAAATTTTTCTCAACACTCATATGCATACATTTTAAGACGTCCATGGCCCCAGGCCTGCTGAGATTACACACTCAATTTCACTTCCCCTCCAAAAAGCAGGTAAAATCTAATCACACCTATTTTGCTTAAATTCCACTTTCTTGTCTACTCTTAGTTATTCTATATAGAAATAATCTACTGAATCTAATGAACAAAATAAACAAACACAATAGAAACAAACTCATAGAAACCAAAAATGGACTGGCAGCTGTCAGAGGGGTGGGGTGTTGAGGGGCTGGATGAAAAGGGTGAAGGGATTAAACAAAAACAAAAACAGCCTTACAGACACAGACAATAGTATGGTGATTACCAGAGGGAAAAGGGCTTGGAGGGAGGTGGAAGAGTGTAATTGGGGGATAAATGGTGACCGGAGACTTGATTTGGGGTGATGAACACACAATACAATACACAGATGATGTATCATATTATTGTACACTTGAAACATATATAATTTTGTTAACTAATGTCACCCCCAATAAATTCAATAAAAAAATTTAAAAATAAATAAAAATATAGAATTAATTTTAAATTGCTTATACAAATTTTTCCTCTTTAAAATACCTTTTGCCTTAAGTTTATAATCTTCAGCACACAGAACAAAATGCACTTGAATATATTAAATTTTCTTTCCTCAGAGATGAAAGAAAAAAGAAAGTTTAACTATGAAGGGTTTTTTTGTGTGTGCTAAAGTGAACATAATGTAATCTTATTAATAATTTTCTTCTTTGTCACTCAGCATATCTTTTGATACTGAACAGTCTTTTATGGTATTTTTCATCTCATAAATTTATAATATTACTGTATTCTTTAATGTGAAGTTTATTAATTGTATAACAGCTTTAAAAAGTCTCCCTTTTTATAATATTTCCTATCATGAATAAAAGTTTAGTGATTCAAGTAATACACTGCAAAATGACAGGTGATAGTGAGGTTAATTTTAAAAATCTTTAAGATTCTTTCTACTTGAAGACATTATGAATCTCATCTCCATGACATTCAGGTTATCCTTCTAGGCTAGATTGAATATTATTTGGTACTAAAATGTAAATGTCTTTAATTGTGGCATTTATGGGATGCCCCCTCCCAAATTAATACAGTTCTTATTGCACTGAATTAATATAGCATTCAATTCTTATTTCTCTAGGATTAAGAAGAACTATTGAAGGGAGTTTGGGTAGAGAGATAAAGAACTGTACCAAATTCACAATGTTGTAATGTTTACTTTCCACATAGTGCCAAAACGATGTTTTTAGTTTCATTGAACTACTAAAAAATGCAAATGAAAAATACAGTGGCCCTGCCTGGTGTGTCTCAGTTGGTTGGAGTATTGACCCTTGCACCAAAAGGTGGCGGGTTCCATTCCTGGTCAGGGCACATGCCCAGGTTGCGGGTTCCATCCCAAGTTGGGGCACATGCAGGAGGCACCCCAGAGCCATATCTTCCTCTTTTGCATTATGAGGAGTTGGAAGAGAGGTCTCAATCAGCTTTGAAACTTTGCAGTTCAATACTTCTACCACTACCACTGTAACTCCGATGACTTTGTGAAAATACTAAGCTTTGTTACATTTTAACTAATACCATCATCTATTCTCTTTCAAATGTTAGAGCTTGGTTGTGTTTGTAAATAAATAACATTACGCCCAGCCGGGTGTGGCTCAGTGGTTGAGCCTCAACCTAGGAACCAAGAGGTCATGGGTTTGATTCCTAGTCAGGGCAAATGACTGGGTTGTGGTCTCAATCCCCAGTGTGGGGCATGCAGGAGGCAGCCGATCCATGATTCTCTCTCATCATTGATGTTTCTTTCTCTCTCCCTTTCTCTCTAAAACCAATAAAAAATATTTAAAAATAAATAAATCCTATATCAGTGATGGCAAACCTATGACACGCGTGTCAGAGGTGACACGCGAACTCATTTTTTTCGTTGATTTTTCTTTGTTAAATGGCATTTAAATATATAAAATAAATATCAAAAATATACATCTTTGTTTTACTATGGTTGCAAATATCAAAAATTTTCTATATGTGACACGGCACCAGAGTTAAGTTAGGTTTTTTCAAAATACGGACACGCTGAGCTCAAAAGGTTCGCCATCACTGTCCTATATAATAAAGAGCTAATATGCTAATGGTCATGATGCCATCATGCCGTAATGACCGATCAGCAGGAGGCTGCATGCGCAGTGAGGCGCGGGTGGCTGCATAAGGAGGCGGGAGGCAGGGCGCCTCCTCGCACGATTTCAATCGCTCACTGGGCCTCTAGTAAATAAATAAAATCACTAATTAAGTGGTTTTATACCATTGTTGACAGTAGTTGAGTGTGGCTTGCCCTCAGGAGTAATCATTCTTTGATAATATGGTCAATGGAAGATGTATAAGGACTCAGGAGTTATTATTCTCATGTGCCTATGATCCTTTCATATTCCCCTTGTAGTTCAACATGCTGTTCCCTTTGGGGAATTTCTCCCCCCACCACCATCACTCTGTGAATTCTGTAGGATTTTCTACCACAGTGCCTTTTCTTCCCTTGCCACAGAAATGGTCATTTGATATAGTGGCCACAGTTATTGGTCCAGGATATAAGCATGCGACCCAAAGTAGGCCAATTAGAGTTTTCTGTAAATTTTCTAGATTCAAAGTGTATGTGCATGGGGGATGACCCTTCTTGGATTTTGTGTTAGGATGTATGGTATGCCAGGAACTGTTCAAAGGTATTTACCATGTATAGCAAGATTGCTTCTACTAGGAGAGAATGAAGCCAATACATGAGTAGAAGCACAGATTAGCAGAGATGAGGAATAGATGGAAAACCAGAGGGCATTACATTTCTGGTTACAGCCCCTGATTCTGGACTTATTGCAGACTCTTCTCATTTGCCTTTTGGAACATGTTCCTTCTCATTTCATCATCCCTAATTCTTTGACTCTGTAATTCCCAAATGTTGTTTTACATCCTGTAGTTCTGACCCACCTTGGTGTTGGCTTTTGTATCTCCTCAGTCAGTTTTGTGAGCTATCCTAAGAACCTTCTTTAGCTGGGTGAGTTAATAAATCCATTTCTTTGTTTATGGTAGGTTGATTTGGATTTTAGGGTTTTTTGCAACAAAAAGAGTCTTGACTACTAACCAATGAGTGGTCTCAAGACAACTGAGGCTGAAACAAAAACATTTCTGTAAGCCACCAATTAGGAGCCTAGTTTGTTTAGCCATCACCACTTGGCTACTTATGCATTCATGGAATTACCTCATCACTGGGTCTAAAAAATAAGGAAGAGGAGGGATCTTGTCTCTAGAATGATTCATTAATAAGAGTTTATTGGTATTGTTGATACATTCAATTCCTTAAGTTCTGTAGTCTTTTTATGTCATTTTGTGAAGTCAATGAAAATGATCAAGTATCTACTTATACATCCCTTATTATTTTCTTTTTACTTTTTAAAAAAAAATTCTTAATTTAATTGTTGAAAGTATTACATGTGCCCCCTTCCCCCCGCCCCCGCCATTATCATCTCCCAGCCTTCCCCTGAACTCCAGTCCTGGCCTACACCCCCCACTGTCTGTGTCCATTGGTTATGCTTATATGTATACAAGTTCTTTGATTGATCTCTTATCAACCCCCCCACACC
>NW_005368708.1:1813591-1814188 GCF_000412655.1 Myotis brandtii | reverse complement strand
ACCCCCACCCAACCTCCCCTGCCTTCCCTCTGAGGTTTGAAGGTCTATTCAATGCTTCTATGTCTATTTTGTTCATCATTTTATGTTGTTCATTATAGTCCACAAATGAGTGAGATCATATGATACTTATCTTTCTCTGACTGGCTTATTTCTCTTAGCATAATACTCTCCAGGTCCATCCATGCTCTTGAAAATGGTAAGAGTTCTTTCTTATTTATAACAGTGTAGTATTCCATTGTGTATATGTACCACAGTTTTTCAATCCACTCATCTGCTGATGGGCAATTAAGCTATTTATCAAATAGAAGTACCCAACTATGGCATTCTACTACTCTTTCTGGACTTTCAGACTCTTTTCATTTGCCTGATGGGATCTGTTCATCATATTTTTATCATTCCTGGTTCATTAGCTCTTGCTTTGGGTACCCTGGCTTTGACAAATACTTAACAACAGAACTATGGTAAGAGGGGTGATTTGCAAAAGTTCCTTTCTTCTCTCACATTAGTTTAGATGTTAATCCATTGATCCATTGTTTAAAAAACACACAACCTATTTATTTTCAAAACTGAGTGTGTTAGTAATTTGAGGTTGTCATA
>NW_005368708.1:1795565-1813513 GCF_000412655.1 Myotis brandtii | reverse complement strand
CCAAAGAGCTCTACCTCATCCTAAATTAATCAGAACAATGCCCATCTGGTGGCTGTCTTATATCTTTGGAAACATGCTGACTTTCCTAAGGCTCCCTCTCAAGTTTAAGATTATTGCTTACTAGCCAAAAAATAAGATAAAAATTTTATTCAACATTGGATAGATTCCCAGCAAGTAATATATAGAATCCTAAAAGGAGACACTCAGTAGAATTCATAAGCCAATTAAGAATGTTTTTAAATGAAGTTTTAAAAACACTGTTAGAAATTAACATGAATATTTGAGTACGAATTCCCATACAAGCTGTAGTACTTTAAGGAACTACCTCTATGAGTATTCTGATACATGCAGAACACATCACTTGCAAAGTTGTCTTTTATACTCACAATTCGTCAGTATAATGGCTTGGGAAAACAATTATGAAATTTCCAATTTGGATCACTAGGGCTCCAGCAGTTGTTCCTGGGGACAACTTTTGATTTTCCATCTTAATGATGCTGATGGTACAATGAGGGAAAGAACCTTTTCCTTTCCTTGACACTTCAGAAAACATTTTTGCTGTTATAGCATTATTTTTTACTTTTTGTCTTTCTAGTTTTATAACATCTTTCAGAAAAAAATTTTTGAGACTTTTTTATTAAAAAATAATATAATGTTAAGGGAAATGATATTAAAAAGAAATAGCTTCTCATAAATCATTATAGGTACAAAACAATCTGGTTCACCTTTGTGATTTTTTTATTTGTGTTTGTTCATATTTATCCGCATATATTTTACACAAGTCAATTCTTCAGAATGCACATGAAATTTGCATATCTGCCCTTTCACTAAACCTTCATTGTAAATTTTTAAAATAATATGTAGTTAACATGCATATCTATAGTGAACATTTTTAAATCCCTGCTGTTAGATATTTTGGATGTTTGTAAATTTTGCTGTTCTAGATATTTTTTGTAGAAGCTCTTAAAGACCTATAGCCAGCCAAAATAGAGGGAGAGCTGGGATCCAGCATTCTTGATATTCCTACTGAAATAACCCTACTCCTCACCTACATCTTTCCTCTAAATATTTCATACAATATTTTTACCTATTTGTGGCCATCCACAGTCATTTTGTATAACCCATTGCTACATATTGTGTCCATGGTAACTGTAAAATATAAAATAAATTCTAGTGATTTTCAAATTGGGCTTTGAAGACTTTTCCAAAGGCTTCTACTAAAAGGAGTGGGATGGGTGAATGGTTGAGGTTCTAAATTCCTACTCTAGCTCCAACCAGAGCAGTTCTGTTATCTGAATCCAGTGTTAAATAAAAGTTTGAATACAATTGGACTAAATCATTGAGGTACACTGTAGTGGCAGGTGCACACAAGTGTGCATCACTGAAGTATTTGAGCATTCAAAGACCTTGGTGATATAAAATGGTGTAACCATTTTGGAAAGAAGTTTGAGAGTTCCTCAAAAAGTTTAACATAAGTTACCATATGACTCAGCAATTCCACTCCTAGGTGTATACAAGAGAAATGAAAACATATGTCCACACACAAAAACTTGTACATGAATGTTCATAGCTGCATTATTCATAATAACCAAAAAGTGGAAACAACCCAAATGTCTATTTTCTGATGAATGGATAAATAAAATATGGTATATGCACAGAATAGACTATTATTCAGCAATATAAAGAAATGAAATGCTGATACATGCTACAACGTGGGTGAACCTTGACAACATTATGCTAAGTGAAAGCAGCTAGGCATAAAATATCACACATTATATTTTTACATTTATATGAAATATCCAGAATAGGTAAATCCATAGAGACACACAGTGGGTTAGTGGTGCTTAGAACTGGATGGAGAGGGATGTTGTGGAATGAGGAGTGAGAGCTAATGGGTACCAGAATTCTTTTAGTGGCAAAGAAAATATTTTAAAGTGAAATGTGGTAACGGTTGCACAACTGTAAAAAATACTGAATAATATATACACTTTACATATGTGACTTGTACATATGTGAATTATATCTCAAGAAAACTGTCAAATGAGGAAAAAAAGACAGATAACATTGTCAACATACAAGTAACTCCTTTGTCTTAGTTTAGGTTTCCTGGAAACATAACCAGTGACGGTCATTCTTATATAAGGGATTTCCTAGGGAGTGCCCTTAGGACAATGGTTCCCAACGTGGGGCACATGCCCCACAGGGGGGCAATTTGATTTTTAAGGGGGACAATTAGAGAATGAGTTATTAACAGTGAATTTTGTGCATTTTGTATAGTTCTAGGGGCCTCATATACAGTATATAAATATATGTTGTGATATATTTATGCATTTTGGTTCTCTATTATGTTTTGAAACTTTGCTATTTTTTCATATCACTTCATATTATTATTATTATTATTATTATTTTAACAATTTCTTAGTGATTTCTTCCTCAGTACTTCAACTGTCCTTTCATTCTTTTGTTTTTCTCTTTCATGGATGCCATGTTTTTGGAAGCTTGTTTAGACCAAGTGAATGGCCTTTTAGGCTTCCTCCACGTAAATAGGAGTTCACTTTTTGAATAATAAGAATTATATGTCACGAGGTGGGGGGGGCAGGATTTTAGAGATGCTTAGGTGGGGCATGTCCAAAAAAAGGTTGGGAACCACTGCCTTAAGAGAAGATGAGTGAGGAAATCAGCAAAAAGCTAAATGTGGTCTCAGCTAAGTCTGGACCAGCCTCAGCCTGATCCAATGGGGAGCTCTGGAACATGAATAGCACCACAGTGTGCTCCCAAACAGAAGCAAGGGAGATGGTGGGTTGTTGTTTTTTAATATATCCTCGTCAGTCAACAGACAATCTTTGGCTATGAGCTTCCTCCCCTTCGTACGGGTATGCACATGCATGTGCGTAAAACCTCCTGGGTAAATCAGCTTCCTTTTCACCAAAATCAATTCTAGAAGGGTCATCTGTGACCTATTAGCAGCTGGCAGTCACAATAGCTGGACAATGATGCCTCCACCAGTACCGAGGATCTGGGCAGGACACCAACAGTGTCCACTACATGCCCTCATGTCCCCTCCGTTATGATCTTTAGCCTCCTCACATTCTCACATTGGCGGGATTGTCACCAGCACATGATTCATGGACAATCTGATTTATCTCAGTGTTTTACCTTTTCGAAAACTCTGCTTCACACTGGAGCTATTTTGTGCCTGTTCTCTGTCAAACAATGTACAGTGGGGCCTTGACTTATGAGTGTCCCGACTAACGAGTTTTTTGAGATACCAGCTGTCTCTAGGCCGATTTTTTGCATTGAGTTGACAGTAATTTGAGTTAACGAGCTCCTTAACGAGCTCGGTCTCGGAACGAATTAAACTCGTAAGTCAAGGCCCCACTGTATTGGATAAACTCCAGTTTTCAATGAAAATGAATAGCACAGGCCTATTTACCTAGTATCAACATAAGTGTTTTCAGACATTATTTTCCTCTAAGAAAACCAAGAGAGTCATAAAAAACAGAGCATGAAGGTAGGAAAGAGAAAAACTTTCTCAGGAGAATGCTGAAACCTAAATACTGTGTCTCCCACTTCCCTCATCAATATCCCGGATGACAATATTTCTGTGACAGTAGTAATATTCACCAGGAAACTTGAGGTTATGAGAAGCCAAGAGGGTTTTTGATGCTGAACTAGCCTATATTCCTGAGCTCATGAACAAGCCCCAAGAGAAAATTTGCTCCGGGAAAGTTAAAAAAAAGAACAAAAAACATTTTATTTAAGCTTAAGGAGAAAATCAAGGTTAGAGTGTGTATTAGTTTTCTACTAATGACAAGATACCAGAAATATAGGGGTTGAGAATAACCCACATTTGTTATCTCACAGTATTCATGGGTCAGTTTCCGGGACCTACCTCTCTAGGTCCTCTGTTCAGTCTCATTGGGCTGCAATTGTGTCAGCTAGCATTGCAGTCTTCTCTGGAATTTGGGGTCCTATTCCAAGCTCATGTATTGTTGGCAAAATTCAGATCTTTGTGATTGTAAGGATGAAGTCCCCAGCTTCTTAGTGGCTGTCAGCTGGACACTGTCTTCAGTTCCTAGGGGCCTCCCACACTTTCCTGCTACATGACCCTCTCCACAGGCAGTTCACAACATGGTTACTTCTTCAAAGCAATCAGAAGAGTATCTCTCCCTAGTCTGCTAAGATGGAATCTTATGTAACATGAATAGTCATAAGAGTGACATCCCAGCACTTTTGCCATCAGTTGGTTAGAAACAAGTGACAGTTCCCACTCGCATTCAGGAGTGGGAAGGGAGGATTATACAAGGGTGTGATTCATTGGGAGTCACTTTAGGATGTTTTGGACACAGGTGGAAATGATTATAAGTTTTTTTTTCACTTCATTTAAAACTTTCTCTAAAAATCTATTATCTTAACAATAATTTAATCTTGTAATGTTTTGTTTTTAAATTAAAAACTTTTTTGGTAAAAAGATAATTGAATATGGCTTCTTATCTCACTCTGACTATTCATTAGCTACATGGAGGTACATGATCTGGCTTCCTGGTACTTGCTGCTCCCTCTGTCTGAAAGGGCACTTACATTAGACAACAGCATGCCATGGTTCCAGGCACATAGTAGGTGCTCAGTAAATATAAGTTGACTAAATGAACACATGCATAAAAGGGGTATTTTCCATGCATATAGCAGACACCTGGCTTTTTTATACCAAAGAACAATATCCTAAGTAGTGTGGTCTCAGTCTAGCTTCCCTGATGATCCAGGAGTAAACAAATAGCTTCTTAAATGTGAAGGTGACAGTACCATCAAAAGTTATATCGTGGCTATAGTTTGTGGCATACACTGGGTTTCACAGGAAGCTATTCGCCCTTCTAAAAAGAGTAAGTAACATTTGGTTTAGAAAAGCATAGGCAATATAAGTTCCCAGAGTGTTACTCCTCTGAGCCACCACTTCTTGGATTAAGAATCCTGTGTGGTTTATATCAGGTTGGTTGCTTATGGAACGTAATGTGCACATATCAGTACATCCTACAGGGATCAACCCAAAGCACAGATAAGCTTCTTAGTTCAGTGAACACATTTCCAAGACTCATGGCAAAATGTATTTGAAGTTGATTAATTTTCAGCTCTTGTGGAAAGGATGGTCAGCATGTGTGAAAGAAAAAAATTTTTTATCTTAAAGTATCATCTGACTCTTCCTTGACACTACCCAAGGGTTTTATTATTCACTAGAGGCCCAATGCAGGAAATTCGTGCATGGGGGTGGGGGGGTCCCCTCAGCCCAGCCTGCACCCTCACCAATCTGGGACCCCTCAGGGGATGTCCGGATCGGGCCTAAACCAGCAGTCGGACATCCCTCTACAATTCTGGGACTGCTGGCTATGGCCCCCCCACCAGCCTGGTTACCCCATGCAGCCTGCTGTTCAGTCATTTGCTTATCCCTCACTAACCCCCCTCCTGGCCTGGTCATAGGCAGCCATCTTGTGAGGGCGTGAGGTTTAATTTGCATAATATAGCTTTATTATATAGGATAGTATCCCACAGTGAGTGAAACAAACTAACGGGGCTTTCAACTATTTATTCTGATGAGTTACTCCTTGGTAAGAAAAACTTGTATGTCTATAATTGTAATGGTTAATTGCATGTGTCAATTTGACTGGGCCACAGGGTGCCCAAATATTTGGTCAAATGTTATTCTGGGTGTGTCCATGAAGGTATTTATAGATGAGATTAACATTTGAATTGACAGACCCAACTAAAGCAGATTGCATTCCCTAATAGGGTTGGGCCTCATCTAGACAATAGAACAAAGGTGCTGACTCTCCAGCATAAGAGGGAATTCCTCTTGCCTGATTTTTGAGCTGGGAGGTCTTTTCCAGAGGTCAGACTCAAATTGAAACATCAGCTCTTTTTTATCTGAAGTCAACTAGCTTCTAGACCGGGTCTTACACCATTTGTTTTCCTGGTTCTCAGGCTTTTGGATTCAGACTGGAATTATATATTGGTTCTCTTGAATCTCCAGTTTGCTGGCTACAGATGTTGGGACTTCTCAACCTCCTATTGGTTCTGTTCTGTGGAGATTCCCTACTAATGCAATCATGTAATGCTGGTGGGATTTATTACAACTTAAAATGTGATAACAAATGTGTTTGGTATTTATTTTACTTTTCCCAGGTTGACTCCCTATACCATCTTTCCCTGCCTCCTAAATTCCCTTCCAGTGGCTGTTCCAAACTTTACACTTCCTCTTGGGCCCCCAAACTAATTTCTCTCAATCTCAGACAATGAGCCAGGTCCCAGTTTCAATGAACATATCTTGGCTCAATTGGTATTCAGGGTCACAGCAGCTATCAGATAGTCCTTTCCATACAGCATGTGCCTACACTCACTCTTTCTCTTTCTCTTCTAATAACTCCTCTCGTTATTTCAGGCATAGGAGTAGAAAACTGGTCCCAGTTGTTGATTTTGAGTTTGTACAACATCCCCTGTGTAATTGCCCTGCTTCTCACTCATATCTTCATATGTAGTCTCTCTTTTTTCGACTTAAAAAAATAATTATAGACTCACAAACTCTTGTGAAAATAGTACAGAGAAATTCTGTGTTCCTTCCCCCTAGCTTTCCCCAATGATAATATCTTACACATGTAAGAGTACCGAAATAAGGGAATTTACAATGGCACAATTTACTATTGACTACACTATAGACCTTACTCAGATTCATCAGTTTTCACATTCACTCCTTTTTTTGTGAATAACATTTATAAAATGTTTAACATTTTATTACATGTGTAGATTTATGTAATCACCACTGCAATCGCAATCAAGATATGATTGGTACATCTGTATGTAATTTCTTTATTAAACTCTTCTGAAATTACCCAATTTGAGCATGCCTTCTGTTTTCTGCCAGCATCTCTACTGATGGACACAGATTTTTAACCTTCCAAGAGTGGAAAGGACCTATGAATGCCAAAAAGGCAGCAAGCCTCTTCCAGAGGAGGGTTCAGTGTGGCAGTTGCAAAGTAAAAGTGGGAAATGGGTCACTCTTGATAAAGAATATATGAGAAAGTTTTCACTGTGATATGGAGCAATAATCTAAAGGTTTTATTTTATGGCAATTGTTCTCAAGCCTAACCATGTATCCAAATCACCCAGAGAGTATTAAAATATATATATAAATTAATCAACAATAACAAAAAAATCCACAGAGACTCGGGTCCCATCACCTATGTTACATACAGGTTAAAAATATTTTTTTTAAAAAAATGGATCAGTTCCCTATCCATTAAAATTAATTTTGAGCCACAGGCAAAAAAAAAAAAGTCTAACTTACCTTTGATAATAAATGATGAAAATGACTGTTTGTCTTGTGTTATTGTGTTATTTCTTTCTTGTTTTAAAAAATATTTTTATTGATTTCAGAGAGAGGAAGGGAGAAGAGAGAGATAGAAACATCAATAATGAGAGAGAATCATTGATTGATCGGCTGCCCCCTGCATGCCCCCTACTGGGGATAGAGCCCGCAACCTGGGCGTGTGCCCTTGACTGGAATTGAACCTGGGACCCTTCAGTCCACAGAGGCCAACTCTGTATCCATTGAGCCAAACCAGCTAGGGTGCCTTGTGTTATTTCTTATGGGAATAGAATACTTCTTTATTATTGACATGATTAGAAAATGAATGCTACATTATCAAAACTTCTGGTATATTATACATGGAATAGTAATTTTCAAAACCTAGAACCTAATAAAATACTAAACACTACAACAATAATATAAAATTTATTTTTGAAGACTCAGAAGCTACATGTCATTATAATAAACATGGTGCACTATAGATATTAGTGGAAAGTTTAGATGAGAAAATGCCACATAAAACTGACTTTTCAGAAAGCAGGGACTCACTACAAAGTCTCAGGATGAAAGTTATTCATTTTATCTGCTTCTTTCCTGAAAGATAAAAGTCCTACATGCCCAGCCAGCATGGCTCAGTGTTTGAGCTTCAACCTATGAACCAGGAGGTCACTGTTCATTTCCCATCCAGGGTTGTGGGCTCGATCCCCAGTGTGGGGCATGCAGGAGGCAGCTGGTCAATGATTCTCTCTCATCATTGATGTTTCTATCTCTCCCTCTTCCTTCCTCTCTGAAATCAATATAAAATACTTTTTAAAAACTACAACCATGCAATACCTGACTATTTGGTCAGGGGCACTGACATATATGTGAATTTATACCTATGTATATATGTGTCTATAATATCTATAATCAGGTTAGAGCATTATTTTCTTTGGGACATAAATAGGCAGAGGTGAGTCTTGGAGTAACATTTCTGGAGCTACATCAATAGCAAATACTGGCCCAACTGACTGTAGAAACTTAACTTTAAAGTTTTGTTATTGAGTAAAATACTATTGAAGCCATATTGTTTTGTCTTCCCTTGACTTGTAAGCTTCTTACCTACAAAGAGTGGATTGGTTCATTGTATCTAAATATGCTTTTCTTTTAAAAAAGTGTTTTATGTAAATAAGACTAAGAATAGCCCCCACCCCCTTTTTAAAAAAACAATGCAATTGTCTGTTTACTTTTGAAAACCTAATTGTAGAGTGCTGGAAACTGGCCAGCATGATTTGGAAATCAAAGGCAGACCACTGAAACTTTGCTGCTGCTTAGTCAATGCCTGTGTCCCACCAGCAGCTTCTTTTCTTCTAAGATAGAGCCAATCATTGTTCACACTTGCTTTCTGGGCAAACACAATCACTGATCCTTCTCTGTGTGCCAGACAATATAGTAACGAAGCATTCATACAAGCACATTCTTGCCATCTATGTGAATTCCTAGGAACTGTTTAATTTAGTACTTTGAAAGTATATATTTCATTTTCACCACAAAATAACTAAGTTATTTATAACTAACAAATAATATATAATTATGACTTGGCTTTAAATTCTCAATACTATCATAACACTAAAAATATTAAGATTGCTTTATGGATGAAGTATTTTTATATTTCCAGTTACAGGACAAAATACCCTTTAATATTTATAGTTGAACATCTGTAACTCTGTTATTTTATTTCTGCCAATTGGGGGAGGGGGAATTCCATAAACCTAACATAATTTAAAGAGCTTTTCTCCTCTTAATTTTTTTCAGGCAAACTAGACTCAAGAGATGAAAGAATATAGTGTTAGGGGATTAAAATTTTCCCCTACCCTGCTAGGTTCTTTTGGCTGGTCCACTAATTAAAATTAACATGAGACAGATTAACAGGAGAAAAACAAATTTAATTTTGAATGAATGTGAGCCTCACATAGACAGGACAAGGTAAAAACCAAGCAATTGAGGCTTGTAAGCCATCCTGAGCTAAGGAGAAAGGGGGTAGGAGTCTGGGACTTCAAATGGATGGAAGACAATTAGCAGAAAGATAGAAAGAGGAATGTTTGGTGAGCAAATGTTTGCCATGTCCTGCAGAGACAATGGGACACAGAGAGGAATTTGAACAAACAGGATCTACCAAGCTCCCCCTGCCCACTACACTTAGCCCATACTCTTTGTAGTTATTATGGTGATAGCCCTCTTTCTAGACCAAGCTTTCTAAATTCTTTTAGGCAGTTAAGGGGGAGGTAAAAAGGTCTTTCTGGGTCTTTGGGGCCTTGATTTT
Organism: Myotis brandtii; assembly: GCF_000412655.1. Taxonomy (NCBI): domain Eukaryota; kingdom Metazoa; phylum Chordata; class Mammalia; order Chiroptera; family Vespertilionidae; genus Myotis; species Myotis brandtii. The sequence goes on along the minus strand of NW_005368708.1, from coordinate 1,803,857 downwards.
CTTCTGTTCAAAATAATCCACATGCCTAAGTGGCACATTTGGGGTCAGCCTATTCTGCTCTCCTTCCTTCAGTAGGAAACTTTTCTGTGGAGCTATACATAGGAATAAAGTTCATTTAAATCGTCTTACTGTCAAACATTTTGTGTGACTTGATGGTGTTATAAATCTTGTAGATGAAAAAGGGGCCACATACTAAACCTGAACAAGCTCAGGGGAGGTCTGAATGGTGGCCTTACTAATTCAGAGACCTAAAGTAACCACAGAGGATGGTCTAAAATTAAAACTTCTTAACTAAAAGTGAGTCATGGCAGGTAGTCATGTCCTAGACTAGAATCTTCCCTGACAAAGGTCAACTTTACCTTAACTGAGCTCGTCTGTTGTCTTTTTGCATCTGTAATATACCTTTGAGATGTCAAAGTAATCCCTTTTTTTTCCAGACCCCTCAGGGCACAATCTCCCACCAGAGCCTGAGACCACAGAATACCTCACTTGTTATCTTGTTTCCCACATCGCTATGTGCTATAAATGTTAATTGTTAACTATCCTGTACCCACCCATGTCAAAGAAGTATGTGTTAGGTCGGAGAGAGCCCAGGATCGGATACATGCAGGCATGTGATGAGACAATGGACTTCCCCTGGAATTTCTAACAGATCAGCATGCCAGACACAGATACTGGCTTCTCCACGACCCCCACACAGATACTGACTCCTTCCTGAATACCTTGCTGACCCCCTGCAGCTGAAACTTCCTCAGCTGAATACCTCAGCTCATGTCCCCGCCCCTCACCCAACCGCAGTATAAAAAAAGCGCCCCCCTCCCTGTTGGCATGAATCCACGTGCCCTGTCCTTGGGGGTATGTGGGTCTCTTCCTTCCTTCCTTCCTTTTCTGATCAACTCTCTTTATTTCCTTCGCCGCCTCCTGAGCCACCTAACCTAACAGTATGTGTCTATTTTTTTACTTTTTAAACAATCTCAGAGATTTCCCAGCTTTGCTTTTTTCCACCTCCATAATCTACCACCACTGCCCCCCACTTACGTCTTCTCCTTTGATTGTGATGTATAAAATAAGGAGTAAAACTGTTATTTTCTGAAGCATTGTCTCGATCTGTTGAGATTTTGCATCTGGTCAATTATTGTCAGTTTGGCTCAAATAAACTCATAAGATTCTTAAGCTGGTTGTACTTTTGTCAACAGTATGAAATGAAAAGTTAATTTTTCTTTCTGATATATAAGAGCAGGACTAGCTACATAATTTGTGAAAATGCAGGGCCTCTTGTTTTAAAGACTTTCAAGACAGCAACAGTTCATTAAACCAAAGAAGGAAAATTAAATTTGCCCCTCCAAAATATGCCCTTTGGGCATAAGGATTATCTTTAGCTGATTATTTTCAATAAACAGTAGGCACAAGAATACCCTTTTGTAAGACATTCACACTTATAAGGGAAACCTCCATTTGTAGGGGTGTCTCCCTCTTTATATTTTTTAAAAATTTTTTTTATTGATTTCAGAGAGAGGAAGGGAGAGGGAAAGATAGAAACATCAATGATGAGAGAGAATCCTGCATGCCCCCAACTGGGGAGCAAGCCTGCAACCCGGGGATATGTCCTGACCTGGAATCGAACTGTGATGCCCTGGTTCATGGGTTGATGCTCAAATACTGAGCCACACCTGCTAGGCTCTTTGTATTTTTTGTTTGTTTTTTATTATTAAAGATAATATTTATTTTATTTTTTAAATTTATTTTTCTTGATATTAATATTTTTTTCCTTTTTATTGAATCTATTGGTGACTCTGGTTAACAAAATTATAGAGGTTTCAGGTGCACAATTCCACAACACATTATCTGTATACTGTATTGTGTGTTCACCACCCCAAGTCATCTCCTTCCATCACCATTTGTCCCCCCTTCCCCCTCTTCCACCTCCTCCCGCCCCCCTTTCCTTCTGGTAATCACCATACTGTTGTCTGTGTCTATGAGTTGTGTTATTTTGTGTGCATTGAAGGGATTAAGCAAACACTATATTTTGAAGAAAAAAATGACCAAATCTCTACAAACTCTTATCAATACAGATGGCAAGGACTTAAATCTGCGTAACAACCTTACCCTTGCTTTTCCTGATAACCTCTCATAACCAACATCTCCTTTTGTCTTTAGCTGGGGATGATATTTAAGGTGATGACTTGGACCACCTTTTGGAGAGGTAGTTTTCCTGAGTGTCTCTCTTGTCTACAGGAGCTATACTGGTACCTGCTGAAGGAGTTCAGAACAGGCCTCCTCAAGGTGGCCATTTTGGCATGTGAATTATTTTGAACTAAAAGCCATTAAGACCCTGCAGGCTCAAGAGAAACGTTTACCTCTCTGGGTAAAAGGGAAGATCTTTTGAAGCTAAGTCAAATCCCTGTTTACGTTAGAACCTGGGAGACCAAGGAAAACCTACCATGCCCAGACTGTTGTTCTTACATTTAACATTTGCAGTATTATTTAATACTAGAGGCCTGATGCAGGGATTCATGCATTTGTGGGGGGCATGGCCTGAGGGGATTGGCCTGCTGTGGAAGTGCTGCTTGGCCCACTGTGGGAGCGCACTGACCACCAGGGGGCAGCTCCTGTATTGAGTGTCTGCCCCCTGGTGGTCAGTGTGTGACTGGTCAACTGGTCGTTCTGGTCATTCCGCCATTGTCACTGGGCTTTTATATATATAGATTAAAAATCTTTTCCTATTGTTATTTGGTTTTTGACAACTGCAATGTCATTGTAAGCTCCTTTCCTCTAATTAGTTAATGTGATTCTGACAGCATGCCTCAGTTTTAGGGATTCTAGTTCATGGAGGTTAAAATAGGGTTAGAATTTTTAACACCCAGTTATGTATATATCAAGTTTGTTTGTTATTCTTTCTTTTGTTTTATTTATTTTTTTAATTCACTAAGTCTTTAAAATAGTATCTATTTCTATTGCAGAGGGAAAAAGTATGATTCTTTTAAGTATCTTTTAATTTTCCCACCATATTTTTATTTTATTTATTAGATCTACTAAGTAAGCACATCCAAGCAAGTTTGAGTTGAACCAAACTTAATTTCACTTGCTTATTTCTTAAAAGCTTTCAGGACACACCTTGAGGCAGTTGGAGAAAAATAGAAAGATTTGAATACCTAGGATTAAGAATCATTGAGTTAAGTCAACATATTAGATATTGCAAAAATTCCACGTTAGAAAGTTTTATAGACCATTTGCCTTTTCTTGAATACAGCAAATGCACACAGCCTACTCCTCTGACATTAACTAGCTAACAGGCACATCTGTATGTCTTTATCACAGATGGAAACATGTAGGTGTTTGACAGGACAATACCAATACATGATGAATCAACAGCATGATATTAAAAAACAAAGAATTATATCTTTTGTATGGGCTATAATTATAGTCTTGGATATTTATGGCATAATATTAAGAAGGGACTTAGCAGCCAAATAATGTCACATAGGGTAATTTTGGTAAAACATAAGTATAAATATTCCCTTAACAAAAGACAAGCAACACCTGATGTTTATCAGTAGTAATGCTATCATCGTAATTAGCTAGTTTATTAATATTAATAATAGGAAGAGAGCAAAGGGGAGGCCAGACATTATAAGCATGGTCTTCTGGGCAGCTTCACTAGGGACCTACAGCTTTATGTTCTTAAGGGAACCACCAGTTCATTCCCTGCAAATTACAGGGGGAAGGGATCAAACAAAGGGGGAGATGGTCACATGCACAATGAAGTAGGGGTGACACAGAGAAGATGCTTGCCTGTCAGTCTAGCCTGGGTAAAAGATCATTAGCTAGAAATGCACAAAATCTTGGAAAGTTAAAATCCCCAAACGAAGAGTTCCCTCTCCCCTTTTCTATCTTGCTCTGATACCTGCACTCACCCGTGCATTCACCTGTTCTCTCTCCATAGTCATGTGGCCTTAGCAGCCACATGTCCCATGGCCATGCAGACTCCACACACATTGGACTGCACCTGAGAACACAAGCTAAGCTAGGCTGGTGATGGACTGGACTGTGCTTTAGTATGGAGCAGAAACTATAGGCAGTGTCCTTAATTCTGGCCCTGCTAAAGACAAGATTGGATTTCTTCCATGGCAAGATGGACAGAGATGGGACCTTGGAGGGGAATCCCCTCAATTTTATATCATCAATAAATCTTTCCATGAAACCCCATCCTCCAATGGGGGCCTCAGGAAATTCTTTTCCCCACAGCACCCCAGGTACTCCACTTCCACCAATGACAGTAACATATGAAATTTTGCATAATTTCCTATTGGGATTCTTTGCTTATACTCAAATTTGGAACCTCGGTGTTTTGTGTATGTTCAGGGAAAGTAAGGGCCATTGGCAAAGGGGGTCTTTTATGGAAATACTCCAGCTATGAATGGAAAGGGGAAAGAAAGCTAGGGAAAAACACATCCTGGGGAAGAAGTAGGTGCATTTCTAATAGGTAACCAGTCTGAAAAATGAATCTGCCTTCATTTGCCAGTTGATACATTTTAAAATTAAGATATCTGAAGATGATTTGAGCCCTAAGATAAGAATATCATATTGAACGATATAGAAAACATTCTTAACAGCAAAATCTGTGTTTTAAGAAAAAAAAGAGTAACTTGATAAAATATTGCTAATATTTCTATAAATTTCAAATTTTGCTAAAATATTTTGCTTGTTTGGCACAACAATTATGTTGATAAAACTATTCAATTGAATCTAGCCCTGGCCAATGTGGCTCAGTTCATTGGGTGTCGTCTAGTGCATTGATATAGGTTGCCTGTTTGATTCCAGGTCAGGGCCCATGCCTGGGTTGCTGGCTCAGTCCCTGGTAGGGGGCATGCAGGAGGCAGCAATCAGTATTTCATTTCTCTCTCTCTCTCTCTCTCTCTCTCTCTCTCTCTTCCTCTCTCTCTAACAACCAATAAAATATTTTAATCTTAAACTGAATCTAATTAAATTTCATGGAAGTAAAATTTAATTTGGCTTCTATTAACCTACTTCCCCCAGCATTCTAAAACTACTATATCTGTTAGAACCTATTTCGTTGCATGAGGTAGAAGTGTTGGTTTTTAGCAATGATCTGGAAAGAAAGGAATTGATGATGAAAAGCAGTTGAAGCAGTCATTGGAGAGGAAATAAAAGATAAATAATAGAAGCGGAGCACCAGAGTGACTCTACAGGGTGACTGAGGACACGTGCTTTTATCACACACAGTTATGGTCACATGTGTCAAGTCTGTTCTGGGATAAAATGATGCTGTAGTGAGGTTTATGGAACAAAAGGTGAGGGGACTAAAATGGAAAGGGCAGAATCTAGCTGGTAAAGGCAAAAATCTTCAGGAGAAAAAAAATAGGAGGATCTGGATAAGCTGGCAAGACTCAGCCCACCAATCTTGTCCCTGTCCAATTATTTAATAAAATATATACAATCTGGCAATTTTATGACTGCTACTACATCGTTTTTGTGGGATGTTATCCAAATAGGGATAATTCCCATTCCTAAGAAATATTATCTGATGTAGCAGACTAGCCATTTTCAGTCAGTACAATGAATGGATCACCCACTAGGAAAATTGAATTACTTTAGGGAGATGCTCATCTGTCTTTATTGAACACTTGCACTCAGAAGCTTTTCTGTTATTGAACTTTAAAGACATGCACTATGATACATGTCAATGCTGCTGTACTAGAACCAAAGCAAGTTAATTATGCCTACCCCAACACATGCCAATTGTTACCCTTGGTGTAGTTTTGCAAACAAAGTTTTTGAAACCCTATCTACTTGCCTGTATAGGAGCTGCTAATCTAGTCTTGTATTTGTTTCTCTGTTTTATATGTTTTTAAATATTTCAGTGTAATTCTAGCCATGAACAAGAAGTATGATTTGCTCACCTGCAATTTCCCTGATTCAGTTTATTTATTTATTATATACTTAATATATGCTGGGCACTGTTGCACATGCTTTACAAATAATCACTCATTTAATCCTTCTAAGGACCTCCAGGTGGGGTTTATCATTAATTCCATTTTACAGAGGGGGAAACAAAAGTTCTGAGAGTTTAAGTAACTTGCTTAGTGTCAGACAACTAGCAAGTCAAGGAGCCAAGTTTTAAACTCAGGAAGTGTAGTTTCAGAATTTGAGCCTAAACACTGTGTCCACTGCCCTTTTCTGGCCTCTTCATTCCTTGACTCTGTTTCACCACCACACTTGATTGTGATGTTCTGACATGTGTAATGCTGTTGTTAGTCCATTATTTTAGCTAGAGCAATTTTATCATAATGTTGGTTCTTGGCTTTTGGTCAGATTGGGAGGGTGGAGGTAAGATGGTGTAAGATTGCAGTGAGAGAGGTACACATTAGACTACAAGTCCTGGAAGAGCCACAGTTATCATGTAGTCATGGAAGCATGTTTTATTTCATAGATTGCTCTTTAATGTGGAATCCAGAGGCCTGGAATCCGGTCCTAGGGACACCACTTACCACTCTGTGACCCTGCCTTTGTTGCTTATCTCATTTCACATGCTCCTTTCCTACAAAATGGAAATTAATCTTAGTGCTTACCTCATGGGGATTGAAGGGGACAGCATGTAAACTAATTAGAATATGTCTGGCGTGTAATAATTGCTCAGTAAACATTAGCTGGGTTGTGATTATTGTGATAGCTCTATCAATTTTAGGCATGATTTGTCATGTAAGACCCAAGCACCAGAGAATAGGCTGTGTTTAGTTTTCAGCTGAGGCCATTCTGAGGCCAAATGATCTAAACAGTTGGTATGTGGTGGTAGTTTATTGATAAAGGAAATGGAAGGCACATAACCTTAAGAACAGAAATACTCTGCTTCTCTATTTTAATCATGGAAGGTCTCTCTCTAACATGTTGATTTGAAGAATAGGGAATAATATTTTCAGTTGGTATTGCAAAATGAGTCTCAAAAGTGCCTCACACATAGTAGATATTCAACAAATATCACCTTCTACTTATGTCATATAACCCACACCCCTGCTTGTCATTCTTAATTTTCACATCCCCAAACCTTGATACTAGTCAAATCACAGTCACTGCATTCTTGGTCTCACTTTATGCCTTTGTTCACCTTATTATTCCTGCATGGAATACCCTCAATTCTTCCCATGCTCCCAAGACCTACACCTACTTCTAGGGTTAGATTATGTATGGTGTTCTTCATGAGGCATTTCTGAGCCACACAAGCCTATTTAGGGGTGAAGGTGAATTGAGAGAAGGCACTGTGTGAGCAGGAACTGAATGCACAGCCTTCTAGAGCCCCCAAGGTCAATTGTCCTTCCAGAAAGAACTGATGACAAGACATCAACAGTGAACACAGAGGAACTTAAGACAGAGTTACTCAAAAGTAGTTTGTATCCTCCCCCTGAAGATGCTTGGCTGTGGTTTTCTACTGTATCCTTCAGGCTTTGGAATTAGTGCCAGAAAAGACAAAGAGGGAGGTTGGAAGTAGACTGAGATTCCACTAATAATAACAAATTTGATGATGGAGTCACAGGATTGGAGTGAATTTACCTGAGACCATCTAGAATAAGCTGATTGCCAGGGGTCGGGCTGAAAGTCCAGAGTCATAAATCAAAGTCAGTCTTAAAAAGAATGCTTTTGCTTGAAGGAATTTTGAAGATTGAAATGGAAAGTCTATGCCTATTACTAATCAAATAATTGTAAACATAAAATTTATCCAGAAAAATTATCTAAAACTTGGCAATAAGACTAAAGGATGACCCCATGTCCTTTCAATGACATATGGGAGTTTTTCCTACCAGGCCCATCCACGGATTATTTAATCGTAGAGAGAAATGTACCTTTGTTGGATTTACTGTTTGCTCTTGAGTAGGGCCCACCCTCTGAGAGGTTAAATGATAACTTGAACCTTTTTTGGTTTGGTTGAGATGTACATAATTTCCTTCAGTAAAACAGATAACCCCAAAGGTTGCATTTTTGTTGCTCTGTAGGACGTTACTTTTGTATCTAATTTAGTCATCTTATTCCTGCATTCCTTCTTTCAGTTCCTCAAATTTTCCTTTGAACCAGCTTTACTACCTTGTTTTTCTCTTATTAATGAGATAAATAAATCTGTGATATGTACTCACTGTATATTTGTATGAAACTCACGTTTTTAACATTCAAAGTATTGTACTTTGATAAACCCTGATCTGAAAGTCAGAATCTTTATGGAGAGGTATTGGTGTGAACTCAGTGTGAAAAACTGAATGTGAAAGTCTTTCTTATTCTTTTTCT
>NW_005368708.1:1788532-1795211 GCF_000412655.1 Myotis brandtii | reverse complement strand
TTTTTTTTTTTTTTTTTTTTACCGCAGCGTAGTATTCCATTGTGTAGTTTGAAAGAACCAGAGATAAATAGCCGGAGTTGCTAATGATAGTGAGTCCAGACAGGGCCATTGTGAATGATGCAAATGTGATAGTCAGAAAGATGTACAAGGAATGAAATAATGCATAACAAAGAGCTGATGTGAGTGATTCATCAGCCAGGTGCTTCCCGCCCCCTCCCCCAATTTGGGTTCATTTAACATTAAAATCTTTGTCAGTTTTGGATTTAAAATAAACTATTACTTGACAATTTTTCTAACCTAATAGAAACCCAGAAAAATGTATTAAGATGAAAATGCTACAGCTTTTTTTATTTTGCTTTCAGTAGAACTTTTAATTTTCAACAATCTTCTTGATTTCTTTCATTGTTTGCCATGTATTCATGAGTATGTGTTACAGTTTACAATTTACTTTGAGATACTACTTTCTTTTGCTCTGAGAGATTTGACAGTTTTGGGTGGTATTTTTCCTTGCAAATCTTTGGAAGAGACATTGGCGGTTCCCCATAGTGGAGATGTGTTGGAATTTAGGGCCTAAACTAGGCAGTGGTCGGCAAACTGCGGCTCGTGAGCCACATGCAGCTCTTTGGACCCTAGAGTGTGGCTCTTCCACAAAATACCGACTTCTGCGCATGGGCCATGTTTCAATCGCACTGTATGTGCGCGCCCGCACGTGGTATTTTGTGGAAGAGCCACACTCAAGGGGCCAAAGAGCCGCATGTGGCTCGCGAGCCGCAGTTTGCCGACCACTGGCTAGGGAGAGTGTAATATGGTTGTGAAAAGTTCAGGCTCACTGGGTAAACTGGCTGGGTTCAAATCGCAGCCCTGCCCTACTATTCCCTACATATACTTCAATTTTTTAAACCTCGCTAAGCTTCAGTTTCCTCACCTGTAAAATGGGAATAATAGCAGAACTTATCAAACAGAGCTCTTCTGAGTTACAGTAAGCATTTAATAAGTGGGTGCTGTTATTATTGTATGTGTATGTGAAACACATAAACCTTTCCCATTTGTATGTGGTTCACCTTTTGGGTATCTCTTCAACCATTTCCTCTCTTTCTCTTCCCTACCCAGACGGACCATAGTGAGAAATTAATAGAATTTGAATATTTATTTGCATGTATCCAGTAAAGTTTTTGCCCTATCTCATTTGAAAACAAAACGAAAATCAGAAAAGTTAAACATTTCATATTTCTGAAGGAGATGATTGATTACATTGTATTATTTCCCAGGAGTACATTTGTATTTTTTTCCTTGTGGACAATAATGCTCTCTCCACCCCCTTTGTGGGATTGTTTGTCTTTTCCTGGACCTTCAAGTCCAGTCGTGGAGAGGAAGTCATTGCTCTCTCATTCCTACAGCAGCAGTCTGGATGTCACCTAATGCTGTAACCTTGCATGAGAGGAAGGAAACATCCACATCAGTCACAAATGGATCTCTGCTCCCAGCCCTGGTTTCATCAAATATGACAGCCTAATTATAAGGCTTCCTACATGAGTTACATAGGTAACCAAGATCCTCAGCCTGCTTTTTTGTTCTGATGTGTGTCTCTTGTGTTGTAATGCAGTTTTTTTCCCCTGGCATATTCAGAGAACATGTCTATATAAGACTAATCTTTCAAAGGTCTCTGGGTGATCTTACCCCAAATTTCCTAAAGTTGTCTATGATAATCTACTTACAATGGCAATTGCAGGAGCCATGAGTGGTTTATAGAGGAGGAATTCTAAAGACGCTGGAGGAAGTGTTGATGCTAAATGTAAAGATTAACTAAGCTAACATGAGCAACAGGATGAGAGCATTCAGGGTTGACAGGAATTCATGAGAAAGTCCTGCCTGGTAGGGGCAAAACATTTTGTTAATTGCAAGCCCAACATGAGCCAGCCGTGTGATTCAACCTAATGATGAAATAGACTAGACTATAATTTGGTGTTTCCCCTAGCTGAAGCTTAGTGGTCATCCACTGTTGTATGGAATTTTCTGTCATCGAAATAGAGGAGATTAAGATAAAATGAACTTCAAGTTCCTTTACAAGTGTAAATTTGGATGCTACTATGTTTTTTTCTCAATATTCTTGTTTAAAGTAAAGAATAATTTACTTCTAATGACGCAGATATTAAGTGTATGGTGTTTGATGAATTTTGACAAAGATATACACTTATGTAATTCCCTCCCCATTCAATACATAGAACATTTTCATCACCCCATAACGTGTTTTTAAAAATATATTTTATTGATTTTTTAACAGAGAGGACGGGAGAGGGATAGAGAGTTAGAAACATTGATAGAGAGAAACATCGATCAGCTGCCTCCTGCACACCCCCCACTGGGGATGTGCCCCCTACCGAGGTACATGCCCTTGACCGGAATTGAACCTGGGACCCCTTAGTCCGCAGGCTGACGCTCTATCCACTAAGCCAAACCGGTTAGGGCCCCCATAACGTTTTTCGTAATCCTTTACTATCCATATCCCCTCTCTATAGACAATCACTGCTCTGATTTCTATTAACACACAGTCTAGAATTGCATATAAATGGAACTATATAATATGTGCTCTGGCTTCTTTCACTTAATGTAATATTTTGAGATTCATTCATGTTGTTGTGTGTATCAGTGGTTCATCTTTTTTTTATTGCTGAGTTGTATTCCATTGTACGCATATAAAACAATTTGTTTATCCATTCTTCTGTTGATAGACATTTGAGTTGTTGGCTATTATGGATAAAGCAGAATAAATATTTTATATGAATCTTTCAGTGGATATGGTTTTGTTCCTCTTGAGTAAATACCTAGAAGTGGAATTGCCTGGTCACAAGATAGGTGCTTGTTTCAGCAACTGTAAATTGAGTTTCATGATATTTACAGTTGGATGCATTCCCAATTGATACCTCCTCCATGGCATAAGCCTCCCTCTCCCTCATAATGTTTTAATATGATTGCCTGATGAACCAAAGGAAAAAATATTGAACCTGTCAGAAAAGTGATAGAAAGTAAAGCCTTGTAATAATTTAATCAGCTTTGTAAATTGTGAAACAAGTTTTTGTGTATAGCAGCATATGAATAATAATGTATAGAAACAGACAAAAAGAAAAGTTACAGCATTGCTTGGCAGTGTAGACTATTGTTTAGCATATATTAACTCCTTCCTCACCTCTTCAGAACTTCAAGGGTATATTTCCCTCCCCTAAACTTGGCCATATGACTTGCTTTAGCCAATTGGATGTGGGCAGAAGTGATAGTGTACTAGTTCTGAGTCTAAGCCTTAAGAGATATCGTGTGTTTCTGTTCTACACTCTTACACATCTGCCATAATATGAAAATAATATGCTTTGAGTAAATTGCTGGCCTAAGGAGGATGAGGGACATGTGAAATAGAGATTAACTCAATCCATATCCAGGAGCCAAGCCCAGCCAAGATCAGACAAACTCTAGCTGCCCCCAGGATGCATGAGTAAGAAATAAATATCTGTAACTATACATCATTGGGTTTCTCGTGCAGTGTTAGTATGACAATAGCTAACTGTTACAAAACCCTGACAGCATGATCTCACAAAATAACTGGTTATTTAAAATTTAGCATTTTGTTTCCTACAATGACATTCTAAGTGGACCTCAATTTATTTAATATAAATAAAAAACCAAGATTTGTAAAGATAAGGTGTTTTTATCCATTATTTCAGGAATTAGGCATTCTCCTAAATGAGGCAGTTAAAGTAGGCTTTCTGTTCCTTCTGAGCAAAAACTCTAGATTTATTCTTTTGATATGCTTTTATCCTTCTTCTGCTAGTTATGCTATGATCAATAGTACTCTACTCTTTTTTAAAGTTTATCTTTATTGTTGAAAGTATTACAGATGTCCCCCTTGTTTCCCCATTGACCCCTTCTAGTACACCCCAGCCCCCCCTCCACCCCAGGCCTTCACCATACTAGGGCTGTAGTCATCTCATGGCTTCACAGGGACTGGAGGATCCACTTCCAAGGTGGCTTACTCATAAGACTCTTGCCATGTGCATCTTTCCATAGGGCTATTGAGTGTCCTCATGACATGGTGGCTAGTTTCCCAAGAGTAAGTAATCTAAGGAAGCAATGTCTCTTATGACCTAGCTTTAAAATATCACACTCTGTCAGTTCACAGTATCATATTGGTTGCATAGTGTGGGGTAGGACTACCTAAGGTCATGAATAGCAAAAACTGAACCATTGGGAGCCATCTTGGAGGCTGGCTAACACACTTTCTAATGTACCTTTTCAACATAATCTTCTCAGACTGCTCTCAAATGGATTTACAGTTTAAATTTGTGGTTTTCAACCCTCCCCACCCCAGAAATTGGGCAATGTCAATTTTTGGTTGTTCCATATGGGGAGGGGCTACTGGCAACTAGTGAGTAGAAACCAAGGGGTGCTGCTAACATTCTGTAACATATAGGACATTCTTCCCACAACAGAGACTTATCCAGTTCAAAATGTCAATGGTGATAAGGCAAAGAAACCCTGCATTTAAACTATTACAGTCTGCTAAAATTTTAAAGTTTCCTCTTACAAAGTCTTCAATATATTATTTTCAGTCAAGTATAAGCAAAATTGAGTTATATAGTGCATGATCAAATTGCAGGTGCACAATCAAAAGGGAGTAAGCAAGAGAAATTAATTTGATCAAGCACACACACACAGAGCTGTGTTGGAAAGGGTTTCCCTTTTGTGACATACTTGCTGAATTTGCAAAAGCAGCACCAAATAATTTGTATTTCATTGAGAACTCTGCCAACAACTAGAAACAGCCCTATCTGGGTGCCACTGTGAATTTGGGGAAAAATCAATTGGGAATTTTAAAGACAAGCCGAAGAAGAATGAGAAAGTGAAATCAGTAGAATTTTATTGACAACTTACAGCTTATAGAACTTTTTCTCTAACCCTTGACAAATCTTTTTTTTTTTTTTTTATCTTAGGGTTGGTTGAGTGCTTAGAAGGGACTAAGATAACAAATCAAAGCACAGTAATTAGTTATGTTAGAGACTGCTATTTTCCTTCCTCAGAAGTGCTCAGAAGCAGGGGAGGAATGATTATGAAGCAGACTGCTAGATTTGGGGACAGCCTCAGGACTCCTTGTGCTCTCCAACAATTAGGGAGATAAAGGAGATCAGCCTAAACTCTAATCTTCCTTGAACAAACCATGCAGAACTGAACTGACTTCTGGGAAATGTTTACAGCCACTGGGACAATGGGAAAAAACAGATTATGCTAGATCTCCTGAATGTCTTTAGGCTAGGACATGAGTATTGGGTCTTTAAAAAAGAAAAGTGTAAATGTATCTTTGCATAAAAAATTCCACTAGTTGATAAACATATATGCCTATATTATCAAATTTGTTTTAGAAAATATGACTTGAATATGACTTAATAAATATCTATAATATATACAGAATACATATAATATGAAATGTGAAAGGGAGGAATAAAATAATTTCTAAGGTTGGGGAACGTAGATTGAGGAGAAACCATTATCTCATTCCCCAGTTTGGTATGTGTTTTGGTATCAGACAAGAGAGAGAAAAATGTTACCTTATGTAGAAGCATGATCTTTACAGATATTATCGGGCTAAGGATCTTGATAGTATCACCAGGCTGAAATCATATGAAATGTGAAAGGGAGGAATAAAATAATTTCTAAGGTTGGGGAACGTAGATTGAGGAGAAACCATTATCTCATTCCCCAGTTTGGTATGTGTTTTGGTATCAGACAAGAGAGAGAAAAATGTTACCTTATGTAGAAGCATGATCTTTACAGATATTATCGGGCTAAGGATCTTGATAGTATCACCAGGCTGAAATCCAGGTGTCACTGGGGCTGGATTTCCTTAGGAGACAATAGGGATGGTCCATTCTTTGCCTCTTCCAGCTGCTGGTGGCTACTGGCTTTCTTGGTTTGTGGCCATATTATTTCAGTATCTGCTTCTGTGGTTACATTGCCTTCTCTTTCATCTGTCAAATTTTCCTCTACCTCCCTCTTATAAGGATACATATGATTTCATTTAGTATCCACCTGAAAATCCTGGATAATCTCTCTATCTTATGATCCTTAATATCTACAAAGATCTTGTTTTTATATACGGTAATATTTAAGGGTCCAGAGATTGGGATCGGATCTATTTGGGGAGCATTTTAAAGCCTACCACGCTCCATATCTTGTTCCACCCCTAGTCCTTCCAGGATTCAGCCCTACACCTTGTTTATCTACACACACACACACACACACACACACACACACACACACACACACACACTTCTCTCCCTCTTTGTCTGTCTCCTCTTTTCTCCTTTTCTTTCTCAATAGATCTTGATGATCCAAATCTTTAGCCTGGAGGGCTCAGCTCTGTCTTTGCCTTCCACCTGTAGTAGCAATGCTGTTGATGAAGTAGGTTTTTTAGAACCTTTCAATGCAGCAAAGAAAATGAAGAAAATCAAAAGACAAAGTTAAGTTTCCATATTGAAAGAGGTTGAATAATGTAATTTTGCTTTGCGAAGAAATCATGATATATCCAAGAAGTTGTTATAAAAAATGACTACCAAAAATACCACATGATCTCACTCATTTATGGATAATAAAGACCATTATAAACTGATGAACAAAAATAGATACAGGAGAAACC
>NW_005368708.1:1787852-1788435 GCF_000412655.1 Myotis brandtii | reverse complement strand
AACTAGAAGGAAAGAGAAAAGCATACCGAGACTCAGAGGAGGTGCGGTGTGGAAGTAAAATACAGAGGTACGGAGGCGCATGCGGAGAGGGTTGGCGGCTGAGGGCACAGTTGTCTTTTTCAATCGGGAGGGAGTCTCAAGCTCTGAGCTCCAGTTCCGGGCGAGTCTCTGGGGACCCAGACTCATATGGGAGAAACTGAACTGTCTGGCATCGGTCGGAACTTGAGGGCAGCTTTCTCTCGGGGGTGCTTGCAGCAATTGACGGGACACTGAGAAGCAGGGCCTCTGAGGGCAGGACTGAGAGCAGCCATAGCTGCTTGCTCCTCCCTGTTGATTCTCTGGGACCCCGCCCTGCCCAAGCCACCGAGGCTTTTGCATATGAAAGGCCTGGCCCTTTGCAATCTGAAAATTACCTAACAAACTGCAGCTGGCCCAAGGCCCCAGGGCACTTGCATTGGCTTCACCGCTGGCTCCTGCTGGATAGCCTCAGGAAGAGGCTAGATTAGCACCTCTTTAGAGATCCAGGAGCCAGTGTGCCCAGTGGTCAGAGTGGGACCATCCAGATTGCAGCTCCTCGGATTCA
>NW_005368708.1:1769077-1786816 GCF_000412655.1 Myotis brandtii | reverse complement strand
AAGACCATTATAAACTGATGAACAAAAATAGATACAGAGGCAGAGCAGCATCGGACAGACTGTCAAACTACAGCGGGAAGGCCAGGGAGGGTTGGGGGTGGGGTAAGAGATCAACCGAAGGACTTGTATGCATGCATATAAGCAAAACCAATGAACACAAGACACTGGGGGTAGGGGAGGCCCGGGGAAGGTCAAGGGGGAAAAGAAGGAGACATATGTAATACTCTTTGTAATACTTTAAGCAATAAAACAAAATTTTAAAAAAATGACTACCAAGTTACTGCACCAGGGAGGAAGCTAATGATAGCTGGTCTCCAAAGGTAAAACTTGATTTAACCCTTTTGGCTAGAATTCTGTAAGCCAAAAATATAAATGCTTCCTGGGAGTCTAAGGGATGCTGACCCTTCTTTCCCTTATGATTGTCTGTCCAGGAGACATACTTATTTTTAGTCAATAAAGAAACAAGGGTCTCTTTCTGAAACTTTTACTTGGTAGGCCAAAAATTAAATGTATACTGTTTATCTGAGGCTCAATTTCTGCACAGTTCATGTGGTTCTTTAGCTTTGGTTGAAAAACTTTATATTTCCCAGTGAATGTCATTAAATACAGACTTGACATAGCCACTCACAGGAGCAGCACTTCCCAAAATCACTGTGCTTTAAAAGTACAAGAAAAAAATAAAGAAAAAATTTAGCTACATAGAAATGAATAAAAGTTTATTTTAGAAAAAATAGGTTAAATCTAGAAGAGATTTGAGGTTATATAGTAAACTTATTCAGCTTATAGATAAAGAAATTTAGATCCAAAAAGAGAACGAGATATATTGGTCAGCTATTGCTGCAT
Organism: Myotis brandtii; assembly: GCF_000412655.1. NCBI lineage: Eukaryota > Metazoa > Chordata > Mammalia > Chiroptera > Vespertilionidae > Myotis > Myotis brandtii. The sequence goes on along the minus strand of NW_005368708.1, from coordinate 1,785,973 downwards.
AACAAACATCTACAGAATCTTAGGAGCTCATCATAAGCATGTGTTTAGCTAATGCATGTCCGGGCATTTGCTGATTTGGGTTTGGCTGATCTACATTTTTGTGACTAGGGAAGTTCTATTTCACCTTTTAGTTCCTTGGGTTTGCTCCAAATGCCTCTTATCTTCCTTCAACCAGTGAGCCAACTAGAGTAGATTGTACTTATGGTGATGGTAGAGCAACAAGGAAGCAAGTAGTTGTATAGAAGACCTTTAAGGCCTATGATTAGAACTAAAACAATGTTATTTCCACCCACATGTCATTGGCCAAAGTAAATGATATCACCAAAGTCAAGGGATAGGGAAATACTCTCTGCCCACAATGAGGCCCTTCCAAAGGTATGAATTGAGGATGAGATGAAGACTGGGGCCAATAAATTAATCATTCATACAGAATTTGTCTAAGGTCAAAAAGCTACATGATGGCTCAATTAGGATACTAAATCCTGATCCCCCCCCCCACCCCACCCCGAGCATCCACAGCTTTCCTCATTAAAGAAGCAAGGGGCTCAGTGAAGCATACAATAGATATATTTAAATATCACTCTGGAAGATTTCACTGGTTTTGCAAAATTCCTTTTTTGTGGCTCATGAGAACTCTTCTCATCTTATTCCCCTTGAACATCTCAAGAATATCTGCTACTTGGTGCTGTTCATTACCACAAGCAGCCCCTCTGGGAGAGTGCTAATGTCCCAGGTACCCCAGAACTGTGAACCCTCCGGTTGCCAAAGTGACATTGTGTTCCTTGCAGCCTTCATTCATAGGCCTCAGCAGAGCTATAGTACAATGCAGCCTGGACCTGCAGATTCAGAATTTCTCATGAAAATGGGTTCCTAAGTTTACCCATCTTTCCAGATATTTCATATATAAGTATATAGGGCCAGGCCAGGGACCTATATTCAAAAGACCATTTTTACTCTTCCCTAGGTGATAAAGCAAATTTCTCTTCCTTCAGCCAAGAATGTTTATGTAAACCAGTTTGTAGATATAGGTTCACCAGACATATTTGAACCACGTTTGAAGGATGAACTCTCAGATTAGCATAAAAAAATACTGTTGCCCAAAAGGAATTCAGCAAAGGTGTGAGTCAGTCATTTCCATTAGGAAAAAGAAATTAATGATGAATAACTGATTTTAGTGACTTGATTTGTACTTCTCTTATTTCCCCTTAGAAATTATTACTTGACATTTTCAATAGTTTCTAAAATGCAATTTATAGGAAACTTCTCAGTTTCATGGGGCATAGCTAAGTTGAATTGGAGCATGGAAAACCCATTTAAATTTGCTGAGAATGCATTTAGAACTTGAATATTTCTGCTAAATGCTTGTGCATATCCCCAAAGGTCATTTTTCTCTGCTGAGATAAACTCTCAACATGGCCCTAAAGATGTAGATGTAATTTCAGCTTTCTTTTTCAGTTGAGAGATCTGCACCTTGCTTCCCTTTGGCTAGAAAAACAAAATGGAAAGATCATATTAACAAATGCTTTCCTCCTTAGATACCACTTTGTCATGAAGGATCTGGCTTGGCCCTTCTTGGATATCTTAAACCGCAAGACTCTTCTGAGATTTCATCTGTCCCAATACTGCATTCTTATGCTGAACTCTCCTGAAAATTACTATCTTCTCTTTATATTCACCAACCAAAGAGATAAAAACAAAAAATTTGTTATTTTCAAACTATAAAACTATATTCTGTTAAGCATGGTTTTACAAACTATATATGCCTCCCAGATATTCTGATTCACCCTTGTAGAAAAGCATTGCTCTCCCCCAATCATTTTTATAAGCATTGTCCTAGACCCTACCAGTGAAGCAATTATTGTGTATGCCTACCCATATCTAGTTGGGCCTTACTATTTTAGTGGACAGATATGACTTGTAGATGTCAAAATCTCATTTCTTTTCCATGGGATATTCTCTGGCCACTGAAGCCCTATCTGCCCATGGACAAGACAGGCCAAGAAATTAATACCCTCCCTGCCCCCAACAGTCTTCAACCAATGTGAGATAGCAGCACCCAGCTCCCTTGCCCTTCTAGTAGGAGTATTCTGAGCCATTGATTCTGTACTGGTTCCCAGACTTCTTGGTATGATTGAGCTCTAGTTGCTCACTGTGGAAAGTGGATTGGAAATGCACCCGTTGTTTGCTCCTTCCCTTCCCTGACACCCTTCATCACTCATCTGACAGAACTTCCTATATTACCTCACAAATTATTGACACAAAAATTTGTGTCTCAGAGTCTGCTTCTGGTGAAATTAAACCAATTAGAAACAATCAAGACATACATCACATCCTGATAACAGCATCAAGTAGTATACTCTGAACACTGGGAATACAAAAATATGTAGGATACAGTCCCTATTCTTATGTTCTTCCGAATCGAGTAGGGGAAGATGGGTTGAAGCATGGGAGCGCATTGTCTTTTGATATATATTAATAGAGGTGCTGCATAGGGTCTCTGGCCAGTTCCATCACTTTCCAGGGCTGTAACTTAAGTTTCATCATCTGAAAAATGGGGAAAATAATAGTAATTACTCCCATTGTGAGGATTAAATGAAACAATATATAAAAAATGCTTATACAGTACCTGGCAAATAGTAATGGTTTAATACTGAGTTCCCAATTCATGTATACTGAGGTAACCTGGGACACTGCAGTAAATTCACAAGGGTGCAGCAGGATATTTTATCTATCTATCTATCTATCTATCTATTTCCAACTTTATTAAGGAATAATTGTCAAAATTGTATATATTCAAAGTGTACAACATGATGACTTGATATACAGATGCATTGTAGAATGATTACCAAGGTCAAGATAATTAAGAAATCCATCACTTTGTTGACTCTTTTGTGTATGTTTGTGTGTGGGGGGTGAGAATGCTTACTATCCATTTTCTGCAAATTTCAAGTACACAATACCACTTTATTAACTATAGTCACCATGTTGTATTCATCTTCTAACTGAAAGTTTATAACCTTTGACTAACACATCTCCATTTCCCCTCCCCCTCAGCCCCTAGTAACCACCATTCTACTCTCTGCTTCTAAGAAATCAGCCTTTTAAAAAATATTCTATATATAAGTGATACCATACAGTTTGTCTTTGTCTGATTTATTTCATTTAGCATAATCACCCCAGGTTCATCCATGTCACAAATAGCAGAATTTCCTTTTGTTTTATGGCTGAATAATATTTCATTGTGCATGTATACCACGTTTTCTTTATCCATTCATCCATCAAAGGACATTTAGATTGCTTTTGTAGCTTGACTATTATGAATAATGCTGCAATGAACATTAGAGTGCAGATGTCTCTTTGAGATTGATTTCTTTTTCTTTAGATATATAATCAGGAGTGGGATCCGTAGGATATTTTTAATTTTTGAGGGAGAAACAGGGCTATGCAACATATTTTGGACACTATGCAAACTACTAGTTTGATGTAGTTCATAGTTTCAGCATTAGATATGGTGATATTACTTTTGATTACATGATATCTTTGTGAAGCTGGGTATTCAGCAGCTGCTGTGGTAAAAAAGCAAATACCAAGTGAAAAATCAATGTAGAACAGGAAATGAGGGTGGTGGTTTAAGAAATTGATTCCAAGGTTTGAGAAATTGTACAATGCCCAGCAGGTGCACACATCCCATTGGGAAGTAATTGTGGTTAATTAATGAAATTTAAAAATATATGCTTTTATTTATATGCATTATTTTATTCAAATGGCTACTAAGTTTTTAGGATACAAATATTTAATAAGTTGTTTGGACTTAACCACTTACTAAGTGGAATTGTTGGGTGTTTCATTTGGCCTAGGGATCCAATGAAAGAATTACAGAGACAGAGTATTGTGAACTTAGGAAGTTTTGGAGCCTCTGATTCATTATATTGTAGCTATTAAATAGCTAATTGAAAGTTTAAATTAATTAAAAATATTTGGCATGTATCAGTCTACTACTTAAAAATCTGTGTTTTCACATGTCTACCAAAAAACCACTAAATTTCCCAGACCATTATTGCAGACCTTCCATGATCCACCAACCTCCAACCTACCTTTTAGATTTAATCTTCTATCATCATCATCTAGCTAACCAAAATAGTCACCATTCCCGGAGTTACCACTTCCCCTCTTTTCCAACTTCATAGCGTAAAATGCACTCTCTTTTGTTTATGGTATCCTGCCAATTCTTCATGAATCTTCAAAATCCAAAGTAATTCTGTCTCTTCCATTAAAGAAACGTGTCTTTCTCTTCAGTCAGAGAAAGATTTTTCTGTCTGATTTCACATGCTTTGGAAACGGGTAGGCATATTATACAACTCTCAGGAGCATTTATCTCATATTTCTTCTTATTTTATTTTTTCCCCCTACTACATGCAAAGTTCCCACATGATAAAGATAATTTCTTATATATGTTTCTATGTACTGCAATGTTACTACCTTGAGTGGATCAGTGAAATGGATTGGTGAATGAAAGAATTTTCAGTAATATATAGTCATAAATAGTCAATTATATAGTCAATAATTTATAGTCATAAATTACCCAGGAGTTCCATTCAATTAACAGTCCTTTTACCATTCCATGCCTTTTTAGAATTCTAACATCTCTTGTCATCATATCATGAATTACAACAAAATGTCTCCCACTCAAAATTTACTTCTCCCAGTAAAATTTATACCAGCTTCCTTATCAAATAAATTTGTCCAAATATATAAGCATATTGATTATGACATATAACTTTATTTTATATGTTATATATGGTATTATATAGTCACATAAGGCAGTGTGCTTATAGAAAAAAATCAAGTCTTTCATCAAAAGATGGAAATTCGCTAACTTTATACAAATACTAGGGACCCAGTGCACGAATTCGTACACCTTGAAAGGAACTGTGGGCCGCGAGGCTGTGGTGGGCACAGGTGCAGGTCTCAGCCCATCCTCCGCGCCCCTGTCTGGCCCCTCCTGCCACGACCCCCAGTCCCCTCTCTGCCAGCAGTCCCGCTCTCGACTCCACTACTCCCATGCACTGATGGCGCTGGCCCCGCTAGCACCCACTAACAGCATGGAGCGATTGGGGCCAGCGCCAGCAGTGGGTGCAAGCAGGGCTGGTGCTGTCAGCAGGTGTGAGCAGTGGCTGCTGCCCCAATCATCCCTCAGGAGCAGGGGGAGATGGAGAAGCCCTCAGGGGCCATCAGGGCTGGCAACTGCCACTCACACCCGCTGATGGCGCCGAGCAATCAGGACTGGCACCAGGTGCCGGCAGTGGGTGTGAGCGGTGGCTCTGGCGCCGGCTGCAGGTGCAAGTAGGGCCGATGCCGGAAGTGAGTGCGAGCAGTGGCCCTGACACCAGCAGCAAGTGCAAGTGGGACTGTCGCTGGCAGTGGTTGTGAGAGGCAGCTGCTGCCCTGATCGTCCCTCAGGAGCAGGGGGAGGTGGAGAAGCCGTGAGGGGCGATCGGGGCTGGCAGCCACCACTCACACCTGCTGACGGTGCTGAGTGATCAGGGCTGGTGCTGGGCACCGGCAGCAGGTACAAGCGGTGGCTCCAGTGCCGGCAGCAGGTGCAAGCGGGGCTGGTACTGGCAGCAGGTGAAAGAGCCAAGTGGGGAAGTGGTGCACGAGAGTAAAGAATGTTCAGTAACCACCAGAGGCTGGCCCTGATGACAGTGACTGGTGGCCCCATCTTGGTCTGGCGTCACCTGCTCCACCATCCCACTGTGGCCAACGCCTGCCATGTTCTGTGCACACCCCTTGGTGGTCAGTGCACGTTATAGCAACTGGTTGTTTGGTTGTTCCACTGTTCAGTCTATTTGCATATTAGGGTTTTATATACATAGATGGTACAAGAGACTATAATGGAGCTGACTGTGAATATCAAGCACAAAATTTGACTATGATCTTGGGAAAGGGAACCACTATTTATTGAGCATCATTTAATTCTCACAACTACCTTGTGAGTTAGAGATTATTCCTATTTTATAAATGATAAGATAGAAATACATAGAGGCTGTGAATCTTGCCCTAGATTGCATGTCTCATATATGGGGGAAACAGTATTGACAGTTGCACTGTTTTGATCAATTTACCAATGTTTTTACACTGCTCAGACCCATGCTCTTTGCTCCTTGCCATGTTAGGATGCATACATGGACACCCAGCAATGAAAACTAGGAAGAAATCATATTCCTATACCATTGGGCAAAAATGACCCTAGTGTTCCCACCATGCTGAGTCTTTGGCTGGGGACTGCTGAAGAAGAGTATGGCCTCAGCTCGAAAGTTAAGGTAGATCTTGAAGGCACTTAACAACTGCAGGTTTTCAACTAAACATACTTCTTGTAGCTGAACAACACATTTTTCCTAGAAGGCAGATCTGAAAAGTGCATCTCCACGTTGCCATGGTTCCTCTGATGAAATATCTCCTAAAAGAGTGCCATTGATGAAAGATGGAAGAAGAGAATAGGTAAGCTCACAGGAGACTGGTTTCTGACCCCCAAGCAACATTAGTTTACTGTGACAGTCTCAACCTCTCTGGGTCTCAGCTTTCTCAGCTAAGAAGGTATGTGTGGTCGTGGGGGTGTGGGTTTAATGAAATCTGAGAACTATTTGAATCTAGATAGCAAGAATTCTTATTTAGAAATCCCATCGACCTACAGTGGTATTAAGAGCATGGGCTCTGGGCCAGATTGCCTGAGTTTGCAATCTGAGTTTGCTTCAGTACTAATTGTGTAATCTTGTGAGAATTATAAAATCTCTCTGGACCACGGTTTCCTTATCTTTAAAATGAGATGGCTACTAGTACTTACCTAATAGGGTTAAAAATGGAAAGAGAAGCCTTTTGGCTCTCTGAGCAGCACCATGGCAGTGGGCAAGAACAAGCGCCTTACGAAAGGCGGCAAAAAGGGAGCCAAGAAGAAAGTGTTTGATCCATTTTCTAAGAAAGATTGGTATGATGTGAAAGCACCAGCTCTGTTCAATATAAGAAATATTGGAAAAACACTGGTTACGAGAACTCAAGGAACCAAAATTCATCTGATGGTCTCAAGGGTAGTGTTTTTGAAGTGAGCCTAGCTGATCTGCAGAATGATGAAGTTGCATTTAGAAAATTCAAGCTAATTACTGAGGATGTTCAGGGCAAAAACTGCCTGACTAATTTCCATGGCATGGACCTTACCCGTGACAAAATGTGCTCTATGGTCAAGAAGAGGCAGACCATGATTGAAGCTCATGTCGATGTCAAGACTACCGATGGTTATTTGCTTCGTCTCTTCTGTGTTGATTTTACTAAAAAGCGCAACAATCAGATTCGGAAGACCTCTTATGCTCAGCATCAGCAAGTTTGCCAAATCCGGAAGAAGATGATGGAAATCATGACCCGAGAGGTGCAGACAAATGACTTGAAAGAAGTGGTCCATAAATTGATTCCAGACAGCATTGGAAAGGACATAGAAAAGGCTTGCCAATCTATTTATCCGCTCCATGTTGTCTTTGTTAGAAAAGTCAAAATGCTGAAGAAGCCCAAGTTTGAATTGGGAAAACTCATGGAGCTTCATGGTGAAGGTAGCAGTTCTGGAAAAGCTACTGGGGATGAGACAGGTGCTAAAGTTGAACGAGCGGGTGGATATGAGCCTCCAGCCCAGAATCTGTTTAAAATTCAGACAGGTAATGGTAACAAATAAAAAAACCTATTTGTGATTTTTTAAAAATGGGAAGAGAAGATAGCATTTAGAATAGTGCCTGCTACATAGTGAATACTCAGCAAATGCTAGTTAAAACTCCTATCCCCTACCTGCACATGTTCCCACGTATTAATACTGAAAGGACCTGGAGCTGAGAGTGAGAATTTAAGGGGCCAGTGGGTCCAGGTTAGGCTCAGCAGCAGTTATATCTAAAGAAAAACATTAGCCCTACTTTTTGTATATCCTCGTTTCTGAGAAAGGGTAAAAAGCATTTTTCTCTAGAGTACAGTTGGCGTTGCTTCTGAATTGCCTCGTGACAGGAGCCTCTCCTCATTCTTTTGATGATCTGATTGTTTTCACCTGAACAGTGTTTTTTAATTGAAGGTTTTTTAAAAATTGTTAATTGAGTTCTGCTCCCCTGACCATTTGAAGTCACTGAATCTCAAACAAAATGCTTCAGAAGTCCATAAACATCATCGTCTGTCACAGCCTGCTCAGAGTTATTAACTTCCCTACTTTTATTTATTTATTTTGGATGTTTGACAACTAGGCTTTCTTTGCTCTAGCCATAATTAGGTGTCATCCTGAAGTGAGCCCCCCAGCTAGGAAGGCATGGGGAGAGTCTAATCTCTTCTCAAATTCAGGGTTTCCACATTTTCAAGCCTTTGGCTAAGGAAAGAGAATGCGTTTCGGAAATTGATTCCAATGGTACAAAACCCAAAGAGCAGTGGATGTTTTTGAATGACTGGAGTGAGGTCTTTGTAATTCCAACAGAAGAATTTAGCTGCTCATTTTGAAAGGTGGCATCCTCACTGTTGGCAAAGGGATACAGAAGTGGAATTAGGACAGGGAATAAGGAGTACATGAGGGAAATGAAATATAATGCATCAAGCCTTGCTCTGATTCTATGAGTTGCCTCTTCGCTATGAGATCAGAAACAGGGGCATGTTCACTGTTTTTAAGAGTCACACTGAAGCCTAGCAGTGTTTTCAGCAAAACAGCACATAATTTGCCTCATGTTTTCATGAGGATGTTTCATCTTGTTTATTAAAAAAGGAAGCACAGTTGAGCTCTTGTCACCACTGGGAACCAGTGAGTTCTCTCTATTCTGCATCTTAAATTACTTTGATATTAAAGAAATGTGACTGTAGACATGAAACAGGAACTGAGCATCCTGTTTACTTCCCTAGAGGCAAAAAACAAATAAAAACCCAGAAAAACAAAAAACACAGGACACCATTGCCAAGGAAGAAATAGAAATCACAGCTGCTGGGTTCCCCATGATTTTTTCCCACTCGTTTTTCAGCCCCCTAATTACTTATCCCTACTTTCTACTTACTTGTGTTTCAACACGTTTTTTTTTCCTCTTTCCTATTTGTCCATTTCACCTCCCAGGAAAACGCCAAGGTATGAGTATCTCTCTACTTCTACCATTTGTTCTCTGAGAAGAGTGTGGGCTAATGGTTAAGCACCCACTTACCAGAACACACTATTAACTGTGTAAATTCAGGCCAGTTGCTTCCTTGCCCTGTACCTAATTTCTTCATCTGTAAAAGAGATGAAATAGTTCTATATCATAGAGTGGTTGTAAGGACCCCATGAGGGAAAACATATAAAACATCTAAACCAACATTGGCTCTTTCTATTATTATATCATTTGCCTTCACCCCTTCCCCTGGATTCTGTACTACTTATCTAGCAATTTAAAGAAAAGAAAGAAAAATTGGCTAAGAGAAACAGAATGGTGAATGCTAATAGTAGCTTTCTGATGCGTGGGGGAACATTTAGCTGTTGTTGAGGTATAAGAAGGCCCTCTCTAGAATTTTTGTGTAAGGCTCTAGAACAGGGGTGGGCAAACTTTTTGACTCGAGGGCCACAATGGGTTCTTAAACTGGACCGGAGGGCCGGAACAAAAGCATGGATGGAGTGTTTGTGTGAACTAATATAAATTCAAAGTAAACATCATTACATAAAAGGGTACGGTCTTTTTTTTTTTTTTAGTTTTATTCATTTCAAATGGGCCGGATCCGGCCTGCGGGCGGTAATTTGCCCATGGCTGCTCTAGAACCATTATTTGAGCCTATATAATACATACAGAAAACTAAGGATATAAGCATAGCTGTTTCTAATTTTTCTGACACCTGTGATAAAGGGCCCCATTTAGCACACATAGTCTTAAAAATGAACTTGGACTAAAAATTGACCTCAGATGTTTTAGCTTCTGTAGGACAGAAGCAGAACTTAAAATATACTAGTATGGCCATGGAGAGAAATAAGAATGGATGAGAGAGAGGGTAGTAAAAAAATAAAGCAAATCAGTTCATTTCCCTTCTGCATCTAAGAGACATTTTGCTCCACTGACAGTCCAATGACCAGTGTGAAATTGGTTCCATCCCAACTCATTTGGGCTCCATGGTACTTTAACTTGGGCCTCCGATTAACATGGAGAAGAGGAAATACATATTTGAATGGCTAGAATGATGGTACCACCGTTCTGGAAAGCTCCACTTTATACCAGCCAGTCAAGGCCTCAAAGATACACGTGTATCTTGGTTGGCATTATTAATTCTGTTAATAATAAATTAAGCTTTTAATAGTGGAGGATTTAAAACATACAAAATAGATGCATAACATGAACCCCTACATACCCTTCACCTCTCTTCAACAGTTATCAACTTAGGACCAAGCTTGGTTCATTTGTCCCTATCTACTTCTCTATCATATCATTTCATCCATAAGTACTTCAATACGTTTCTCTGACACAGAGGTTGGCAAACTCTGGTCTAGAAATCAACCTCCTGTTTTATAAACAAAGTTTATTGCAATGCAGCCATGCCCAATTGTTTACCTATTGTCTATTGGCTGCTTCCCACAGAAACCCTATGGTCCACAAGGCCTGAAATATTTACTATTTGCCTTATAAGAAAAAGTTTGCTGACCCTTGCTCTAAAGGATAAGGACTTTTAAAAATGTAACTACAAATAGCATTATTACACCTCCAAAATTAACAATCATTTACTATATAGTAACTTAAAATTGTTTAGGACTTCATACCTTTTAATATATCTTCTTATTTGTTATCTCACTTGAATCTCAATGTCATTAAGGAAAACCTTAATGTCATTTAAATCCCTATTATAGTAGAAAGAAAAATGTAAGCATAGAAAGTTTTAAAGTGATTTCATCAAAGACAGGCAACTAATAAGCAATTTGAATAAAATTCTGTCTCTACTATATTGTGGCAGGATAAGGAGAAGCTTGAATTCTACAGTATGTGAACAACAAATTCCCTGTATATTTCTCAGTTGTTCCATTTCAAGAGTATTTGACTTGAAGAACCTGGTTTGGGATCTATATTTCAGACATGACTTGGAGTTAATTTAGGGTGAGCCTTGTTCAGGCAGTAAAAATAAGAGTTTTTATATTGAGTGAGAGTTCCCGTGGAACCACTCAGAGTTTGAAGTGCTCTAGTGGCATCTGGAGAAAAATCTACTTACTGGTAAACCAGTTTCTTAGAATCTTCCTTAGAGAAGAACATGGTGTATTATTTTATAGGCTGAAAAAAAAGGTGAAATGTGAGGTGTGGAGATGCACTTCAGTTACACAAGTACCCAGAGTCTGGAAGTGCATCCTAGCTTTTTTTTGTCCCATAAAACTGTCTGGAAACAAAATAAAAGCCAGACTTTCTCATGAGAAACCTGATGGCATTTTTATTGGTCTACCCGAGAGATGATACTCCACCTTTGGGGATAAAAATCCAAGAGAGCATATAAAAGTGAGAAATAGTCACAGAAAATCCAATTGTATTTCAGAAGCTATGAGAAAATTAGTTTCCATTTTCACATGACCTGAAAGTCTGCACAATCAAAGGTCGTTTCTGAAGTAGCGTCCAGATTGTTTAAAAGGAAAGCTTGTTTATGTTTATAAACTGGCTTTCTTTAAACTGGTTTCCTAGTTAGGCAATTAACTCCTTGAGGATGGTACCATTGCTTGTTAATTTTTGTATTTCCAGAGCCTAAAACTGGGTCTGGCTGACAGTGGCGCTTAATATACGTAAGTGGTGTTAAATGGTCATTACATAATGTTAACATCATTACTTACGGTGTGAGCACAGTCATATCTCTAGTAATTAAAAAAGAAGCTTTCCCCTCAAATAACAACATTACAGTGGAGAATCCTGGCAGACACCACCTTAACCAAGTGATGGAAGTAACATCACTACTGATAAACCATGTGGATATCATGCAGCCTGCATTTGGCTAAATAATAGCTCCCAATGATATCCACGTCCTGATCCCTGGGACCTGTGACTATGTTATATGGCAAATCTTATGTGGCAAAAGGGACGTCACAGATGCAGTTGAGATTGGGCCCAGTGTACTCCAAGAGTCCATATTGAGAGGGAGGCAGAGAGATATTTGACTTTGGAAGAAGAGAGCACAATGTGATGACAATAGCAGAGATTAGAGTGATGCGGTCACTAGCCACGAAATGGTGGGAGCTTCCAGGAGCTGGAAGAAGCAAGGAACAATTTTCCCTGGAGCCTCCAGAAGGAACAAGGCCTGCCAGCACCTTGGTGTTAGCCCTGTAAGACTCATTTCAGACTTCTGGCCTTCAGAATTGTAAGAGAATAAATGTCTGTTGTGAGCCACTAAATTTATGGCAATTCATTATAGGAGCAAGTAATACATTCCCCTTGGTATGTGATGAGAAGAGCACCTCACCTCTATGGTTTTTCCTCCCCCAAATTCAGGTATATGGTGGCTGGGCAAGAAAATTCAGCTCATTTATAATATTTTAAAAATACATATATTTTATTTCAGCCTCTATAACTGTTCTAGACTTGGCCACACTTTCCTTTCTCTCACATCCTGTCTGACCACTTAAGGTTCAACTCTGGCTTATAACACTTTTCTATTATTTCTTTTTTGATTTATATGTCTTTTGGTGGTTTTCTCGTCTTCCCCTCTCCATCATTCTACTTGCCAGATGTTATCTATTGCTGCATAACAAATTACCATAAAATAGTAGATTAAGACAAAAAAAACATTTATTAACTCACAGTCTCTGTGGGTCAGCGGTTTGGGTATGGATTGACTGGTGGTTCTGTCTCTTGAGGTTATACTCAAGATGTTGACTGGCGCTTTGGGCATGTGAAAGCTTGACTGAGGCTGGAGGATCCATTTCCAAAATGACATACTAGCTGTGGACAGAAGGAGGCCTCAGTTTCTCACCATGTGGACCTGTCCTAGAGTCACGTGAGTGTTTGACTTTCCTCAAAGCAAGTGATCTAAGCGAGAACGCATGGGGGAGGTTGCAATGTCCGTTGTCATCTAATCTTGAAAGTTACACATTGTCACTGCAGTCTCATTGTATTTGTTAGGAGCCAGTCAGTCAGTGCAGCTCACATCCAAGGGCAGGGAAATTTATGTCCACCTCTTGAAGGAAAGAATATCAAGAGCTCATGGATATATTTAAAAACCACCATACCAGGTGTTTTCTTCATCTTTGGTCTGACAGAGTTTGTCTTTCACTCTAGGCTATTTCTGGGCATCTATGTTTACTCCTGCAGCTTGGCGACGCTCAAAATGAAACGTGACTCTCTCAGTAGACACCCCCATCTCTTTCCTAAGTTCCCAAGCCCATGAAAAGTCACAGAGTGTTAAGAAAAGAGAAGGGAATTTGAAATGATCCCAGCATTATACTAGTAGGATCTGGATAGAGTCATCAATCTCCTTTGTTCCTGCTGCAGCACTAAAACTTAACATCTGTGATTCTTCTCAAGGAAGAGATGCTGCAATGTTTTCAGCAGCTTCTCCATGGTGCTGTCACAAATATAATACTGAAATCATGCTCAGTACCCACTGATTCTCACCATATGACCTTCTCCTCAAAGGCTAACATCACGTGATCCTTGGTTAGCCTTTCCTTATACATTTAAACATTTAGCCTTCTGGTTCTCAGGCACTCCTCTTAATTATTTACCTCTCTGCCTTCAGATTTCAGCTCTCATTTCCATTGACTTCTTTGCCTTGTTCATTTAGTGAACTCAATATGCCTAACACCGGATTCGTCATTTCCCTCCAGAGTGGCTTGCCTCTTGCCCTTGCTCTTGATTCTGTGCGTCATGAGCCTTAAAAAAGAATTCACCATCTTGGGTTTCTCCATCGTTTATATTCCCTACACTTGTAATGGGATTCTTGTACCGGTATCATGGCAAAAACAGCTTACGTGCCACGCTGTCTGGGACAATTCCCAGCCATTATCAGGGATATCAAAAAACCCCAAGTGGCTCTTCATTCCGTTTCATGTTGGTCCAGTTGCTGGTTCCATTCTGAACTTGAGATTCCAGTCTCTTATCTGTTCCCAGTTCCTGCCCTGGTTTCTTAACCTTTTCTGCCAGATCTCCCTAATGTGTACACCAGCACTTCTCAAACTTTAATGCGAATGTAAATTCCTGGGGATATTGTTAAAATGCAGATTATGATTTAGGAGGTGTAGGGTGGGGTCTGAGATTCTTTATTTCTAACAAGCTCTCAGGTGATGACCAAGCTGCTGACTCAAGGACCATACTTTGGGTAGAAAGGGGTCATAGCAGCAATCTTCTGGATGTGCTTCCTTACTCACTCTCTTCCTCTGCAGAAGGAAAAGCACAGGCACTATCATGTTGTCATGATCTCTGGATCGCACACTGTCTACATCACTGGTCCCCACTGTACAAGAGTGAGGGAATCCCCTGGGGACCTCCTGAAAAATACTGATTCTTGGGTGCCATCCCTGAGGATTCTGATTCGGTAGGTCTGGGATAGGGCCTCCGGGTCTGTATTTTAAAGAAGCACCCCAGGCAATCTTAATGATTTTTTAAAAGTCAGTGTCATACAGGCTAAAAAGTTCAACTCAAACCTTGATGTAAAGTCTTCCCCAGCTGACTCAATCTCATTTGTTACTCCCCTTCAAACCCTTGTTCAAGGCAGACTGTCTCTCAAACAGACGCAGAGCATCCCCTTCTCTTTACTCTGGTTCCACTTACAAATTCTACCCACTCTATAATAATTTGTGATGTCTACATACACTCATTGTCGCTCTACCAAGTACACTAACTACTGGAAGCCACAGTGCTGTGCACATAGCTGGTGGGAAGAGACTTTATCTCCACTGTCTTTGGTCCTGTCGAGTCTGCCTATCCTCCCAAATTCTACTAAGTCATTGCCTCCTCATATTCAAGTCCCACAGAAAATCCACTTTTCTGGAAGAATGGAAAATGTGACTTGCTTGACGGAAATAGAACGAGAAGTGACACCCCTGCCCTGACACATAAGAAAGGATGCTGAGTCACACTCCAATTCTATTCGGAAAATGGAATCCCTGAGGACAGGGACTTTGTATTATATTTGTTCTATGTTATTTTCATAAGTCAAAGGCATCTCATGATCACTATTAAATAAAAAGCTAAGTAAATGTCTAAATATTTTTTGTGATCTGCTGGAAGGTGACACATAATAGTGGGGAGGGAAAGAGCCATTACAGCCAATTAGTTGAAATGACATAAAAATTCTCTAATTAGTTTTTTGAAACATCCTTGCTCCCAGAAAATATTAGGTGTTGAACCTCAATATATCTTCACTCCTAAAATACCATTAGAACAAGTCTCTAGGGCTGTGGAACACATAAAGCTAACACCAGCCCTGGCAAATTAATATCTATCAGTATCAGTTTAACTTACATGGGAAGAAACACGAATGGCCTAGTTGGATTTAAGAAGTGAGATTGACTCAACATAGAGAGGTATCCAAAGAAATAACAGAAAGAACATCCAGAAGTCGTCTTTGTGAAGCAAAAATATGCCCTCTGGACCAAACTTCTTAACACAAAAACAAGATCCATCACAATCTCACCCAAACCTGCCTCTAGCTGCATTTCACACTGCTCTTTCCCCACCCCCTCTGTTCCAATCTGGACGGCCTTTCTGGACTTATAGCTGTTCCCTGCTCAATGCCATGCTCTTTCCTTTATGCCTGTGCCCTAGGAACATTCTATTTTCTCTGTTCAAAAGGTTTCACCAAACACATAACCTTTAAGATCAAATGTCACCTTCTCTGGAGAAAAGGTAGTTGCTTCGTCCTAGAGAGGGGATGGGGTCTAAGTCGTGACTTTTTTTTAAGAAGCCTCATTTATTTCTATTTAAATAATACTCAAGGAGCTTTCAGAAGGTTAAAAGGCTCAAAGATATCAGGTTTAATATAATATCATAGCCAGGTGCTTGCTGTTGCTGCCGCTGTTTCAAAATTCACAGGATGACCCTGGGCAGTTCAATGCCTCGCTAATTCTTCTAGTTCGAGTGGAACTCCTTTGAGTTTTGGCATGATTCATATAAGGCTATCCCTCCAGTAATGACGACAAAAAAACAATGCCAGAAGCAATCATAGTCATTGAGAGGAAGAAAGGTAAATGATCAGAGAAGAAAGCCACCACAGCCATTTTGAGAAACAAAATTGTTAATCCAGTATAGAACAAACAGAATCGTTTGCAGAATCTATGTGAGAACCCTTTTTGTGTTATTTTTTGAGACCGAGTCCTCTGACTATGAGCTGAGTAGTTGGGATCATGATGGATCTTACAATAAAATGTATCTTCGGGTTATTTTTCTCAAGCTTTTGCAGTACCTGAAAACTGGTAGATGTTTGATAAATGTGTTTCCAGTAAATGTGGGAGTTGCTGATTCACCTGTGTGAGTAGGCCCTTTTGCCTATTGATCCAAAGTCAATTGATCTTCTGACTTTATTGGGCTTTCCTAAAGTAAAATCACAATAAAATTAAAATTTCTCTCAGTCACAACAATAATAGTTATAGCAATACCAGCTAATACTAATTGAGCACTTACTATGTGCCAAATATTATGAAGTCTTAACATGAATAATTTTGTTTAACTTCACAAGTTATTCCCATTTTACAGATAAAGAGCTTGAAGCTTAAGACACCAAATAACTTGCCAAGATAATAAATGAGGAAGCCAGGATTTAATCACAGAGTCCATATACTGCATTAATATATACTGTTATCAACTAATCAACACCACTAGGCTCATGGTTATTGACTCATTACTGGTGATGCTGATCTCCCCTGAGAAGCTCTCCCCCCCCCCCCCCCGGGGGAACAAAAAAATCCCTTCTTTTTTACTG
>NW_005368708.1:1760900-1769036 GCF_000412655.1 Myotis brandtii | reverse complement strand
AAAGCCCCCCCCCCCCCCCCCCAGGAGTGCAACATCAAACTCTCTACTCTGACTGAGAGGAGCACAGGTCCTTTGGACTTATGGAAGGAGCATATCGACCATTTCAGTATTGTAACCTCCCACTGGAAATTTCCATGACAACGCAGTTGGAGGCTTTCTTGCTGAGCCCTGGCATGGTGATAAGTGCAAGTTCTTTTATTCCTATGGAACCTGAAAAAAACAAACAAACCTTCAACGGCAACATCTGCTAGTAACTGCTTCCTGTGATGTTCCTGCGATGGAGCTGGTTCCACATAAGTCTTGAAGATACACCCTTGTAATGTATTTATAAATTGTTGGCTAAAGGTCTAAGCTCCAATCTAATAGTACCTCCTCAATAAAGCCTTTCCTGGCACCCTGTCCACTCTGTTATTTTTTCCACACCTTAATTCCTCAGTATTCTGACAGTACATTTCTCACTCAGGACTTCAGAGGAAATTCGCTATAAAACGTGGCAAGCATTCAGTAAATAATTGCATCAAAATGGCAATTCATGTCATTTTTAGGTCCAAGGAGAAAAGATCCATTTTTTCTGGAAAAGGTCTCAGAGTTAAGAATACATCTGGCTCCTGATTTAATTTCTCCTGGTAGAGGGAACGAGGATGGCCTGGCAAAGCCACAGGAAAGAACATGTGTGTGTGTTCTGCTTCTGGTTTTTCCCAGAGGCAGTTACTGAAGGTTTAAGGCATGAGTCCCGTGCCTATTTTTCCTCACTGGTATCCCCGTTCAAAAAGGCAGTGGGAAGGCTGAGTGGGACAGCTCACACATAGACACCCTGTGCATCTGTGTGCATTTCATTTAGAGACAGACCTCATTTTAGAGCAACCTTATTTAACATGTCATTCTAATGTATTGGAAAAGATGAGAAAATAGATGTGAGTTCCATCTGGATTCGTGAGCATAGCATCAGAAAGATTCGCAGTGCCGTTGCAAACTGCTAGCAACACATTAAATACCTACCGAAGGTGCTGCATTTTAAGTGAGAAGCCAAAGGTATCTGTTAAAGCC
Organism: Myotis brandtii; assembly: GCF_000412655.1. Classification (NCBI taxonomy): domain Eukaryota; kingdom Metazoa; phylum Chordata; class Mammalia; order Chiroptera; family Vespertilionidae; genus Myotis; species Myotis brandtii. The sequence goes on along the minus strand of NW_005368708.1, from coordinate 1,767,989 downwards.
CCGTGGGCCTTGGACCTGCAGTCTGCTGGTGGAGAGTAGGCGACTGGGCAGTGATTGAAGTGTCCAGCAGGGGGCTGGCATTCTCTGTCTATAAGTAGCCCCGGTTCCTCTTCAGAGCCTCAGCTCAGCAGAGCTGCCGTTTGCTAGTGAAGCCGGTGACGTGCAAGGCATCCTGCCTATAGGATGTGAGGCTTTCTCAGTGCCGTTTTTTTCTACCCACTTTAAACCTTCAGGGTCTAAGTATCAGGAAAGACAGGAAATGCCGTGTGAAAATAGCAGACCAAAAGTTCTTAGTTAACTGCAGCGAGGGAGACTCAGATTGGAATGGAGGTAGAAAGAGTTGATACAGACTGGGTTTAATTCTGATCCCTTTTTGGACTGAATTTAGAACTGCATTGCATTGTTCATGTGAAGATGAGAGCAGTACCAGCATCAAAATAGTGACAGAGTTTTGATGCCATAGTCTATATGTACTCAGAGTATTTTTATTAAAGAAAATAAAGAGCCTAGCAGAGATTTTTGTCCTCATCTGCACCCAACTGCAAAATCAAAAGTTAAGGAACAGCATCTGAGGACACTTTGTAGGTGGGAGAGAATCTAGAGGATGGCTCTCAATGATTGCTGGCTTCAGAGCATGTCCTGCAACATCTCTAATCACAGTATGGATCTCCCCATGAATGAGGACTGGTTCCACCCAGGGATCCTCTATGTCATCCCTGCAATTTATGGGGTCATCATTCTGATAGGCCTCATTGGCAACATCACCCTGATCAAGATCTTTTGTACCGTGAAGTCCATGCGAAATGTGCCAAACCTCTTCATCTCCAGTCTGGCTTTGGGAGATCTGCTCCTCCTGGTAACCTGTGCTCCCGTGGATGCCAGCCGGTACCTGGCTGACAGATGGCTGTTTGGCAGGATTGGCTGCAAACTGATCCCCTTTATACAGCTCACCTCGGTGGGGGTGTCTGTCTTCACACTCACGGCTCTCTCCGCAGACAGGTAAGTACAGGAGGACAGTTACATTCTCTCTGAGGGTGGTGGATACCTCAGTAAACGAGCTACCACATTGGGACAGACAGAGCTGTTTGCAGAAAAGGAAGTTTTACTCAAACTCAGATTCCCTTCCGGGCATGTTATTTTGTTTTGGGGATTACTTCTGGAGTTTTGCCTGTTGGTTTAAGAAAGAAAAGGGAATGGATGGCAAAAGAGGGGGGGGGGCAAGAAAGAAAAATAATTAGCATAAAATGGAGGTGCATTTTCTGGACACAAATCAATTTAGCATGGCTTTTCCCTAACTTCTCCCCCCTGCAAAATTAATTGACTACTAAGAAAAAAGATCACAACTAATAGGGTTTAAACCCCAGGCAAATGTTTCTTAGAAGCAATTTAAAATCTTTAGAAAAGCCCCACTGCATTTCTAATGCAAAATATTCTTTCAGAAATGACCAACAGGAGAAAATAAGTGGCATTTCCTTGAAATTCATTTTCCTCAGTTGAACTTTTCTCACAGCTGATTTTGTATTTGGCTCTCTGTAAATGAACAGCTTGTGTGCTGTTTTTTCTAACAATCTCTTAAGTGAAATGAAGCATTATTGGATTTTTTTTTTCTTGAGAAAGCTCCATTCAAGTCAGATTTGGGGGAATTTTAATATCTTTGATGATGTACTTCCATATACATTGCGTTTAGAGTGTTTGGGGCGGGGAGTCAGAACAATGTTTTATTCTGGGAAATATACATATTTGTGAACTGCATTGCTTGTGTGAACCTACTGCTTAACAATTTCTATTTATTCATTCTTAAAAGTTCATACTCTTTGAATACCTGCTTGAATTAAGCAGTCAGGAAATACCTGCAGGATGCTCACATAAATTGCTGAATGTATCTTATGTATTTCTGAGCTCTAGAAACTGGACACACTAATGAATAGACTCCAGACACATCGTAGACCAGATGGTCAAATTAAGAAAAATTGGTAGAGTGAACCAAAGACTAGAACTTTTTATTTTAAAATCAACTGTATGTTATAGTGTTGAAGATACCTAAGGATTTGAAAGTGTACCAGGAAAGGCATAGAAACAGCTCTTGAAAATTTATGCTCTCAAGAAAATGTCCCACATTTTAATACATGTGGTGCTGGATTCTCATTTTGCAGAGGAACAAATAGTCCTCAGGTGATCTGGCTTTGAGTAATGGACAAATAAGATAATGTTATCAGTATTTGTAGACATGTGTTTATACTTAGCTGCCTGAAGTACACTGCTCAGCACACACGGCATTTTCAAAGATTGAAAACTAACAGCCCAGAAATGAGGTTTGCACATCGCACCGGCTGGACAGGGTCTCTCCGTTCCCGCTCCTCACCTCCAGCCTTCTGTGACCCTGAACATTTGCCACAAGGTGCTAATGACCACAGGTAGTTTCAAGTGTTGATTCAGGGCAGGCAAACTTTGGAGCAGGCAGAAGGTCTGGGGCTCATTACCAATGGCCGAGGACACCTCAAGATGAGGGGAATTTTCTTGATGGGAAGATGAGATTTTTGTTTCCGAGTTGTGAGTGCAGTGGTACAGATGATGTTTACTGTCTTCTTGGGGTGGGGGTGGGGGGGTAAGGAGGAAAGTGAGGGCATGGGATGTAAAGATGTAGCTGCACAGAATTCCTCCCCAGAGTTTCAAAGCAGACCAAATTCACCATCAGCAAAAGAGCGCTTTCAAAGCTGGGTTGCACACTTTGTCAGCTCTATTGTGTTTGCAGTGAGTCTATAGTTAGTTACTGTGCGTCCTTCCCAAATCCAGAAATTACTATGAACATTCATATAACTAACTTTTTGTGTTTCGCTAAGGCTTAAAAAGGCTGATGGATCATCTGAATCACAGGTAGTGCATCTAACCTAATTCAACAAGAAGAGGGATTGAGCTACTTAAATAATATAAGAGAGTACTTACCTATTGATTTCATTTTTGTTGTTGTTGTTGTTAATGCTCACCAAGGATATTTTCCCATTGATTTTTAGAGAGAGTAAAAGGGAGGGAGAGAGACAGAGAAAGAAACATCGATGTAAGAGACACACATCGATTGGTTGCCTCCTGAACACAACCTGACCAGGGCTGGAATTGAGCTTGCAACTGAGGTGAGGTATGTGCCCTTGACCTAAATGGATCCCGGGACCCTTTGGTCTGAGGGCCAATGTTCTATCCATTGAGCCAAACCCGCTAGGGCTATTGATTTCATTTTTAAAAGATGTTGGAGCTTTATAACAACCTCATGAGGTTAGCAGGGTAAATATATATATCCACACATACACAATATCTATTTTTCTCAATAAGGTATAATTTACATACAGTAAACTGAACAAGTGTACAGTTCGATATATTTTTCACATGTCTAGCAATATATAACAACATAAGCACCACCCAGATGAAGATATGGAACAGTCCCAGCACCCTAGGAGTTTCTTTTATGCTCCTTTCCAGGTAATACCCATCCCTATAAAGAGACAATCACTATTCTGAGTTTAATTATCATAGATTATTTTTGCCAGTTCTTTAATCTGATGTAAATGGAATCATACTTCTTATGTTTATCATTATGTTTGTGATAGTCATCAATCTTGGTGCACATAGCAGTGGTTTATTCTTTTTAATCATCATGTAGTATTCCATTGTATGAATATATCTCAATTTATTTATCTGTTCTTATGTTGATGGGCATTGGGCTGTTTCCAGTTTGGGGTTGATAATAACCTGCTCTGGATATTCTTATTCATGCCTTTTGAGGTACATCAGTGTTTATCTCTCTTGAGTATATGCCTGGGAGTGGAATAGCTAGATCATAAGAGTCATATACTTAGTAAATATTGTCAAAGAGTTTTCTAAAGTGGTAGTCTGTAGTGGATAGATTGGTAAAATGGGTGAACCAGAAGACCCTCCAAACCTTATGATCATCACAGTCATTGGGGAGCTTAAAAATGTACAGGTTCTTATCCCCCATCCTAAATCTACTGAATCAGACCTTCTGAGTTGTGAACAGACACAGCAATAATCATCCATCCCTGCTCCCTGGAGGTTGACCAGCAATGTCATTACTTTTATCCCAACCTCCCTTCTGCAGTCCTCCAGATGAATTTGAGTCTTTGTTAATATGAAAAGAGTAACATTTTTCTAGAAAAGTTTATACTGCTGCCATTGTGTCAAAGAGAGACTTCAAAGCAGTCCCAGAAACCAGAATTCTGGCTTTCGTATGGCCAACCAATTGCAGATTTGCACTCAAACTCCTTCATATTAGTTCCTGCCTTCTCTCACCTTCCACGCTTTCCTTCCTTTACATACACACTGATGTCCTCATACACGGTGGTTATACTGAATTCTGGCCTCTGCTTCCTTGCTTATGCTGTGTCTCACCCACTCTCCAGAATGTGTTCTCCTTTCCTAAATAGAGGACTCCACTCCCCATCCCATGTAAATTATGGCTTGGAATGGGCATTAATAGCCCTGCACTTTAGGCCTTTTTCTGCCACTATTTCCTGTAAGAGGGAGTCAGACCAAGTCATTTAACTCTCTGACCTTAGTTGAATTATCCATAAAATAGTAGAGTTGAGCTAGATTATTTCAAAGATCCCTCCAAGTTTTAAAATCTTATGAGGTTTTTTAATCTTTCATTTTTGCCTATCATTTGGAATCTGGCTCAAGCCTCCTCCTTAAAGCCCTAAGTTGGACAATTCTAGCCCAGATTTCCTAACCCTCTTCTAAATGTGAGACTTATTATCTGAGACATAAATTATCTTGTGACATCTTTCACCTTGCTGTTTTGAAATATTTCACTAATTTGTCTTTTTTTAGCCTCTTATATAATCATTGCTTTAATTTTTCAAGTAGATTAAGAATGTTGAGGACAGGGATTTCTTATATATCTTGTATATATCTTATATATCTTGTACAGTTCCTTGTACTAAATGGATGGTCAATAAATATTTATCAATTAAAATTATGGTTCATTAATGCATACTCTTTCTTCTCATTCTTATTATTCTTCTCCATTTTTAGGAATTTATCTGAAAGCATACTCTTAAATATGCATCATGCAGTCACCTGCTTCTTATTTGTTCCTCTCTATTAAGCTCTCATTATTTGGGTAAATGAGAGAAAAGCTATTCTTTGGGAGTCAGTGAATAGATTCTGGGGATAAATAGATAATTGGATAGATGGAATGATAAGTAGATGGGTGAGAAGATGGATGGATGGATGAGTGGATGAGTGGATAAGTGGATGGGCAGGTGGTGGACAGATGGTTGGATAGATAGGTGAATGGTTGGATGGATGGATCTATTTTTTACATAACAATCTTTCCTACTAGATACCCATCTCTGTACTAGGTGCCTTAGTATTGTGTAATGGAATTTAAGACCTGAATTGGACCCTCACCAGGAAAAGGGTAAGTAGAGTTTGTGTTTTCTTTTCCAGTAAGTGTAAAGGTTAAAGCTGGATGTAAGGTTGTCAGCATATAATGTCCAAGTTATGTTGTGCCTGCTTCAGTATTATTATGCAGTGTTATTTCTGCTAGAATGGAGCTGGCAGAATGAATCCTAAGGACATACAGATGTAGCAGTTCCATTGGGATGTGGTCCTTATTCAATCCCATGGAAGACTGTTCATAAGCTCCCCCTTTGCTGTGATTTGGAATGTGTAAAGGAATAGGAAAATGTTACATTTATGCAGACTTCTTGAAGTACAGATTCTTTGAATTTATTGCCAGGGATTTATGAGGTAATGTAGTTTTCAACCTTTCCTGACACCTAGAGCTGGATGGTCCAACATGCTAGCCACTAACTACATGTGGTTATTTTTTTAATATATTTTTATTGATTTCAGGGGAATGGAGAGGGAGGAAGAGAGAGAAACATCAATGATGAGAGAGAATCGTTGACCAGCTGCCTCCTGCACGCCCCCTATTGGGGATTGAGCCTGCAACCCAGGCATGTGACCTTGACCAGAATTGAACCTGGGATCCTTCAATCCACAGGCCGATGCTCTATTCACTGAGCTAAACAAGCTAGGACTGTAGTTATTTAAATTTCACTTAAATAAAACTAAAAAGCCAGTTCTCTAGTCACACAAAGCACATGTTAAGTGCTCGGTAGCAATATGTGACTCTATTGGACAGTGCAGATACAGAGCATTTCCATCACTGCAGAAAGTTCTATTGGACACTACAGAAGAGAGTTTGCTATATGCCTTTGGGTCCGAATCTCTTAAAATCCATGTTAGCTACTCTCACTCATGAGGATATCAGGAATTCCTCAAATAAGCAAATATCAAATGCCTCCCAGATGCACAGGCTCTTCCAGTCTTTAAAAATATTTTCTATTGGAAGATACCCAAAAACGAAGAGAGAAGAAACCAGGCAGCCCAATACAATCACCAGCCACAGACTTGGAGAATTTAGGCATCCCACTGATGAGGTTTGGAGACCTTTTGAATAATACATGTGGAGTTCACTTTCTGGGTCTGCATTATGAACTTCTGTCTGATCCTTCCATTCTCTTTGGCCAGGTCCTCTTCCACCTCCCAGTCTGTCTTTCTATCTTCCTATACTAAGACTCACCAGAACAAACACTGCTCTAGCTAAAGTCTGCTTCTCATTGTCTCACATATGTGCCACCTGACTTCTTCCCTCTCTGACTTCATTTTCCCCTCCCTGATGGCCAGGCTCTATTTCCTCCATCTATCCAAATTCTAGCAATCCTTCAAGGCTTACTCCAAATCCCTTCCCTTCTATGAAGCATTCCCTGATCTTTTCTTTCACTGATTTTCCCCCATCCCAAGATGTTTTTGCCTGTTCATTAAATACCAAACTACCCTATTTTGTATTACTAGGTCCTTTTATAGATGTGTTTTCTACTTCCTTAATCATATGGGAAGCTCCATGGGATCTCTGTCTTCTACGACACCCAGGCCCACTTTACATTTAGTAAGAGGATAATAAATACAGCTTGGTTTATGCTTGAGCAGTAACTAAATGATACTAAATGATAACGTCCAATGGCTACAAATAAAGTTCAAACCCTTGAAAATGTTGTTCTGAGACTCAATTTC
>NW_005368708.1:1758722-1760872 GCF_000412655.1 Myotis brandtii | reverse complement strand
CCAACATCTCCAAAAAGCAATGCTCAAAACACCAGCTGGTTGCCTGGCCGGTGTGACTCAGTGGTTGAGCCTATGAACCAAAAGGTCATGACACAGGCTCAATCCCCAGTGGTGGTCATGCAGGAGGCAGCCAATCAATAATTCTCTCTTATCATTGATGTTTCTATCTCTCTTTCCCTCTCCCTTCCTCTCTTAAATCAATAAAAATATATTTTTTAAAACCACCAGCTGGTTATCTGAGAATTCAACTTAATTCTGACACAATCTGACCAGAGATAGCATCAGATACTATAGGTTGAAGGCTCAGTCCTATAAGGCTGTAACACCCACCCCTCCCCTCCCCCTGACATCAGACACCAGTCACAAGTCCAGGTTGTTACCTATACTTCTGAGCAACTGGCTATAAATCAAAGGGTCCCATAATCCTCGCTCCTTGGGTTCGATTCATGTGCTAGAATGGCTCACGGAACTCAGAGAAACATTTTACTTACTAGATTACCAGTTTATTATAAAAGGGTATAACTCAGAAACAGTCAGATGGGAGAGAAGACAATTTAAGTTCTTGTCCCTCTGTTGAAGAGATTACATGCGCTGCCGATTCATACTTTCTCTATATTATGATTTTTCTGAAGCATATGTTGCCTCTCTGGAAGGAAAGTCAACTCCTGTCTCCCCATAGTGATGGATCTGTCACAGCTGCTGGCAGACTCTGAGAGTGTTCAGAGGGCAGGTGCAATGGAAGTGGGGTTTCCCAGAAAGGCTCTTTTAATTGGAGCCTTTTCAATTTTTCTGTGGAGAGAAGGGCAGCAAAGAACTTTGACCTTGTTTCTCACACATTATCTTGTAAAGTGTTAGACTTTTATGTGATTAATTATCATTTCTGGTAACTTAATATGTATAGAAGAAAACAAAAAAAAAATACAAACTTGATCATGAGACATAGACCATAGCCTGAAAAGGCTCCCTGTGAGGTTTTTTTGAACTGTGCTTGTCAATAGCATCTTTTGAAAAGAGACTAAATTTGCATATTTGCACTTGTAAATCCTCCTGGTATGTGGGGTTTGCAGAAATTCTCTCTTAAAACATGTTTTGGAAAATAAGAGAAAAAAATTCTCCATTTCTCTTTTTCTACCTCCCAAGATATTTTTTTTATTACAGTCATCTTTTAAAATGATTTGATCTTCCTCAAAACTGCTAAGAAGCTGCTGGTTCACTTTACACATTAAAGGTCACCTTGTTTAGGAAGTCTTTATTGGCTACTCAATCCAAAGGAATGACCAACACTATTTTATCACCTAATTTCTTTTTTTAGGTTGATTTAAGTGTAATTTTCATTCAGTAAATTTTTGGGTCTTCATTTCTATGAATTTTGATAAACTTATTCAATCATAAAACCACTACCACCACAATCAAAACATTTTCATTGTCCCCCAAATTCTTTCATGTCCTTGGTTGTCTATCCCCTTCCTCCACCCCCAGCTTCTAATAATTTCTAGAACATCCTATCTAATAAAAGAGTAATATGCAAATTAACCATCACTCCATCACTCTATCACAAAGATGGCGGCGCCCATAGCCACAAGATGGCAGCACCCAGTCCCCTCAGCCCTGCCGCTGAAGTGTCCAGGCCTATTGGCCAGGCAGGTGGCGGGGGAGGCAGAGAGGGGGGCCAAGGGGCGGAGCCAGTGATTGGAGAGGGCTGGGGGTCCCCTACCCAGGCGGAGCCGGTCATCAAAGGGGGCAGGGGCGGAGCTGGCGATCGGAGGGGGCAGGGGCAGAGCCGGCAATCAGAGGGGGCAGGGGCTGAGCCTGTGATCGGAGGGGGCTGGAGGTCCCCTGCCCAGGCCAGAGGCCTCGGCCAGAGGCCTTAAGCCTGGGCAGGAGCGGAGCTGATGATCGGAGGGGGCAGGGGCGGAGCCAGCAATCGGAGGAGGCTGGGGGTCCCCTGCCCAGGCCTGATGCCTGGGCCAGAGGCATCAGGCCTGGGTGGGGGGCAGAGCCGGTGATTGGGGGGATATGAGGGTCCCCTTGCCCAGGCCTGAAGCCTGGGTCAGAGGCGTCAGGCTTGGGCGGGGGGTGGAGCAAGCGATCAGAGGGAGATGGGGGTCCCCTGCCCAGGCATGATTCCTGGGCCAGAGGCATCAGGCCTG
>NW_005368708.1:1755982-1757614 GCF_000412655.1 Myotis brandtii | reverse complement strand
TTTTTGCATGTATCTGTCCAATTTTCCCAGCACCATTTATTGAAGAGGCTGTCTTGACTCCATTGTATGTTCATGCCTCCTTTGTCAAAAGTAGTTCTTTTTTTAATATGGGGTAGTATTCCATTGAATGGCTACACCACAGTTTGTTTGTCTATTCTTCAGGTAATGGACGTTAGGGTTTGTTTCAGTTTTGGATGATTATGAATAAAGCTGTCATAAGCATTCACATATAATTTCATATGGATATTTATCTTTATTTCTCTAGGTAAATATCCAGTATTATTTTCTTGATAATTATTTTGTTCATTTGTTTGTTCACTTGTTTACTGTCTGTTTTCCACCACTAGAATACAAGCTCTCCACAAATAGGAGGGTATGTCATTCATTATCACTTATCTGGCACTAGAACAGTTTCTAACCTGTAATAGGTGCTTGGTTAGTGTTCATGGAATACATGAATGTGATACCAGTGATGTGGGTTCTTGGTTCTTGAGTTTGGCAAAGAAAGGATTCAGAGCCACAAATTCTAGCACAAGGATGTTTATTTAGCATTCGAAGCAAAAGAATAATCCAGTGGGCTGTCCAGAGAGCTGCCTTGGTCTTTTAGAAGGAAAGTCACAAGGCAGAAGAAGTGAGCCAGCTGGGCTGCGTGGACTCAGGAAACAAAAGAAGGACCCTTGGAGACAGGTTCAGGGGGTTAGTCCAGGACCAGTTGCCACTGTCTGCTGTTCCCCTGGTTGCAAGTCTCGTGGAGACCTTTAGAGCTTAGGAGAAAGAAAACAAAGATACATACCTGAAGAAAGAAGGCATGGATGTGCTCCAGAGAGTGTGTCTACTGGGTCCTTTGTCTTAGAGTTCTTATCTGTTTTCTAAAGGCAAAAATTTTAGGGGAGGATCTCAATAGAATAATCATCAGCTTCCCAGGTGTTTCCTTTAATATGTTGATTCACCAAAATGAGCATATAGGGTGAGGTTTGTGATCTCTACTAATTGGTCAGTGCTAGGGTAAGGGGTTATTGGTCATTGCATCTGGTCCTGATGCCAACATGGCATTGCTTCATCTGGTTTTGCTGCTTTTCTGGGCCTGGAGCTGAAACGCAACTAAAGCCTTCATGTTATTTCTAGTTTGACCAAAACTCTGTCTCTGTGGTCAATAAACCTGAGGCTTTGTTCCTAAGATTATTTGATGCTGATCAGAACATTATTATCTTGCGGCCTTTATACGTAAGCAAGTTGTCGTGCAAGGAAGAAGGAGGCAGGCGAGTCAGGGTGCTGGATGAGGCCAGTCTGAATCAGCTGTCTGTCTGAGTTTCATCATCACTTGCCAAGGAATTTTCCTAGCTTATTACTATTCTGCCTCAAATGGATAGATACATGAAAGAAGGAATAAAGAAATGAATGAATTCTGGTAGGCCTTATTGTGCAAACCTGTAATATTGGGTTAAGGTCTGTAAATCATATTTATTTCCTTTGATAGTTAACAGAGTGACTACAGTAAGAACATTGATTTCAACTTTTTAAAAATATATATATTTCTTTATTGATTTCAGAGAGGAAGGGAGAAGGAGAGAGAGATAGAAACATCAATGATGAGAATCATTGACCGGCTGCCTCCTGCACGCCCCCTACTGG
>NW_005368708.1:1752335-1755652 GCF_000412655.1 Myotis brandtii | reverse complement strand
ATAAGTATCACTTGATCTCACTCATATGTGGAATCTAATGACCAACATAAACTGATGAACAAAAATAGACCCAGAGACATAGAAACATAGAACAGACTGTTAAATCTCAGAGGGAAGGCAGGGGAGGTTGGAGCGGGGAAGAGATCAACCAATGAAGTCATATGTGTATATGTATAACCCAAGGACACAGACAGTGGGTGGTGAAGGCTTGGGGAGAGAGGGGTGGGAGAGGGCAATGGGGGTTAAAAGGGACATATGTAATACTTTCAACAATAAAGATTTATTTTTTAAAAAAAAGAAGACAAAAAATAAAAAGAAATTATTTTCAGAAAAAAATAAAATTATGAATGCAAAGTTAGGTAGAGAAGTGAATGTATTAATATTTAGAAATCATATATTGGATTTATAAATCACAATAAATTACAGATTTAAATAATTTGATAAATTTCACAAACATCGCAAAATCCAGAAAAATAACATGATATCTATTAACTGTCTAATATATATCTATCATACTTGTTTTCATAAACATTTTTGGCTTCATACTTACTTGTCTCCTCTTAAAATGACAATGGTTTGGAAATATCCTTTTCTATAGAGAAATTAGAAAGATAAGCCAGTTTTTATCATGCTTGATTAAGGTTAGCTTATTACTAATGACAGGTTAGAAAAGTTTCTTTCAGTTTCATAACTCATTATTAGTAATGTCATATACTAATAAATGTTTAGGATTATTATCAAATGTTTAGGATTATTTTAGAAAGTCATTATCAAGTTTCTTTCTTTTTTGTTTTTTGGTATGTTTTTATGTTAATCCTCACCCAAGGATATTTTTTCCATTGATTTTTAGAGAAAGTGAAAGGGAGGAAGGGAAGGGGGGAAGAGAGAGAGAAAGGGAGAGAGATAAAGAGAGAAACATCAATGTGAGACAGACACATTGATTGGTTGCCTCCACTGGGGCCAGGGATGGAACCTGAAACCCAGGTTTGTGCCCTTGACAGGGAATCAAACCTGAGACCCTTCGGTGCATGGGCCGACATTCTAATCACTGAGCCATGCCTGCCAGGGCTCAAGTTTCTTTCTTATATGAGCTGTAAAATTTCACAGCATTTCAAGTTTTCTTGTGCCTTGAGTAATCTTAAAAACTCATTTAATTGGTGATGCCCTTAACCTATTTGCCATGAATGTCACCACATTGAGTTTTAAGTTATCTTTATCAATGTTGGTATTTTTGCAGGTATACAAAACATAAGTGACTTTACACAAATGTATTTGCTATTTGTAATTTGGCTACAGGTTCTTGGCCTGTAACACAGACATAATAAACTCAATTTTGCTGATATATTTGGATTTAAATCTACCATCTTTTTATTTGGTTTTTATTGTTATCACCTATTTCATATCCCTTTTTCCCTCCCTTCTTTTAAATTAATTAAATATTTTAATTATTTTATTTCCCATCCCTTCCAGGGATTGTTAATTATACAAGTTCTTATTAGTATTCTTTTAGGAGCTTTCCTGGAGTTTACAACATGTATCCTTGATTAATTGGAATTTACTATAAATTGGAATGCTCCTAATTCCAAGACAATCCTATATAATAAAAGGGTAATATGCAAATTGACCCTAATGGCAGAATGACCAGAACAACCGCTCAACCAGTCACATGAGGCGCACTGACCATTTCTCGGTCCCTTTCCCCGGCTGGCAGGCTCTGATCGGCTGATGGTGAATGGGGAACCAGGGGTGGGTGGTGGGGGACATGAATGGCGCCAGGCCAAGTCACCCCACACACAGAAGGCAACCCGCAGTGGGGATGGGGCCGGCGAGCAGGCGGGAAAGGCCGATCTCTCGGTCCCTTCGCCTGGCCATCAGGCTCCGATCGCCCAATGGCGAATAGGGAACCGGGGATGGGGGGGGGGGGGTGGGGCTGGTCATGGGAAGCCAGGGAAGATGGCCCTGATCACAGGCCAGGCATAAAGACCATACCCACACACGAATTTCGTGTTTGGGGCCTCTAGGGTAAGGATAATAGGACACTTTAATTTCATTTTCATTCTCTTCTGCTCTTTTTTTGGTTATTGTTATTCCATATTTTAATTCTCTCTATATTTTAAAACCCACAGGATATAATCTTTATTGTTTTTATATACTTTACATTTACATATTTACATTTAGATTTAGACTTATTCCTGTATTTACCTTTTCTGTTGTTTTCCATTCCTTTCTGCTTCTCTGGCTCCATCTGAGATCATTTTACTTCTGTCCAAAGAATGCCCTTCAGTATTTCATTTAGTGTACATCTAAGGGAGATACATTTTCTGTTTTTGTCTGAAAATGTCTTTATTTCGTGTAATTTAGGGGAAGATATTTTCACTGAGCATAGAATTCTAAGCTGGCATTCTTATCTTTCACACTTTGAAGTATTGTCCTCTGACTTCCGCTGTGAAGTCAGATGTCAGTTTTATTGTTGCTCCTTTAAAATTATTGATTTTTTTCTCTTTGACTGACTTTAAATTTTTTCTATTTTATTTTGGCTTTCAGCAGCATCACTATAATGCATTTAGGTATGGTTTTCTTTATATTTTCCTGTTTGAGATTCATGTTTTTTTAAAAAAAAAAAATCTGTGGCTTGAAGATTTAGTAAATTTTGGAAAATTCTCAACCATACAACTTCAAATATTGCTTCTGCCCCATTCTTTTTTTCTTCTCCTTCTTTATTCTGTCTACATATAAATAGGTTAACTTTCAGCTTTTTAAGCTTTTCCCCCATGTGGTTGTTTTGCTTTATTGAGGCAGGAAATTTCATACTAAGTTCAGGCCTCTGTTACAGAAAACTATTTTAAGCACAATTTCACTTCACCATTTCACTGTAGCCCACAAATTTCCTGCTCCCTTTTCTGTATTTTCCATTCTTTTTCCTTACTGTATTCAGTCTGGCCATTTTCAGATCTCTAATCCTCTCTTTAGCTCTGTCTACTCTGCTTCTGAAGCTTCCATTTACTTCTTATTTTCAGTTATAGTATACTGCAATTCTAGAATTTCCATTTGATTCCATCTTGTCTTTTAATTTTTTTTTCAATAATTTTTTTTCTTTACTGATTAAGGTATTACATATGTGTCCTTATTGCCCCATTGTCCCCCCAACCCCCATAATTTCTTGAATTAGTTCTAATATACTATAAAATTCCTCTCTGGTATGGAGAGGCATTGATTGGACTGTCGGGCCTTGGAGGGAAGGTAGGGGAGGGTGGGGGTAAAGGGGAGAGATCAACCAAAGGACTTATATGCAAGCATATAGGCCTAACCAATGGACA
>NW_005368708.1:1738539-1752298 GCF_000412655.1 Myotis brandtii | reverse complement strand
AATATCTTAATCAATAAAAAATATATTTAAAAAAATTCCTCTCTGGTAACCTTAATATGGAACCTCTCTGAGTCTGTTTCTATTATATATTTTCTTCCCTTGTTTTTTGGTTATTTAGTTTTGTCTCCTGGTATCAGAGGCAATTTTTGTTTGACTACCTGATTTTGAATACGAAGAACTGTAAATAATTTGAGGCTCTGTATAATATTATCTTCCAGAAAAGATTAGCTTTGGCTTTTTTCAGGCAGTTGGGAGGTGACCGTATATCTAAACCAATCAGGGATGGAGCAGATTGGAGGCTGGGCTTGGGTCTTTGTGAGAATGGGTCTATTTCTGCACCCTTACTACTAGGATGTGCCTCTTTGTGCATTTCAACTGAAAGCCCAGATTGTTTACCTGGACTCCTCTCCTTGGTGGGCTCTGACCTCCATTTATTGTCCTACTTTTTCCTAAAACTGCTAGAAGCTGTGCTCAGCTCTTAGTTTCTGTGCTGCTGCTTGAAATTTGGGAAATGCCTTGAGGGGAAAATGATGCTAAATAACAACTTCACCTCTGTGCACTTCCCTTTGCTCCAGGATTTTGGCCCCTCAAATCCTTACTGCCTTGGTATTTCTCTGATGTTTTCAAAGAGGTTTTCGAGCTTTTCATTTCAGGAGAGTTGATCAGCAACAGGCTAGTTTGCCATTATCAGAACTGGAAAATCCTATACCACCTCTCTTATAGACCTGACCTGCTGCCCTCGGAGCTATCCACATCACAGCTCCTTTAAAGAGGACAGAACTACCTGGTCAGACCTGTGGGATCAGCATTCAAAGCCTCAAATTATCTCAGCAATTTAGATTCAGAGAATTGAGCTCTGGCTAACCTCAAAGTGAGTAAGTCAGGAATCTCAGCTGAGGCTTGTAGCAGTGGACACTGCCAAGTGTTATAGGTACATCAAAGCTCTGGGATCTTTCAACTAGGCCAGGTCTCTTAGCCTCAATAAGCAGGAGTTAGAGCTGACACTTAGTTATGCAGTTATTGATAGCAGCTGAAATTTCATGGGAAGGGAAGAGCTAAAATGTTTCTTAGGTACCCTTCTTTAAACTTCACTTCTTTATGACTCTTTTTGTATTGTATTGTCAATTGGTCTGAACCAATTGACCCGCGGTGATAGTTAAAAGTTACATGGGTAAGCAATAGAGGGAAATGAGAAATGCAACACATCAAAAAATGTACTTTCCATTTAAGAAGAATTTGCTGTGATAATAATATGTCCATGTGACTCACTTATTTCTTTATGCTGTCTATATATAAGTAGAATAACTACAGGCAACTTTAAGCTTTTCAAGGTTTCTTTTTTCCCTTTGGTGGTGGTTTTATTGTCAGGCAATTTCATACCACAGTCAGGCCTCTGTTATGAGAAATACTTTAAACACAATTTAAGAACAATATAAAATAAAAACAAAATTACAGTAGTTTCTCCATGAGAACATATGGGAAAATGCTTATTTCTTTTTAAATAAATGGTGATCAAAATAGATTTTGAAGATTTTCATTATCTTTTCTGCTTCCACTTTAAATGATTGGAAACATCACAGAAGAGTAGGACAATCAGAAGTTGGTATCTTTTCTTTACTAGACTGTCAACAGAGGAGAAATGGAAGGTTCAAAAGATGGCTTAAATGTAGCAAATATTTCATTTTCAGCATTATTTACTTGTTCTTTTAAAAGACCTGAGAATCTGAAGTGATAGAGTCAAATATAACTGAGGTGAGGATCCAGGGACCTAGGTTCTAGTCTTGGTTCTCAGCTGTGGGATCTCTATGGGCACCAGTTTCCCTTTTTTCAAGTGAAAGAAATGGGATTTGATGACTTCTAAGTTTTATATTCCATAGTTATATATAAAGTAGGTTTATCATTAAACATGTACTCATATGTTTGTACCATGCTAACAACCATTCATATACTGGCCTACCATCATTTATTCTAAGAGTACTTCACAAAGGGGAACATACACATGTAAGTATCATTTTATGGTTCTTTAAGGGACATACCTGGGTATATCTCACCTCCACAATCAGATTTTAAACCCTTAATGGCCAGGGCCTTTTATATTTATACTGTCAAGCAAAGCCTGAGATACTAAATTAGTACTACACTTTAATGTGCTGATAAATTGGCTAAGGATCCTGAACAATTAGTGTTTAATACTGGAAGTCCAGTGGCAGATGTCAGTGGCCTAGTATCTTCATTATCACATATTAATAAGACTAACAGGTGGAACTGTGTGAAATGGCAGATGGGCTTTCCTCCACTTAAAGGAGGAATCAACAGCTTTGGTGTGGACAGGCAGAGGATAACAGAAATGTTAGCCATGTTCACACAGTCAGTGCACATAGGTCTGAGGCTAATAAACTTTTTCTTTAAAAGGACATATAGGAAATATTTTTGATTTTATAGTCCTTAAGGTCTCTATTGCAGCCACTTATCTCTATCATTGTAGGGTGAAAGCAGCCATAGACTTTATATAAGCAAATGGGAATGGCTATGTTCCAGTAAAACCTTATTTATGGGCACTGAAATGTGAAAATTTCATATAATTTCTACATGGCACAAAATATTATTATTCTTTTTTTAATATATTTTATTGATTTTTTACAGAGAGGAAGGGAGAGGGATAGAGAGTTAGAAACATCGATGAGAGAGAAACATCGATCAGCTGCCTCCTGCACACTCCCCACTGGGTATGTGCCCACAACCAAGGTACATGCCCTTGACTGGAATCCAACCTGGGACCCTTGAGTCCGCAGGCCGACGCTCCACGTCCTACTTTAGAGCCGATGACCACGTCATTAGTATTGGACTGACTTATTTGGTGTGCGCAACAGAAAATATTTCGCTTTCGGAGAAAAAGAAAAATAGGTTTATTTGTGTGACACATTCATTTGTGCAGTTATTCAGTGTCTGGTAAGTTAATGTTCAAGAAAAATGTTAATTTTTATTAAAATGTTCTATTATTTTATGTTAATGATGACTCATTTATTTCAGCCCTTTGTATTCAGCATGTCTCTATAGAAATAAACCCACGTTTCTATGAAAATTGAAGCTTTGGGGGGTTTTTTGTAGCCACATACACATAAACCTTGTTTATTTGGTTCATGTTAGCCTTTGAGTTTGACATGCTTGGCCTAGAGAGACTTCCTAGGGGATATGATCAATACAAATCATTCAGCTGTATGATCCTTTAGGATATGAGGCACTGTCATATCATGCACATTAACTTTAGGATCATGCAAAAATTGAGAGTCAAGTCCTCATCTTTAAGCAATACGTTCTTCCAGAATTCCCTGGGTCCTCTGTGATACTAACAGTTGTTTAGATGAAAAAAAAATGAGAGAGTTTTAAATCAAGGCTTAGCCGGATTCCAGCTCCCATGGGTGGTGGGCATGGGAACAGATCCTTCCTGCTGCTCTTGGGCAATAAAGATATAAACAGACACTGCACTTTTCATTACCTCCTCCCCATGTCTCACCATCACACATAATGCTGCCTCTTCTCAGGTCTTTTCATCGTAGGTTCATGTAAGCAATTTGCCTTCAAATTGTTAAAATGGGTAATTGTGCTCAGGAAGAATCATTTCTTCAGGACCCCCAAGAATTATTCTGGCTTGAAATGGTTAGAGAACTAGAAAGTGTTTAGGCCATAGAACATCTCTTAGGAAAAGGCCAAATACTGATGTCCAGAGTGATTTGGGGTAAGTAGGCATGAGAGCAGTATTTGGCTAGGAGGGTGGCAGGGAGGAATGGGTTATCTTGAGCATCTTGAGCCCTTTTCCTTATCTGAAAGTAAGACACTACAGGCCAAATTGGGTGCACAGTTCTAGATTCCTAGTTTTATTATATGTTTGTTCAATAAAGGAAATAGGCATAAAATGAATAAGCCATAGACCCAACTTTTAAGAAACTCAGAGTTCTGTGACCCAGGATGCAGGAACCTTTTTAATTTCCAGGATAATGGGATGTTGCTGAGTGTCCAGGGCTTATGCTACTTGACCTCTTTTGTACCTAGTACAGGACCATACAAAAGTAGGTGCTTAAGGCATGCTTTTGGTTGTTAGATGTGCTAGTTTTTGAGGGGTTGGGGTGCTTTGCTCCATTTAGGCATAATGTGTTGTTTGGAGCTAATCCTAGGAAGAATCTGTAAACGCACGGACGTTGCCCTCTAGTGACCACCGGGGCTCTTTGGAGCTGAGTGGACATGGTGCCTAGAGAGGCCGGCTGGCATCTGCAGAGCACCGCCTGCTGCCGCCTGCTGGCTAGAAGGTCATGGGCATCTGTGTGAGATGGAAATGTTTAGACTACAGATTCTATAAAAAAGATACAAAACATTAAAAAGATACAAAAGACAAAGGAAAGTTGGAAAGAAACATATCAAAACATCACATGTAAGACATGGATGATTTGCTTCTTTTGTTTTTAGAATTTTCTACTGTCTACATTTTTACAATGAGCTGTTAGCACCTTTTTTTGAACTACAAGATATTTTAATAAATATTATTTTTGTTTAAATTAACTCCATATTATGCTTCAGTTGTTTTAAACTAAAAAAAAAAAAACAACAACAAAAAACCAACCAACCAACCAAACAAACAAACAAAAACCCACTAAAGTCCTAGCCGGTTTTGCTCAGTGGATAGAGCATCAGCCTGCAGACTAAAGGGTCCAAGGTTCGATTCCAATCAGGGGCACATGCCCGGTTACAGGCTCAATCTCAAGTAGGGGGTGTGCAGGAGGCAGCCGATCAATGATTCTCTCATCATGTTGATGTTTCTACCTCTCTCTCTTCCTCTCCTTTTCTCTCTGAAATAAATAAAAATATATTTTTAAAAAACACTAAAATACTGACATATACTAGTAAATGTAGTAAGTCTGAGCATAGTTTCCTTATATTATGTCAGTTGTCTACCATTTCTATGCATTTCTTCTGATTTTTTTCAATTATAGTTTGCATTCAATATTATTTTGTATTAGTTTCAGGTGTATGCATAGTGGTTAGACAATCATACACTTTACAAAATGTTCTCCCTGATATTTCCAGTATTCACCTGACATCATACATAGTTATTACCATATTATTTACTATATTCCCTATGCTGTACTTTATATCCCCATGACTATTTTGTAACTACCCATCTGTACTTCTCAATCCCTTCATCTTTTTCACCCAGCCTCCCAACTCCCTTCTCTTTGGCAACCATAAGTCTGTTCTCTGTATCTGTGAGTCTGTTTCTGTTTTGTTTGTTTATATTGTTCTTTAGATTTCACATAGCACTTTTATACTAAATTTTTCAACTGGAAAAAAAAGTCAAAGTAATTAACTGCCTTCTTTGTGGATGTCTTTGCTGACTCAAAGCAAACTTTTTTAGTTGATTCTTAAGATACCCTCAAAGTTGCATGGTGACAAAATTACAAACTATTCCTTCCTTCTTTTCTCTCTCTCTCTCTCTCTCTCTCTCTCAATTTTATTCTGGTAAGATATACATAACATAAAATTTATCATTTTAATCATTTTTAAGTTTATAGTTCAGTGGCATTTAAGTACATTCATATTGTTGCACAGTAATCACCCAACATCCATCTCAAAATATTTTTCATCTTCCCAATCTGAACAATAACCTTCCTTCCTTCCTTTCTTTCTTTCTTCCTTTCCTTCTTTCTTTCTTTCTTTCTTTCTTTCTTTCTTTCTTTCTTTCTTTCTTTCTTTCTTTCTTTCTTCTTTCTTTCTTTCTTTCTTTCACCAATTTTTGGAGGTGACATTTAATAGAGCACTATTTATAATGAGGCATTTAATTTGAAGGGATTCAATTTGAAGGGGTATCTGATTTGAGCCTTATTCTTCTAATTATCAACTGTGTGACTTTGGGCAAATCACCCTACAAGCCTTAGTTTTCTGTTCTGTAAAATGGGAATAAGGGTATTTACATTTAATATATCATAATGCTGTTGTAATTTTTGTAATGATGAAATGAAATAATGTGTTACATTCTTTTTTGCATTTTGAAAATCATTTTAATTTCTTAGAATATAATGGCATTAACCACATTTTTCCCACTTATTTATTTTTATTTATTGTTTAAAGTATTACATATGTCTCCTTTTTCCCAGATTGCCACCCCCTCCAGGCCACTCCCACTCCCGAGGGCAAGCCCCCACTGCCCCAGTGTCTGTGTCCATTGGTTATGTTAATATGCATGCATATAAGTCCTTTGGTTGAGCTCTAACAACCCCCGTCTCCTGCCATTTGTCTCTGGATCTATTTTTGTTCATCAGTTTATATTGATCATTATATCCCACATATGAGTGAGATCATGTGATATTTATCTTTCTCCAACTGGCTTATTTCGCTTAGCATAATGCTCTCCACTTCCATCCATGCTGTTGCAAATGGTAAAAGTTCCTTCTTTTTTATAATGGCGTAGTATTCCATTGTGTAGATGTACCACAGTTTTTTAATTGACTCATCTGCTGATGGGCACTTAGGTTGTTTCCAAATCTTAGCTATTGTAAATTGTACTGCTATGAACATAGGGGTGCATATATCCTTTCTAATTGGTGTCTCTGGTTTCTTGGGATATATTCCTAGAAGTGGGATCACTGGGTGGAATGCGAGTTCCATTTTTAGTTTTTTGAGGAAATTCCATACTGTTCTCCACAGTGGCTGCACCAGTTTGCATTCCCACCAGCAGTGCACAAGGGTTCCTTTTTCTCCACATCCTCGCCAGCACTTGTCATTTGTTGATTTGTTGATGATAGCCATTCCGACAGGTGTGAGATGGTACCTCATTGTTGTTTTGATTTGCATCTCTCAGATGCTTAGTGACTTTGAGCATGTTTTTGTATGTTTCTTGGCCTTCTGTATGTCCTCTTTCGAAAAGTGTCTATTTAGGTCCTTTGCCCATTTTTTGATTGGATTGTTTATCTTCCTTTTGTTAAGTTGTATGAGTTCTCTGTAAATTTTGGAGATTAAACTCTTATCTGAAATAGCATTGGTAAATATGTTCTCCCATGCAGTGGGCTTTCTTTGTGTGTTACATTCTTTATGACATGTTAGAATTCCTGGTCAAAGAGTGGGTACACCATTAGCATAATTGTTATTTATGTTCATAAGGGAATTGAAAGGCTACTGTTGAAATCTTGACCACTTGACATTCTAGTGGACAGTCATTCCTTTTCAAGAAAAGCAATAATAACCTTTTATTTAAATAGTGTTTCCTAGATTTTGAAAAACTTTTGAAACACCTCATTTAGCTCATCTTCATAGCAAGTAAGGTTAATATCATTAGTTCTGATTCACAGATGAAGAAAGTTAAGGCATTAAAGTCTTGTGGTTTAACTTTGGACAAGAGGAGCCAGGCCACCTCTGTTCAAACCCTAGCTCTGCCACTTGGTAGCTGTGTGACCTTGGGAAAGTTATGCAACCTCTTTGTGCCTGTTTCTTCATCTCTAAGAACAGGATGACAACAGTAGTACCTACTTCATAGTATTGTTCTAAAGGATTAAAAAAATTATTTCTTGAAAAGTGTTGAGAGAGCTGTACTAGGCACTTAGTTAAGTGCTATATAAGTTTTTGTTAAATATAAAATAAAAAGAAATCAAGACAGCATGCTTATGCAAAAATAGCTAATTATGGAAATAGGAGCAGAATGCATGGCTCCCAGTCTCCATTCAGTCAGTGATACCTCCCCAACACTGTCAGGATGAACCTCCTGGGCTAGAGGACCCAATAAGCTACAAAGTTGAGTCATGATTTCACCATGTATTAAGCCTCTCACAAAAGGTTATTTAAATGCAGTGCTGTTACGTTTTTATAATTACACACAGTGATTCATATGCCATAATGGCATTTTTGAGCTTTAATGATTCTTATTTTGAAAAAAAATGCATTTCATTGAGATAATTCAGAAATTCTATTTTTATCCCCGATCATTTGAAATACATTTAAAAAATAAAATTATCTCTGATATTTCATTTTCTATAGATATGTTTGGTTAACTGACTGGACTGGGAGAAGAATTTACATAGTTGGTGCTGTTGGTGGTCTGTTCATATCCCTTGCACATCGGGGGTCACTATTGGACCTGGGCTTCCTGTGTTTTTCTTACCTGAGTTCATACCTGGCCAAGGGAAGTTTTGGGCCAAAGCAATGGGAGTTGATAGGTCAACAGCCCGGCCTCCTCACCCCCTGATGGCACAGTTCTGGAATGTGCTTACCACAGTCTCTCAGAGGGGTGCCCAACAGGCCTGTGTTCAAGTTGCGCAGATTGGTAACCCTTATTGCCTTCTATTTTCTTGCTGTGCTTTCTGGGATTCCCTCCCCCAAAAAACTACTTGCACCCAAATCTTGTCTCAGGGTCTGTTTGGGGTTGAATGACAATTTATAAAGACAGTTTATGACTCAGAGGCTATTATACCTTCCACCCCAAAGCATGAGTGATTTTTCCCCATTCTGTGTATCTTTTATGCTATGCAATAGAGTAAATGCAGGCCATGTCTAACTACAATTTGGAAATGGGATTTGTAAACCTTCTTCAAACTTTTTGGCTCATAAATTGCTAAAAAAGTCCAGCAAGTTATAAATATATGTTCTTCCCTTCATAACATTTTTGAGGAATGGCCTAGGAACAACTTGTGCCAGGTTGTTTGCACATCTACTGAAATTTAACTGGGTGACTGCTCTCCTTTGTCATTTTAAATATACCCACTGGCAACTGTAATATTTCATCCTGATTAGATCCTTCCTGATGGCTCCCTTACAAGATTAACACTGAGCTTTAGAATTAGATCATCCTGCTGAAACTCATTTTGGGTCCAAGGTTCAATAGTTGCCATCTTCTGCCAAAGCACCATCAGATGTCCAACAATTGCTTGCATCTCTCTTCCCATTTTATACCTCAGCTTCTATATCCCTCATATCCCAGGACCAGCACCTGCATTTCTGATACCTTCCCCATGTCAATGGCTCTTTTCTTAGCCTCGGTCCAGCCTCTGGTTTCTAGCCCTTGCAAGAAGCCATTTTTCACTTTGGCTCTAAGGTCTCACTCATGGCCTCGTTAGGCCCTGAGGCCTCTGAATATATGAAAGAGTCCAGACCTCACTCTAGGCCTGAGGCCACATTTGAACTTCAGTGTGCATATATGGGGATGAAAGAGACAGGAGATTTAGTATAACATACTCCAGGAAGAACAGGAATTCTGTGTTTGCCTAGAAACACACTACTTTCACCATGGCCAATGCAGGTGAAAAACAAGCATCCTGATTATTTATTTGGTTTTCTTTCTTAATCCCAATATCAGTAAAGGGGAGCACAATTTGCCACCCCAAAATGTATCTCTTTGGCACATTGTAATTAGAGATAGGACTTTACATACAGGAAGGTGATCACATTGACTTCGATCCATGCTAAAGAGCAAATGACTGATATGCACTCACCTTCCCAAAGCAGGGTTGCTCTCACGGAGATAATGGGTGCCTACAGGGAGAGAACACAATGGAAGGGAAATTGCAATTTACAAGAAGGTGAATTTTATTCTCATGCTTTTTCTAAAAAGCATGTGTGTGTGTGTTTCTTTTGTTTTGCTCAACTATGGAAAGTAAGGAGCAAACACTCTGACCTTTTACTCCTAAGTATTTATTTCAGTGTGTATTTCCTAAGAACAAGGACACTCTTCTACATAATCCCAATGCCATTATCATACCTAATGAAATTAACAATAATTCCTTAATGCCATCTAATAGGCAACTATAATCAAATTTCCCCCATTCTCCCAGAAAATGTCTTTTATAGCTTTTTAAAAAAATCTAGGATCAAATCAAAGCATATGCATTGCATTTGGTTGTTATATCTCTCTTTTTTCCCCAGTAACATTGGATAAGTTTAAGGTATACAACATAATGATTTGATATAAGTATATATTGGCAAAAGGATTGCTTGCTATATTTTTTTAAATCTTTTTAAGATAAAACAATAGCTCCCTCAAATTCTTCTAAAATAATGATGCTGACTGCCCTGGCCTGGTGGCTCAATTGGTGGGAGCATCGTCCCGTAGCCTAGGTTGTGGGTTCCATCCCCGGTCAGGATGCCTATGGGAGGCAACCGATTGATGTTTCTCTCTCATCTCTCTCTCTCTCTCTCTCTCTCTCTCTCTCTCTCTCTCTCCCCTCTAAAACTCAATGAAAACATATCCTCAGGTGATGTTTAAATTTTTTAAAATGATATTGACTTGCTTTGATGAATACAAGTGTTATTTTGTAGAATGTGCCAGGATTGGATTTGTCTGTTTCCTCATTAGTTAAATTAAAGTTAAAAAAATTGGGGACAACAAGTGTCCATCAGTAGATGAGTGGATAAAAAAGATGTGGTACATTTACACAATGGAATACTACCCTACCATAAAAAAAGAAGAAAATTTTACCCTTTGTGACAACATGGATAGACCTGGAGAACATTATGCTAAGTGAAATAAGCCAGTCAGAGAAAGACAAGTACGATGTAATTTCACTCATATGTGCGGGGCAGGGGGAATGGGGTGTTGGGGTGTGTGGAGAGTGATGGCGGGAGGGAGAGGAAAGCGGGGAGGTAGAAGAGGGCATAGAGAAGATAAATGGTGATGGAAAAATAAATTAAATTTAAAAATAAATAAAATAAAAATTTTAAAGTTGTGAGCAAGAATACTGTATAAGCAATGTTATGTTCTTCCTATTGCATTGCATCAGGAGGTACAAGATCTTAGATTGTCCCACTATTGATGATGCTCAATTTGATCAGGGCCATTTTATGAATTTCATGGGTCATTGGCACTTTACCTTTATGAGAACCTTTCTTCATAAAAATATTAAGAATTATATTTTATAATTGTATTGGCATAGGGATTAATATAATTCATTTTTCTCCTTATTTTTTAAAATATATTTTTATTTATTTCAGAGAGGAAAGGAGAGGGAGAGAGAGGTAGAAACATCAATGATGAGAGAGAATCATTGATCAATTGCCTCCTGCACACCCCCTTCTGGGGATTGAGCCCGCAACTTGAAGATGTGCCCTTGACCAGAATTGAACCTGGGACCCTTTAGTCTGCAGGCTGATGCTCTATCCACTGAGCAAAACCAGCTAGTGCTCTTCTGGTTTTAAAATAAATTAAAACATTTTCCTGAGCTCCTAAAGATGTCATGGGCCCCAGACTTTAAGCCTACTCTGGCTAATGGAGAAGTTCACCCTGGGTTTGACCATTTGATTAAAAGAGATGACCTCCAGATTTCCCCATCATAAAGGTACATTTTCCCCTTTGCAATTAGATAGTAATCTACAGGGAGACTCTTTGAGATTATGTGAATATTGTGTTCCCTAAAATCTCTCCCTTGCTGGTTTCATGATTTTTGCC
Organism: Myotis brandtii; assembly: GCF_000412655.1. Lineage (NCBI taxonomy): Eukaryota > Metazoa > Chordata > Mammalia > Chiroptera > Vespertilionidae > Myotis > Myotis brandtii. Next base: position 1,740,879 of record NW_005368708.1, on the reverse strand, counting down.
TGAATCAGTTATTAATTATACTGAAGAAGGTTCAGGGATAAAAATATTGAGGTGCAAAGAGTATGTGATTTGTTCAAGACCATAAAGCTAGTTGGTAGCATCACCATTAAGAATCAGATCTGTGTGGTCCCAAGTTCATATTAGAGCCCATAGGAAACTGGAGTATTTTAAAAAGGAGTAACACAATAAACAACATTGGAGTTATTTGATCTGGAGTGAAGAACAGAAAAGAATGACTGTAATATGTTACATGCTTAAAGATAATGATTGCATGGGTACCCAGGATCAATAAGTTCTCCATTTGGAGAGTAATGGCACAAAGGGAGATAAGATTACATTGCTCTAGCCCGGCCGGCATGGCTCAGTGGTTGTGTCGACCTATGAACTAGGAGGTCACTCTTCGATTCCCGGTCAGGGCACATGCCTGGGTTGTGGGCTCAATCCCTAATGTGGGGCATATAGGAGGCAGCTGATCAGTGATTTTCTCTCATCATTGATGTTTCTATCTCTCTCTCTCTCCCTCTCCCTTCCTCTCCAAAACCAATAAAAATATATATTTTAAAAAAAGATTCCATTGCTCTGCATTATAGTCATTTTATAAGCCAGCTAATAATTGCTTCACATTTCTTCAGAAACATTATTGGTGTTATCCTCAGGAGAAAATAAAGCCAATGTTTAATAGTTTCATCAATTGTTATATTATTATTAGGTATTAAAATTCTAATTTAAATGTTGACAATTTGTCATTTACCCTAGAGATTCATTTAGTTCATTTGGTTTTCTCTTCACCTCAGTCTTCTCTAGGTAGTGTGCATTAGAATTGTAATGGACATTTTAAAAGGATTGTTGTTCTACAATTCCTACGGACTTCAGAAGGTGATTATGGACAAATAAGGGCTGAAATACTGGATCCTTAAAAATAGACAAACTGCCCATATTTGAATAAAAGACAAACCTTTCTGTGGACAAAGGTTTCCTTCCAACTGTGGGTGTGGGAGCCAGCTACTGCTACTTGCCAAGAATAGCTTTCACACATTAATCTTGTTGCAAAGAACATTTTTGACCTTTTCAATGTTTGCATTTAAAAAATGAAGCACTGATGTTTTCAAAAGTGGGAAACAATTGTCACGAGCCCCAAATTATCACAGGAGTGAATTTGTCACTCTATGGAAGAATGATGCTTACTAAATATGTAAAAGTGGATCTGTTCTCTCTCATTTGTGAGGAGTTGAAATAAGAGATGCATCTGCAAGTCACATATTATTGATCAATTAGTATTTGCTGAACCTCTACTTTGAAATAAGTGGTATGCAGGACAAGGGACCTGGAGTATTTTTAGAATTATAGACAGAAGAGAAGAGGAGAAGATATAAGTTTCTGACTTCAGGAAAGTTATGAGAAAGTCAAGTAAAAAAAAGTCAAGTAGATCCATGGAAATCTAGAAAACAATTCAAGATAGTGCATGGTAAGCATAAAATGAGAAGAGTCAATAATCCTGTCATAAAATTAAACAGGTTAGGAGAAAGAACAGGAATGATTGAGGTGCAGATTGGCCGGCAAAAGCTTTATCAAGTTGTTACTTATAAGCTGGAATTTGGAAGGGTAGAATTCAGATGAATGGAAACTCTGGGATTGGGCATGAAGAAAGGAGGGAGACAGGAAAGGAATGGAGAATTTAGAAACAGGACATAGACTGGTTAAAAGAAATTAAACCAGGGCCCACTTCAGCTTTCAAGCTATAGTCATGTTCTTCTCAGACAGTTCCTACCCAGTGACTGAACCAGAGAGTAACTGATGTCACACTCTTTTTGGGTGGCCAAAAGAGTGTGACCTCAGCTAAGCAAGGTGGTGATACAAAGGGCCTGGCGATTCTATCCAAGATAGGACTCCTTCATTGGACAATCTTTGCTCCTGAGCTCCCACTGAACTGGTGTTGGGTAACCAACAGTTTCAATTTACTGTGACTCAGAGATTTTCCAGGATGTAGGACTTTCAATGCTAAAACTGGGAAATTTTCAGGCAAGCTAAGATGGTTAGTCACCTTGACTGGTGTAGACCTTGTCAGGTCTGTATCAGAATCTGACAGCTCCCTCTGCCCAATCCTGTTTCCTTCCCTTTTTCCTTTCACAGGTATTACTCCCCAATAAACTCTTTGTCCTCCTGACTTCATCCTAGTGTCTGCTTCAAAGACACTTGATCTAAGACAGGGACACATGTGGCACAGGAACCAGGAAGGACTAAATACTACAAGAGAAGATGAGGCTGAAAGTAGGAGGGCTGGGGAAAGATTACTTTGATAATTATAGGGATGCTCCTGTGTATAATGTTTTAGCAGACTAT
>NW_005368708.1:1725225-1738482 GCF_000412655.1 Myotis brandtii | reverse complement strand
AATGACTTAAGGTTCCCTACACTGCATTTGAATACTCAAAATGAAGGCTTTGTTAAAAAAAAAGTGAACCTTCTTGTCCCTGTGTCCTTTAAACATGCTTTGTTATTAATTCCTATAATTTAAGAAGAAAAATGAAAGAAGCTTTATCTTTCCTTAGAATTAATCTTAAAATCAAGAAAGAATGTGGGCAGAACATTACTGCTGGAGAAAGGGGAAGGCATCTTTCAGGGCCTGGACTAGAATAAGGTGAGTGAGGTACTTGGGGTGCAACATTAAAGTAGCCACTCACTGTCAGGGTTGTATACTGAGTGGGCACTTGCATGAACCTGAAAGTAAGCACCTCCTTAGATATTGCACCCAAGTGCCTCATTTGCCTCACCCTAGTCCTGGCCCTAGTATCCATAACAATATTGTGCAACTTACACAGAACATTTCCTCTTTCCTGCCCCAGGTACAAAGCCATTGTCCGGCCAATGGATATCCAGGCCTCTCATGCCCTGATGAAGATCTGCCTCAAAGCCGCATTGATCTGGATCATCTCCATGCTTCTGGCCATTCCAGAAGCTGTGTTTTCTGATCTACATCCTTTCCATGAGGAAAGCACCAATCAGACCTTCATCAGCTGTGCCCCATACCCACACTCTAATGAGCTGCATCCCAAAATCCACTCCATGGCTTCCTTTCTGATCTTCTACATCATCCCACTGTCGATTATTTCTGTCTACTACTACTTCATTGCCAAAAATCTGATCCAGAGTGCTTACAATTTGCCTGTGGAAGGGAATATACATGTCAAGAAGCAGGTAGGTGCTTAGGATTGATTAATTTCCTCCTTGGAGGTTTGATCCCTTGCATTTCTTTTGGACTCCACTGACAAGTACAGTATTGTCATGGTCATGTCACCTGATTCTGCCATTAGAGAAGGTGGGTGATCAAGTATCCAGATGGTAAATGGAAACTCCTAGCCACAGAAGCCCCAAGAATTCAGGTGCCCTTTATAATCTTCTTGTCTTATTAAAGACCTAAGCTAGGGAAGTGTTGAAAACCCGCAGGATTTGGAGTATGGGTTTCTTTTTGAGAAATATCTGAAAAAGTGTTGTTTTATCGTTTAAAAAAATAAAATATTGAGGCTCACAGGAATGTGACTTATTTAAATTCCAATCACATTGTTTGGATAGGAAGAAGATTTCTATGTGGGGGAAAAGCAGAGGGGGCAGGAAGATGAGGCTTGTTGAAGAAAAAGAAGTAGTTTGATTAAGACAGGCTCACACTGATTTAGGTTCAAATCCAGGTTTTATGACTTATCTGAGCTTCAATTCCTTTATGCATGGCATAGGGTAATAACCCCTATATTGTAAGGCTGTTGGAGGATTGCAAAAGAGAGCATATGTACACCTTAGACTGCCCAGAATTCAGGATGCCCTCTATATATGTTAGACTCCCTTGCCCATCCATGTAAACCCCTATAATTTCATCCTTGAGGTAAGAATTGTAGAAACCAGGGGCTCTCACTTTCTCCTCTTTGTCAGTTCTTGCCTCCCACTCCAAATGTAGATTATGTATTAATGATGGAGAAACATAAAGATGCCCCATTCATTTCAATGTACAGCTGACTCAGTTGGAGGCTTCACCCTTTATAGTTTCTTTCTCGGGGAGGGGGAGGCCTTAATTGTAAGAGGAGGGGGACAGTTCTTAGTGAAACTGTCTCCCTACTTGAAAGACCTCTCAATAGTGAACGTATATTGTATCCCAAATTCTTTAATGAGAAAGATGCTTCCCCTTGCCATAGCAGAGGGAGTAGGGAGCCAAAGGAGATGCTCAGCCCATTTTATCTAAGACCCTTTCTGTATAGTATAGTCCAGAAATGAAATAATAATCAAGCTATGTATCTTGGTTTGGCCATTGAGGAAGAACAAAGCTAATTGCTTCTTTGAGCATCAGAGGAATTAGAAGGTTTTAACTGTGGAGAAAGACATGAAGTCATATGACTGATAAACTGTACCAATGCCCTCCTGAGAAAAAGCAGAACATTTACTAGAATTTCAGTATGCAATCCATTCAAGCATACAATCAACTTTGGTTAAAAATCTGTTCTTAGTGGCATGGTCTAACTGTATTCTACTTCATGGATTTCTGCTTCCTGGCATTTCCATTTCTGTGTTTCTGACTTTTTTTTTCTTTTTCTGTCTGTTTCTGTTGCTTTTCTCTCATTTATCTGATTCTCTCTTGTCCCCTTTCTCCTATTAAACTCTTTTTCTGTGGTTTTATGAGCTTGTCTCTTTCCCTAATTCTTTTTCCCTGTCTTTTTTTTTTCTCTGAATCTTTGTTTCTCTGAAATCCTCCCACACTGTTCCTTGGTCCCTCTGTCCTCTCTGTGTGTGACTCTCTCCTCAGATTGAATCCCGGAAGCGCCTTGCCAAGACAGTGCTAGTGTTTGTGGGCCTCTTTGCCTTCTGCTGGCTCCCCAACCATGTCATCTACCTGTACCGCTCCTACCACTACTCCAAGGTGGACACCTCCATGCTTCACTTTGTCACCAGTATCTGCGCCCGCCTCCTGGCCTTCACCAACTCCTGTGTCAACCCTTTTGCCCTCTACCTGCTGAGCAAGAGTTTTAGGAAGCAGTTCAACACCCAGCTCCTCTGTTGCCAGCCTGGCCTATTAACCCGGTCTCACAGCACCGGCAGAAGTACCACCTGCATGACCTCCCTCAAGAGTACCAACCCCTCTGCAGCCACCTTCAGTCTTATCAATGGAAACATCTGTCATGAGGGGTATGTCTAGACTGACCATTGACCCTGCCCGGCTGGGGCCCCTTGGTTTTGCTCTATGGCTGGTAAAGAACCCTCACATCTGTTGTTATCTCTGTACCCTCTGAAGACCCTTTGTAAGGCTGAGGAGTAATACAGGCAGGTTGGGGAGAGGCCTAAATGGATCTCTGTTATGTTTGAAAGGCCCATCAAGGTATACCTTTTCCATTTTAATTTGTGAATACTTCCTCTGATGTAGAGAAAACTTTACTTTTTTAAGAAAAGATACCAAATAGAAAATTATTATTTTAAGCATCAAACCCTGATATGCCGGTGTGGCCAATTAAGTCATAGAAACTATATGAAGAACCAAATTTATATAGCAGAGAAATTATACATTGAATGTCCACTCCATGGAAGACTTCACTTTGTCATTTCTTTAAGCAGGAGCTAGTGCTTTAAAACTATGATTTGAGTCATATTTCAGGAATATTTATAATCACAAAGCAAGAAAAAAATTTTTGAAACTAATATGAAAAGTTGGCCCTATGAAAGAGTTCCATATATGAAGGACAGTTCCCAAATTGATAACACTAGAAACCGGTTCGAGACAAATCTAAGTGTTGGACATCACTGAGGACATAGGAGAAATACTTAAGGCAAAAACACAACCAAACACATAGACACATATGTAAAGATCCATGTGTGACTGTGGAGTAATATCTCACATTCCGAATTCTAAGTTGATGGAAGTTCTTTTTGTGGTTGCCCAATTATAATCAGTTCTACTATAGAAGAGAAATCCTTTTGGGGTGGGAGGAATTGATCATGCTATCAATTCACCAAATATTATAAGTGCATAAACTATAGTGTTTATTTTTGGTATATAGGATTTTCAGTCAAATGTACTTACCTAGATTATATCGAAGCAGTAGCTTCATAGGAGAAAAAAGGATCATATCTGAGTGAAAGTAGAAACATGTTTACATTTAACAAGTGATTCACCTGTAGTCTGTGGGAAGAAATTAATACAAGTTCAGTAATATTTATTTCTACCTGAATATGTACAACAAAGTTACAGAGAACTTCTCTTTAAGAACTGATTAAAAACAGCTACATTAGATATATTGTTTCTACTTAAGAGTATTCACAAAACAGCCCATGTGCATAAAAATAGTGGCTTTAAATATTTCTCTTTTTCTAAGTGAGTAAAATGATTTGACCATCTTACTCTAGAAACCCGAATCAAGTTTTATTTTTGTTTTTTTGTTTTTGTTTTGTTTTATTGTTTTTATTCAAGGACAGGCCATTTTGACAGATTGCAAACATGCTAATGATAAATCCAAATTCTGCAAATGTGCCCTAATGTATATCCCTTGCATCCCAAGATCATTTTAGTTCTAGTTTTCTCCATCCAGGTGAGATAGAACAATCAGCTCTCTTTTGCACATGACACATTTTAAAAGATTTTTGTCTCTTGATACAAGGAAGCCCTCACTGTCTGTGGATCTTTAGAAGTTAGGACCAAGACAGTTGCAAAGATGTGTGTTTACAGTTATATTAGCTGGAGTAAAACTGCTTCACTTCTGTTTGCTGCATGAACTTTTATACTGGACATGCCTGCTTTTCTGGTAGTCCACAATTACATTGAACAATTTCAAAATCAAGACAGGTAGTATAGCTGAAAGGACCAAGATTTTTAGCTTGACATTCCAATTTTGTCTCTAGCTAAATGACCTTAGCTATCAATATCCCTTCTCTAGACTCATTTTTTCATCCCTAGAATGAGAGGACAGTGTTAAGTTCCCTTCTACTGCTAAAAGCCTCTGAGTCTCAACATTATTTCTAGTTCTGTGTCTAAAGCATTTATGGAACCCACATGCTCACAGTTTCCCCACTTCTGCTACCCTTGCAACGACTTCTCTTGGCAAATCCTTGAACTGCCACGCCACATTCATGTTCACATTCATGAAATGAAAGGAGACTCACTGTTTTATAACTTTCAGGGACTTTTTGGAATGATTTGTATGAATGATGTCCCATTAGCTTGTTATGTTTTAGAATTAGAGCTGAATGAGACATAAGAAAACAAATTGCTCAGTCTCCTCATTATACAAAGGGTACTCTTCCTATTCACCCTTCTATATCCATGTGCTTGCTATCTTGAACCACTATTCTACAATTTTACCCTTGGCTTTCTTCAAAACTTTTGAGTGTAAGTGACTTCATTCCTAGGTAGTTGTTAAGGAGGTATATGTAGCATTCTGGGTACCTAGCATAACTTGTTCAAGCATCTTTGATCTACCTGCTTCCAAAGACATTTTGGAAGTACGACTTACCTTAATGTCTCCCTTAGTTACTTACTCTCATGGCATGGATTGTGTCTGGTCTCCTCCCCAGCTTTTGGCCAAACAGTGAGGAGAATGAAGTCTACATTTAGCTGTGTGTCTTTAGGCAATCCTATAACCTCTTTGAGACTTAAAGGGTTGGAGGAGGCCTTTGCCAGCCAGTGACCTAAGACTGGTAAAACTATTGTATGAATCAACTGCTGGATTGACTCAAAGCTAATTGGGGTGGACTTAATCAGACACTTCTCTAGGGAAGTCAAATTTTTATTTCACCTCAAGAACTTAAATTAACAGTGAGATAGACCCACACTCTCATGTAATATCACCTCTCTTCTAGGGTGGAGTGTGGCAGAGGCTTGGAACTAAGACATTTCACGCCTGGCTTCCAAAGATAATCACATTTAGCGCTTATGTCGTTGGCAAGGAAAAAAATCAATTTTTTTCTGTGGAAAACCATCTGTGTTTATTCAATTGACAGACACTACCTTTCAATCTATCTTAAATTGAGCCTCCCTAAGGCAGGCAGCTCAATAGTGATAGATTAAGCAATAAACAAAGCAGTCTTCCCACCAATGGCTGCTGCTGGCAAGGAAGGTGCAGCGGCTGGCAGGAGTGATATTCCTCAGCAAGATGATCCTCCCAGCTTGGTGAAGACAAGGCTCCTCCCTGTTGTTGATTTGATGATTCCCCACAAATGGGGATGACTAAACCCTGTTGTTCTGGCTGTGCTCACTCCCCCACTGAACCTGGCCTTCTGCCTCATTAACAAGTCCTGGATTTCCCGCTTTGCCCTGTAAACAATTTGGTGTTATCTTGAAGAATGGAGAACACGGAGGTAAATAAACAATTTAGAGGCTGCTCACATGAGCCAAGCTCAGCTTGTTATGAAAGCGCACATTGAACAAAAATAAATGAACTTGTCCATAGGGCACGGGCACACTACTTAAGTTTTTTGTTTATGCCAAAAGTAGCAGTCAGTTATTGGTTTCAAAGTCGATTCATGCACCAAATGGCTTCCGTAATAGAGATTAGCTTTGTTTGGGGACTACATGTTGAATGACATCCTCAATCTGCGGATTAAAACATGGCTAAGTCACCTTTCCCAGAAGTTAGATAGAGATGATCGCCCTAAGAACCTAACTATATGAGAGTAGAATGAATAGTATGCACTTGTGTTGTGATGAGTTGGGAGGGATGCAAACTTTCTTGTCATTTGGGCCCTTCACATCCATACCAGGAGTTAGCCACGGTAGCTTAGAATTAACCCTGGGTTCCTGGGAGGAATGGAACAGATTTTGCACATTTGTCTAATTTTTGGCTAAATGGATTAACAGCTGACAATGGAATTATTTACTCTCCTGGGACCAAGCTTTGTATGAGCTATTCAATGAAACCAAGCCCCAAGAAGCTCTACTTTATTTTGTATCTGGATGGTCCTTCCTCTCAGCCCTCACCTGGATGTGTATTCCTCTGGGTATATTCCAGTTGAACATATCTAGAGCAATGAGCATATAGCACACCAAGAACAGACTTTTTTCTCTTGTGAAACTTCATGTTAAAAATGCAGTTACTGAAATTTATCTAAATTTTTAAAAAGTTTATCAACCCCGGGTTAAAATATTATGTGTCCACAATTAATTCAGGAAATACTTTGCATTTAACTAGTGTTCATGGCCTATACAGCACTTTTATACTCATTGCCTCATGTAATCCAAGCCTGCCCTGCTGACCAAAGAGCTGCTTTACATCATTGACCATGGAAATTTGCAAATGACATTTACCAGTGACCATCTACTATTAGATTAAAAGGCCTATCAAACTATAAGGCTGAAACATGTGAAACTGCATTTGAACCACATTTGACCTACAAAAGGTGATTTCATATGATTCAACTTAATCTGATTGCATTCATTCTCATGGCTCCTTCTGTGATAGTGAAGAACAGAACTAATTGCTTTTCCCAGTTACAGGATAGTCTGTCATCCCCAAAGCAAGTCTGTTTAACTTGGCACAAAGGAGTGAACAGTGTCGTTGCTGGTTGCCCCAAGAGAGGCATAATAGTTGGAACAGCATTCTGCGTCACAATGAAGTAGAAGGCTAAGATAAGAAGGGTAGAGTCCGTGGGAGCAAAAACACAAGCTTCAAAACATATGGTATTTGTCTGAAACCGGAATGGAGTTCTGATGCTCTAGAGATGCTGGAAGAAAGGGGCTCCGTTTCACCAAGCACCAATGACAAGCCAAATGCAATACTAAGCACATTGCTATTCATCCTCACAAGCACCTTGAAGAGTATTCAGATGATGAAGCTGAGGCTCAGGGAGGTTACTTCATGATCTCAAGGTTACATGGCACAGTTGAATGGCAGAGCATTAATGTGGACCTTAAGCCCATTCCGTTACTCAGCATTGCTTCCCAAATCCAGCCCATGTGAGAAGTTAAGTTTACAATACCTAACAGTCCTGTTTCCTACTCTAGATTTTGTCATAAGGCTTGAATTAGTGATAAAATCAACGAATATATACAAAGGGCATCAAAGATGTTTCTAAGCACTCACTGAAGGCAGAGGCTGAAATGAGGCTCGAAGTAGGTGGGCAAAGAAATTCCTTAGCTCAGTTGCCTCCAGAGACAGAATTTAGTGGCAACCAGAAGCCCTGAGAAAAAGTTCCCCCAGTTATGACTAACCCAAGAGAAAAAAATCTTGTTCAGAGAAAGGACCCAACTGAGAACAGTCAATCCTTTGAATCAGGATTAGTTGGAGAAAAGAGATCAGGAAAAGGTGGAGACATTCACTCCCCTACTCACCACTCCCCCCGCCCCCAAATAGTAAGATATGACAGTGAATGATTTCCCAGAGCCTAGAGACCCAAGCTACCTGAATAGCTTCTAACAGAAAAATCTTTCCTGGTCTAAGGGACCAAGTCATGAGCTCAGGTTTGAGTGCCTAGCCCAAAGTGCCCCATGATAAACCCAGACACCATCATCTCTCTGCCCTCTCTATATTCATGCTCGATAAGATTATTTTCCTTTTTATTTTTTAATTCCCAGAGCCATATAATGACATGGAAGGACACACATCATTTTATGGTCTTTTAAAAGGATCATTTTAATAGACAGTAAAACTTCACACATTCAACACCTCATTAATTCCCAGACAAGCTTGAAAATTTTGGTATAACTCAGGATTTCAGTGCTCAAGGTACATTATATAATTTGGGCATGTTGTGAATCCAAGTATTTTCATTGCTTCATTTTTAGATATTGATATTGACATATCAATATTGATAATGTACAACATTAAGAAGATAAAACTAATTTTCTGTAAAAAAAATTTTTTTTCTGTAACCTCACTTAACTGATTCAAGCATGACTTTTCTTGCACCCAAGTCAGCAGGGTTATAGGTAATAAAATTTGTTTAAATAGTCAATTCATTGAGTTGTAAAAATACATGGCATGAAGTTGTTTAATGTCATGTTCTGTTTTAAATATTAGACCCATATTTTATAAATTATCATTGTACTTGTTACTGTTAACTATAAATATTTATTGCGTTAAAAATGTGCTCTGTGTTAAATAACTCAGAACAAGTTCCAGGTGTGGTACTTAGTATAAATAATGTCATGGCTTGGCTTTGCCTAGACAACTTACACTAATGAATAATTTATAAGAAATTCACAATGTTAATATGAATTAATCAGATCCTTTTAAATGTGCAAACTTAACTCTGTGACCATCTAAAATTCTATCTGTGAAGTGTGCTCATAAATTGTATTCTTAGTTTTCAAGAAATGTTTCCAATGCTTCTATCACATTGTACATGGTTTGTCGACATTAAGTCAAATCCAGTGTAGTAAGCTGAATATTCAAGTCATAGTAAATGAGAAATGTGTTTTATATTTTAATATAATAAAGCATAATTTATGAAATGGACAGATGCATGAATTCAGTGTTCAATAAAGATATATCTGTTGCATAAATGTAGTCTGTGGTCATTTGCCCTACAGTTCCTTCGTTCTGGAACCATCTACATCAGAATCACCTAGGCTGCTTATTGCAAAATGCAGATTTCCCAATTCCTTATTGACTTGGAACATCTGAAGGGTGTGGCCTGAAAATTTGCATTTTAAAACAAGCACCTCAGGTGATTCCTTAGAACACTAGTTTTGTTTAATTAAACTTTAAACATATATATTTAACTTTTGAATAAATAAGCCATTCTCATGGTTCAAAATTGAAAGCATAGAAAGGTATTCAGTGACAAGTTATCAATTCTGTCTTTTAGGTATCCTATATAATAAAGCGGTGATATGCACATTGACAGTCACACCCTCGCACAAGATGGTCGACCCCATGTGGTAACAAGATGGCCACCACAAGATGGCCGGCAGGGGAGGGCAGTTGGGGGTGACCAAGCCTGCAGGAGAGGGCAGTTAGGGGTGATCAGGCCTGCACGGGAGGGCAATTGGGGGCAACCAGGCCAGCAAAGGGAGGGCAGTTATGGGTGACCATGCTGGCAGGGGAGGGCAGTTGGGGGCAACCAGGCGGGCAGGGGGACCATGCCTGCAGGGGAGGGCAGTTAGGGGTGACCAGGCTGGCAGGGGAGCAGTTAGATGTTGTTTGGGTTGGCAGGGGAGTGGTTAGGGGGTGATCAAGCTAGCAGGCAGAAGCGGTTAGGGGCAATCAAGCAGGCAGGCAGGCGAGCAGTTGGGAGACAGCAGTCCCGGATTGTGAAAAGAATGTCTGACTGCTGGCAGTTGGACATTCCCTGAGGGGTCCCAGATTGGAGAGGTGCAGGCTGGGCTGAGGGACACCCCCCTCCAGTGCATGAAATTCATGCACCAGGCCTCTAGTATATTAATATTTACCTTACTTGTCATTCTGAATAGAATTGTCAAACAATTTCCATTTATAGTACACAGACTCACTCACCAACAATGAAAATGCATTCTGTGCCAGCACTAATTTTCCAAATGGAAATGCATTCCCTTCTACAATGATGTGGGCTGGTGAGCATCTTGGGAAGGTTTATAAAGTGCAAGCATCTGAATAGAGGTCAGTTTCTGTAAGAGGCAGCTGTCCAATTTCAAACCCAAACTGCTTTCTCACCCTGACTATCAGCACCGGCTAATGTTGACATAATTCACCATTATTTAAAAAGTATGTCTTCTCTAGACATGAATGAAAGACATGGCTTCCAGACCTATAATCATAGAGAGGTGAGCCTTCTGAGACCTCCTTAATGTATATCCATTACTGTGGATGGTCAAACTTCATCTAAGGTGTCTTAGTCTGTTGAGACTACTATAACAAAAATACCATCAACTGGGTAGTTTATAAACAAAAATATTTATTTCTCACATTTCTGGATGCTGGGAAGTCCAAGATTAAGATACAGGCAGATTTGGTATCTAGTAAGAGACCACTTCCTGGTTCAGAGATGACACCTCATTGTGTCTCACAGAGTAGAAGGGGCAAGGAAACTTTTTGGGGCTGTTTTTATAAGGACATTAATCCCATTCATGAGGACTCCACCCTCATGAACTAATCATCTCCCAAAAGCCCCACCACCTAATATCATCACCTTGAGAGCTAGGATTTCAACATATGAATAAGGGAGGGAGCACAAACATTCAGTCCATGGCATAAGGGTTCATTTTAATTAGGGAATATGCTGGTAAATGACATGCAGAGCCCAGCCAGTGTGGCTCACTGGTTGAGCATTGACCCAGAAACCATGGTTCGATTCCTGGTCGGGGCACATGCCCACGTTGTGCAGTTGATCTCCAGTGGTGGGCATGCAGAAGGCAGTGGATCAATGATGTATCTTTCTCATCAATGTTCCTATCTCTCTCTCTCTCTAAACATCAATAAAAACATATTTTTTAAAAGACATGCAGGCACAGAAGATGGTGGCATAGGTAAACGCCTGTACTCATCACCTCCGACAACCACATCAAAATTACAACTAAAATACAGAACAACCACCATCCAGAGCTGCTGGAAAGCTGGCTGAATGGAAGTCCTACAACTAGAGAAGTAAAGAAGAAAGCATGCAGAGACTGGTAGGAGATGTGCCGCTTTTTTTAATTGGGAAGGAGATCGTCTCTGCAGAGCCCATCCAGAGGAGGAAGGGGTCCCAGCCCCACACCAGACCCCCAGCCCAGGGTCCCAGAGCTGAGAAAAGAAATTTCCATAACTATGGGCTGGAAAAATTAGTGCAGATTAGAGCTCAGTGAAACAGAGGCTGCTGGAGACCCAGCTGTTTCTCTTAAAAGGCCATCACCACAAACTGAACTTACAAGGTCCTGCTTCCTCTAAGCTCCAGCACAAGGTCGAGGCTACTGGGGACACATTTGTCTGGCATCAGGGAAGAAACTTGGGAGCAGCTTTCTCCCAGATTGAGGTGCTCCCAGGGATCATTGTTCCTGTGCTGGAACCTCCCTGGTTGCAGAGCTGATTGGCAGTCATTTCTGTGCTCTGCCCTGGTGATGCCCTGAGACCCTACCTCATCCAATTAGCAACCCTACCCAAGCTGCTTGCATTGGCTTTTACATATGAACAGCCTGTCCTTGAAAATCTCAAACAAGCTGCAACTGGGTCAGAGAGCCCCAAACCTATCAATAAAAAGCCCAAGATCCAGCACCAGCACCAGCCTGCCTTGCTTCACAGTTGGGCCTCGTCTGGGCACTTCCAAACCCAACACAAAGAGGAGGAATCTGCAGATATCTCTGTAGCTCCTGCTGGGTGGCTCCAGGCAGTGGCTGACTTGCACCTCCCTGAAGACCCAAGAGCCAGTGTACCCAGTGGTCAGTGTCAGGCCATACCAGATTACAACTCTATACATCAGCGGTTCTCAACCTGTGGGTCGCGACCCCTTTGGGAGTTAAACAACCCTTTCACAGGGGTCGCCTAAGACCATCGGAAAACACATATATAATTACATATTGTTTTTGATTCATCACTATGCTTTATGTTGAATTTGTAACAATGAAAATACATCCTGCATATCAGATATTTACATGACAATTCATAACAGTAGCAAAATTACAGTTAGGAAGTAGCAACGAAAATAATTTTATGGTTGGGGGTCACCACAACATAAAGAACGTATTAAAGGGCCGCGGCATTAGGAAGGTTGAGAACCACCACTTCTATACATCCATAAGTGACACATTCAAGGGGCAGAATCAGTGAGCACCAGTCCCACTGAAGCAAGTCCTGCTCCATAAGGGTGTCTCCTGCATAGCAACTCTCCCACTGTAGTCACAGCTGGTTCTCATAGCCAATTGGCCTGGAGGTCAATTCCTCCCAGTGATACCAACAGCAATCAACTACAACAAGACTGTGCTCACAGCCCACAAAGGGGTGTGCCTAGAGTTCCCAGTTCAGGTGAAGGCTGAGCCACTGGGCCCTATAGAACACCCACTATACAAGGCCACTCTACCAACTGAAGGAGACATAGCAGCTCTACCCAGTACATAGAAACAAACACGGGGAAGCAGCCAAAATGCATAGAAAAAAAATTAAAGAAATGGAAGAAAGCAAACTATTGGATATAGAGTTCAAAACATAGTTATAATGTTACTTAAGAATCTTCTAGAAACCTCTAAGGGACTTAGTGAGGTTTTCAAGGATCTTAGTGAGAATGCCAAAAAAAAAAAAAATGGAAAAAGACCAGTCAGAAATTAAGCATACACTGACTGAAATAAAGAATAATATACAGGGATCTTGAGTGGCTGTTATCGGAAGCATATACATCCAGGGACCCTGCAACCACGGCACCCAGGGACTAGCTGCGAACCTGGGAACACCAGATCTCAAGCAGCGCGAATACCTGGACTCTGACGAGCCCTACTCCTCCTCATGGAAATCAGAGAGAGAACTACATAACCAAACACCTGGAGAAGAGAGATCATGGGGAGACAAAGAAACAACCCGCATATGAAAGATAAACAGGCATCACCAGAAAAGGAAATAAACGAAATGGAGGAAATGGAGGCAAGCAACCTGTCAGAGAAATAATTCAGAGAAATGGCCATAAGGTGGATGAAAAGAATGGAAGACAAATTCAACAATATGTGTAAGAACCAAGAGGAAATGAAGAAGAACCAAGAAGAAATGAAAAATGACATCACTGCTATAAAGAACTCAATAGAAAG
>NW_005368708.1:1723848-1724356 GCF_000412655.1 Myotis brandtii | reverse complement strand
ACTGGGTTACCAGAGAGATCAAAGAAGAAATAAAAAACATCATGGCAACAAACAACAATGAAAACACAACAATCCAAAACTTATGGGACACAGCGAAAGCAGTCTTGAGAGGGAAGTTCATAGCTCTACAAGCCTACTGCAAAAAAACAGAAACAATGATAATAAATCACCTAACCCTACAACTCAAAGAGTTAGAAAGAGAGCAACAAGAAAAGCCCAATGTAAGCAGAAGGAAGGAAATAATAAAGATCAGAGCGGAGATAAATGACATAGAGATCAAAAGAAACAATACAAAAGATCAACAAAACCAAGAGCTGGTTCTTTGAAAGGATAAAAAAGATTGATGAACCTCTAGCCAGGCTCACCAAGAAACAAAGAGAGAGGACCCTAATAAACAAAATCATAAATGAAAGAGGAGAATTAACAAGACCCCACAGAAATACAAAAGATTGTTGATAAATACTATGAACAACTCTACTCCAACAAACTAGACAACCTGGAGGAAATG
>NW_005368708.1:1719536-1723790 GCF_000412655.1 Myotis brandtii | reverse complement strand
GGAGTTTGCTGCCTCGAACAACCACTTCAAAAATACAACTAAAAGACGGAACGGACATCATCCAGAACCACAGGAAGGCTGGCTGAGTGGAAGTTCTACAACTAGGAGGAAAGAGAAAAGTATACCGAGACTCAGAGGAGGTGCAGTGCTGAAGTAAAATACTGAGGTGCAGAGTGTATGCAGAGCAGGCTGGCGGCTGAGGGCGTGGGCTGGCGGCTGAGGGCACGGGCTGGTGGCTGAGGGCACGGGCTGGCGGCTGAAGGCGCGGTTGTCTGTTTCAATCAGGAGGGAGCCTCAGACTCTGAGCTCCAGATCTGGGCAAGTCTCTAGGGCCCAGACTCATGGACTATCGACATTGCAGCAAGAGTGCTGGGTGGTTTCCTCCCAGACAGGCGTGCTTGCAGGGGTCATTGTTACTGTGCTGGGACATCCCGTATCACAGAGCTGACTGGCAGCCATATCTGAGTTTCCATCAGCGTGGCCCATACTGTTCGCTCCATCCTGGTGATTCCCTGAGATCCCTGCCCCATCCAATTTGCAGCCCCATCTAAGCTGTTTGCAGCTGTTTTCCCACATGAATGGCCAGTCCTGGCTCCGGTTTCAGGCTTGGATAAAATCTCTTAAACAAGCAGCAGCTGGAGTCAGCATGCCCCAGACCTATCAATAAAAGGCCAAAGACCTGGCACTAGCACCATCCTGTCTTGCCTCACAGTTGGGCCCTGCCTGGGCAGTTCCTAGCCCAACACAAGTAGCAGCCATCTGCAGATCTCTCTGTAGCTCCTGCTGGGTGGCCCCAGGCAGTGACTGACTTTGTACCTCCCAAGAGGCCCCAGAGCCAGTGCACCCAATGGGCAGCTTCAGACCATACCAGATTACAATTCTACGCATTCACAAGCGACACACTCAAGAGGCAGATTCAGTGAGCAAGTCCTGCTCTAT
Source organism: Myotis brandtii (assembly GCF_000412655.1). Taxonomy (NCBI): domain Eukaryota; kingdom Metazoa; phylum Chordata; class Mammalia; order Chiroptera; family Vespertilionidae; genus Myotis; species Myotis brandtii. Next base: position 1,722,851 of record NW_005368708.1, on the reverse strand, counting down.
AGGACAGCAGCTCTTCCACTGTAGATGCAGCTGGTCCTCACAGCCAATTGGCCTGGGGGCCAATCCCTCCCAGTGACACCAATTCCTCCTAGTGATGCCAGTCAAGGCTCAGCTACAACAAGACTGCACACAGCCCACACAGGCACACCTAGAGTGCCCAGCTCAGGTGACTGGGGAGACTGAGCCACTGGGCCCTACAGGACACCTACTACACAAGGCCACTCTACCAATTCTAGGAGACATACAGCTCTATCTAATACATGGAAACAAACACAGGGAAGCAGCCAAAATGCAGAGACAAAGAAACATGTCACAAATGAAAGAAATGGAAGCAAGTAAACTACTGGATACAGAGTTCAAAATCATGGTTATAAGGTTACTCAAGGTTCGTAATGAGATCTTCAAAGGACTTAGTGAGACTTTCAGGTATTTTAGTGAGAATGTCAAAGACCTAAAAAAAAAGTCAGAAATGAAGCATACATTAACTGAAATAAAGAACAATTTACAGGGATTCAACAGTAGAGTAGAGGATTCTGAGAATCAAATCAAAGATTTGAAATATGAGGAAGCAAAAAACACCCAACTAGAAGAGCAAAAAGAAAAAAGAATCCAAAAATATGAAGATAATGTAAGGAGCCTCTAGGACAACTTCAAGCATACCAACATTCATATTATGGGGGTGCCAGAAGAGAGAGAGCAGGATATTGAAAACCTATTTGAAGAAATAGTAAAGAAATCTTCCCCTACCTGGTGAAAGAAATAGACTTACAAGTCCAGGAAGCACAAAGAGTCCCAAACAAGAGGAACCTAAAGAGGACCATACCAAGACACATCATAAGTAAAATGCCAATGGCAAAAGACAAAGAGAAAATCTTAAAAGCAGCAAGAGAAAAGCAGTTAGTTATCTATAAAGGAATGGCCATATGACTGTCAGCTGATTTCTCAGCAGAAACTATAGAAGCCAGAAGGGAATGGCAAGAAATATTCAAAGTGATGAATACCAAGGACCTACAACCAAGATTACTCTACCCAACAAAGCTATCATTTAAAATTGAAGGTCAGATAAAGAGCTTTACAGATAAGAAAAAGCTAAAGGAGTTAATCACCACCAAACTAGTATTACATGACATGTTGAAGGGTATTCTTTAAGAAAAGGAAGAAGAAGAAGAAAAAGATAAAGACAAAAAATATGAACGACAAAATGGCAACAAATACATACCTATCAATAATTGAATCTAAAAATCAAAGTAAATTAATAAGAAATCTAATGAACAGAATAAACTGGTGAATAAAATAGAATCAGAGGCATGGAAATGAAACAGACTTATAATTCTCAGAGAGAAGGGGGGTAAGAAGGGGGAAGAGATTAAACAAAGATCTTATATGCATTACCTAAGGACACAAACAATAGGGTGGCCAAGGCCTAGGGCAGGGCGGGAACCAGGTGGAGGGAGGCAATGGGGAGGGTGGGTTGGAAGAGGACATTTGTAATAATCTCAATAATAAAGATTTTTTAAAAAGACATGCAGGCACAAAGTAAACTTTCTCATGCACAGTTCCCAAAATGGTTTATTTAAAACAAAACTACTCTCACACTATCCCACTCATCCCAGCTTGTATCTCTTGATTCATATTTCTTCTCCATATTCTAAAATGTATCTCAAGCAGTAAGAAGAAAAACTGGATATTAACTACTGGATTGGAATACATAGACAGAGCAACGTGAATAAAGGAGGAGTGTGAATAAAGAAAAATAATAATATTTGGTGACTACATGATCACCTACATATGCAATATCAAATCATCTGAAAAGATAAGGACTCACAAAATCATGGGTCTCCACTCTTACCCAGTAGAAAATCAACCTATTAGAACTAAAGTTACATTAGTGACTAAGTCTGGTTGGTGAAGAGAAGGAAGAGATCAGCTAACTTTTTCTCTGGCAGCCCACCACCTGTCCTGGGCCTCTTGCCTTGAATTACAGCTTTGTCATCTCTCATAACTCTGGGACAATGAAGCATTTTCTGCAAAGTTTACAGAGGGAAAACTGCTCAACAGTTTGAAAGGGTATGGCATTTTCTTGGAAGCTTTTCATAAATGAGACAGGAGGGAAAATGACGACCCCCCATGTAGGAGGACTGGGAAGAGCAACACTCCAGAATGTAGACAACCTTCAGAGACTATCAATGGCTTGTCTAAGACCTTTAGAGTCCCAGGCAGGCCTGTGAAGATGAGCATTTCCTCAGTTATCCTTCATGGTTCTAAAGAACAGAAAGATTTGGTCTAAGGAAGGTGATCTCAGGTTAGTAGAGAAAGGAGTGTAAGTCTCTGATAGACTTCAAGGGGAGGACTGTGATAAAGAATGGGAGAATGGAACTGAAATATGGAAAGGCTTCCTGAATAATCAATGGAAAACTCACAGGAGAGAACCCTGATGCCCAAGGATGGAAGGTGGAGACCACATAGAGACTGGTAGGAGGGCGGAGGCACGAAATGGCTGGCCAGGCACCCACAGATGGAAACTGAAGTCCCGGAGAGCTATCTCAGCTGTGGGGGTTGCCATTGAAAACTCTGGGATCTAATCCTGAAACTGGGCTCCCCAGCAGAGAGCACCAAACTGAGGAGGGTACTCACATAACATCTAGCTATGAAAAGCAGTGGGGTGCTGTCTGCCAGGAAGTGGCAGCTGGAAGTTCAGGCACCCACCTGTGCTCTGGCAGAGAGAGGGTAAAGTGAACTGGAGCTGTGAGAGCAGAACTGAGGACTGGGGACTCAGGGGACAGAGCTCAGAAAGCAGACACCCCCAGTTTCCTGGGCTGAGTTATTCCCTCACACAGCAGAGGACATCTTTCCCACATAGACATCTGCCTTGCCTGGGGGGAAGACAGTCAACACACCCTATTAGAAAACACCTTGCCCTGAGGTCACTTAAGAGATTAAAAGTAACTGTTAGCCTCCAGGCAGAAGCAACTGCCCCACCCTGTTGAAAAACCTCTGGCCACACCTGAGGATTGCCTGGGGACAATTCAAGTTGGAATCCTACTAGTCTGTAGACAGATGTGGTCTGTAAAGGCTTTGAGTCTGAGCCTCATCCAATTAGTCAGAAACAGCCTTTAACACTGCTGCACTAGAGATTGAGAGGTACAGAGGATCTACCTAAAACATAGTCACAAACCCAGACAACCAAAATGAGGAAACAAAGAACCCCCAAATGAAACAACTAGTGAATTCTCCAGAAGAAGAGATAAATGAAGCAGAGATAAGAAATTTGTCTGAAACAGAGTTCAGAGTAATGATGTTAAAAATGCTCAACAG
>NW_005368708.1:1718663-1719152 GCF_000412655.1 Myotis brandtii | reverse complement strand
AGGACAGCTTAAGGGAGCTGTGGGACAATGTGAAACCTAACAGTTTTAGAATAGTAGGTGTTCCAGAAGAGGCAGAAATGGAGAAAGGAATAGAGAAGGTGTTCAAAGAAATAATGGTAGAAAATTCCCTAACCTGGTAAAGGAAAAAGTCACACAAGTTCAGGAGGCACAGAGAACCCCAAACAAGAAGAACCCAAACAGACCCATCATAATTAAAATGCCAAAAATTAAAGACAAAGAGAGAATCTTAAAGGCAGCAAGAGAAAAGAAAAAAGAAAACTGTTACATACAAAGGAGTGTCCATAAGGCTGATACTTGATTTCTCATCAGAAACTCTACAGTCCAAAAGGGAATGGGACAAAATACTCAAGGTAATGGAAAGCAAGGATCCGAGACCAAGATTACTATATCCAGCAAAGTTGTCATTCAAAATAGACGGTCAAATAAAGAGCTTCCCAGACCAAAAAAAGGGGGGGGGGGAATAAAGGG
>NW_005368708.1:1710862-1716451 GCF_000412655.1 Myotis brandtii | reverse complement strand
TTTTTTTTTTTCTTGAAATATTAAGGTTTATTGCATGTAACATTATTATATTTAAAATCGTTTTTCTTGAAATTAAAAGAAAAACTGGAAAAAAAATAAGAACATGGAGAGAATCTGGGAAGAATGTCTCCAAACTCTGCTTGGCCCTCTTTGAGGAGTCTTGCAGAAGGCAGGATGCACCAGGAGACCAGCAAAGTTTGAACATAATCTTTAAAAATGGAAAAAGAGGTAGCTTCCAAGACCAACAGACCTGGACCTTGATAAACCCTTTGAAACGATTACTACATGCATAACATAAGCTTTTAGTAGAGGAAATGGTATCACTTCCTTCAATAATAGGATCACCAGACTGGAGGATCAGTGGCATGTTATTCTCTGGATTGAAACATGAACCTTAATGAAGACTCTCATAGCCTTAAGTTCAAGAGGGAAAAATGTCATCCAGATGCTAACCTGGTTAAATGATGTTCTGGAATGAACGTTTTCTCCCAAACCCTAACCCCAGTGGAGCTGGATGGAGCCTTCTGGGAGGTGATTAGATTTAGATAATGAAGTCAGAAGGGTGGGGCCCTCATGATGAGATTAGTGCCCTTCTGAGAAGGGGAAGAGACATCAGAGCTCCCTCTCTCCTCCACGTAAGGACAGAGAAGGCTCTCACCAGAACCCAACTAGAGTGGCACCCTGATCTTGGACTTCTAGTCTCCAGAATTGTGAGAAAACAAAATTTCTGTTTTAGAAAAAAAAAAGAATGGGGGAAGGACCCAGACAGAACAATGCAGTCCTATAGCGTCCTGCCCCTGCTGTCCACCAATGGATGTATGGAACAGTTGTGGCTCTATCTGGCTCACACTGACTTCATTCTGTAGTCCCAGGGGGTGAGGGCATTGAACTGAGGGGTGTAGCCTCAGGTCCTCCGAGAGTGGAATCCGGTACCAGTCAGGTGAAAAAGTGATGAATTTTTAGGGAAGAATGAGGAAATTACCAATAATCAAACAGAGGAGGGGCCACAAAGTTCTGCCCCCTCCTCTTGATCTGGGAGGTCCAGGCACAGTTGTCAAGTTGAGGAGACCCCTCATTTCCACCTGTAGGGTTTCAGGGAGAGGAGAGCCTTGGTCTAGTGGGTGTGGGCCCCAATTCTTCAGAATGAGGGGAACCAGTGACATGAAGGAACTCCACCAGCAGAGAGGTTCACACATTCCCTATGCTCTGTGATTAGTCTAAGACAAACAGAGCACTCAGCTCAGGGGCTCATTTCTGCCTGGAGAGTCTTAGTAGTCGAGGGCCTGAGTAGAAAGAGACCAACCCAGTTATGCAGAGGGAGGAGTTCGAGCCCTAACTGGCTTTCAGGTGGGGACTCATAATACTAAAGAGAAGACCTCTCGGCTAAAGAGTAGGTGGCTCAAAGTTCGGCCCCTGCTATCAGGCGTGGGAGGCTGATGCAGGAGTAGTCAGATATGATGAGCCCTGTCTTTTCCTTCTAGGGACTCAGAGAGGGTGTGAGATCGGTGAACTCCAGTCAGTGGAGAGAGGACTCCCAGGCTTGGATTGTTACCTTTGAGATTCCGTAGAACGCCCCCCGCCCCCGCCCCCACAGCCCTTGAGATACCTAGCAACCTTAACCGGATGTGACTCGCTGACTTCCGCCTTAACCGGATGTGACTCGCTGACTTCCGCCTTGACCGGATTTGGCTCGCTGACTTCCGCCTTGGAAATTTCCCGAAGCCCAGGAACTTGCTCTGACAGACATAACCCCTGGTTGGTGGAGCGCGGTATTCAAGGACTGGTCAGTATCAAGATAAGGACCCTGAATGTGACCTGAAGTGACCATCCTGCCTGTCACCAAGGAGTTCCACAAAACCCTGCCGTACCCTTAGTAGTGGGAGGCCCCAGCACAATTATTGCGCTTACTTCTGTGGGGACGGCATCATGGAGGGGAGGGCTTTAATCTAACTGGGGCGGCTACAGTTCTTCTGAAGAAAGAAACCAGGACTCCAGGTGAGGAGACCCTGAAGTGCTAAGGAGGGTCCCTCTCCTCCAAAAGAAGGGGTGACCAGGACTGGGAGTAACAGGCAGGGATCGCCAAATGTAGTGTTCCCGTACTCCTTCTCTAGTGACTAAAAGAAGTGACTTCCGGTTTGAGGCTGACGAACCCAGATCAATAGAAGGAGGAGTCCCACGCTTTGACACATGTCAGTGGGGTCCTAAACAGCCTCGCCACTGCTGCTAGAACTTTCAGACCCTATACAGCCTCGGCAGTTAGCCCTTGGAGGTCCTGTGCAGTCTTGGCCAGGATCTGACTTTCTCGCCCAGAAGGTGAGGATCTTGGTCTGTGGGGCACAAACTCCAGTCAGTTGACGGTAGACTTCTAGGACTAAAGTATAAAGGGGGAGACTCCGAATATGAGCTGACACATAACCACACAGGGCTCCCCTCTTTCCAGCTCTGAGAAATCCCAGCAGAGCTGTGGGACTGACTTGTGCTTGTAAGTTTCCAGCCTGAGGTGCACTCTAACACCTCCATAAGGTCCTCAGGAGACAGGCTGGCCAGGAGAACAGGAGCCCTGTGGGGTCCTATAAAACAGTGACATAGAGGATACCTACAGAGGGGCATTCTTTCTTTTTTAAAAAAACAAACAAACACGTTTTTATTGATTTCAGAGAGGAAGGGAGAGGGAGAGAGAGAGAAACATCAATGATGAGAGAGAATCATTGATTGGCTGCTTCCTGCCCGCCCCACACTGGGGATCAGCCTGCAACCAGGAATGTGCCCTTGACCAGAATCAACCAGGGACCCTTCAGTCCACAGGCCAAAGCTCTATCCACCGAGCCTAACAAGCTAGGGGACATTCTTCTTTTTTTTAGTGGTCTTTTGCTGTTTTTATACTTAATTTTCTGTAAATTATACACATCACCTAGGTAATTCTCTGTTGCTCTTTTCAATTCTTAGATGACTCCATCATTTGCCCAGTTTTCCCAAATGTCATCTTGAGTTCCCCTCTCCCCCTAATGATCTCAAAGTCCTACCCCCCAGGAGAAATGCCACTGCCACTCCTCTTTACTGGTCAAAAATTGTCCCTTGCCTGAATTATAATGATAGTCACCTGATTCATTTTCCTAATTTTCTAATCTTTATAGAATGTCCTGCTCAAAATTTCTTCTGGTTCTCAAGTATCCTTAGAGTTTAGAGCAAAATCAAAATTCCTTAATATAATTTACCAAAAAACCCTTGTGGTTTGGCCCCCAGTGACCCCTCCAGCCTCATGTCTCTTCCTGCCTCACTCACTATGTTCCCACTAGAGAGAGCTTTCAGTTCCTTCCTTACCACACCTTTCCACAGGCTATTCCAGAGGGGCATTCTTAAAGCCACTGTGGCATCTCCCTGTGGAAGGTACTCACACCCTCTTATCCTCCTCCTCCAGGTGATTGTGTGACGTAACTGCCTGTCACGCCCCTGCCTTCTGTCCCTAACCACAGCCATGCCTCGTGGTAAGAAAAGTAAGCTTCGTGCCCGTGAGAAACGCCACCACCAGGCCCAAAGTGAAGACCAGGGTCACAGGATTGCTCACACCACCACCGCAGGGGAAGAAGAGTCTCCCTCGTCCCCCTCACTTACGTTGGAGGGTAGTCCCCCCAGCTCCCCTGCTGCAGGCACTCCCCAGCAATCTCAGAGAGGCCTGGCCTCCAATTCTGCTGCAACCACTTCCTGTGAGAGTTCTGGTGAAGGTGCCAAGAGCCAAAGGAAGGAAAGACCAAGTTCCTCCCAGGCCCCGCCCTCCTCAGAGAGCTCTAGGGAAGATCTTCTGTCCAATAAAGTAAGCATGTTAGTGAAGGCTCTATTGTACAAGTATGAAATGAAAGAGCCCATTACAAAAGAAGAAATGCTGAAGGTTATCAACAAGAGGTACAAGGCGCACTTTCCTGAAATCCTCCAGAGAGCCTCTGAGCGCTTGGAGCTGACCTTTGGCCTCGACCTGAAAGAAGTTGACCCCAGTCGTCACTGTTATATCCTTGTCAGCAAACTGGATCTTCACAACGAAGAGAGTCGGAGTGATGGCGGCATGGTCCTTCCCAAAAATGGCCTCCTGATGCCTCTCTTGGGCATGATCTTCTTGAATGGCAACCGTGCCACTGAAGAAGAGATGTGGGAATTCCTGAATATGATGGGGGTCTATGCTGAGAGGAGGCACTTCATCTTTGGGGAGCCCAGGAAGCTCATCACCGTAGATTTGGTGCAGCAAAAGTTCCTGGAGTACCGTCAGGTGCCCCACAGTGATCCACCACGCTACGAATTCCTGTGGGGCCCAAAAGCCTACGCTGAAACCAGCAAGATGAAAGTCTTAGAGTTTTGGGCTAAAATCAATAATATACTCCCCACCAGCTTCCAGACCCAGTATAAGGAGGCTTTGAGAGATGAGGAAGAGAGAGCCCGAGTCAGAGCAGCAGCCAGGGCCCACTCCAGAGCCATGACCAGCAGCTCCTGCCAGCAGCGCTAGTGAAGTCTGAGGCAGAGTCTTCACCTTGAAGTTGAGAAGGGCTGTCAATCTTCTAAGTAGTGGGGGCAAGGTGGAGCTCGAGAGAGCACAATGTATCTCTTCTTTGTGTTCTGTTTTCATAAGTAACTTACAGATTCACCTTTCCTTGTTTTTCCAATGTGTTCCCTTTTAAAAGGCTTATTTAGACTCATAATCTAAGATTAGAATAATATGGCTCACACATTTATTCCTGTTTGAGAGTAGTAGTTTTGTATTTTGAAAAACCCTTGCATCTTGTATTGTGACCCAGTACCAGAACACAGAGCATTGGATAGGAATTTTCTTTAAAATGTGAAAGAACCCCACAGTTAAATAGTTGGGATAATGAGATAGTGAAAAATAAAAGTAAAAGGTGATTAATTCATTTTCCTCATTCTTTCTTTTGGTGAAATTAAAAGATATATATACCTGCACTGTTTAACTTATTCAAGAGTGTGGGAGAAATTAAATCATCATAAATTAGAAATCTTGTGCACTGTCTCTTTTGTTCCCCAAACATGAAATGAGTGTCTGCTCTTTGGAAGGTGTCATGCTAGTTCTGGGGATATGTGGACAAAGAAGACTTAGTCCCTGCCAATAACATTATGGAGCCCAGGGGGATCTGTCATGTAAGGAGCATGATGTGAGCCACACTCAGCCCTGAAGGACAATAAGCATAAGGGATAAGGAGGGAGGAGGTTCCAGACAAGAGCAGTCCAGCATAAATGCCCCAATACAAGGCAGCTGGGAAGGTAGGAAACTGCCAGTCCTCCATGGGGGGAATTTTAAGTTTGGCTGCACAAGCGGTTAGATGAGGTTATTAAAATGGTGAGCAGGGCCAGGCTCTCAGATCTCTCAGATGGTGGGCCTGAGCCTAGAGACTATGCCTGTACTGGAACACTGCTCTTCACAGTTCCTCAGAGACGTGGTGAACCCAAGAGAAATCCTCACTCACCTGGGGCAGGATTGGAAGGACTCCTGTGCTCTGTTCCCATGCAGGTGGACACAGTGCACTAACTGTGTTTTGTGTACTTTGTGTCCAGAGTTTCTGAAAATAAGGGTGATATTCAGCAATCACT
>NW_005368708.1:1700046-1710809 GCF_000412655.1 Myotis brandtii | reverse complement strand
CCATTCCATTAAAAGGGAACCCAAGTATGGCACTCTTCTATGTGATATGGCAAACTCTAAGTGAGGTCTAGATCTTTGGTGGTGGTGGAATGAATGAAAATGGAGATGGGTTAAATGCAAGGGCAGCTATGGGGGAGGAAGGTTGTTGGTCCTTTGCATACCTTTAGTAGCTTCACAGTGCATTTAACTGAGGAAGTCTACCTCATGCCCACATCAAATGACTGGTCATAATAGGGAAATATTAATTAGTTTTATTTACTAAGCAGCTGATTTGGGGTTATTTTTAGTCTTAGAATATTGCATAGTCTCTGACCCATCCTCAATTAGAAAAAAGAAAATTCCAGTGTAGTACATGATGTCAAAATAATTGTGGTAATAACTACCATATTTTTTTTAATTTCAATACCTGCCAGACACTGTGCTGTTCACATCATGCATTCCATACACCCGCAAGTCCTAAAAGTCAGGACCTAGCAAATTTGCTTCACACATGAAGAACCTGAAGGTCATGGACTCTGCTAATGTGCCTGAGTTCATATGGCTGGTAAGTGGCAGAGCCAGTACTAAACCTGTGGTCTGTATTCACTTAGAGCCCACACTACCCCACTCCTCTCAGCCTAACGCAGATACTGTATGTCATAATTCATATGTCCTTTTACTACTTGGGATGTTTCTCAGGCAATAAAAAGAGGGCTCTGCACTAACTACTTGTTTGGAATACACAGCCAGAACAATAAAAATAGCAAAATAAATGGGTAGTATAAAGAAAGAAAGAGAAAAATATTTGATGACAGTACTTGTCACCTACATATGCAATGTCAGATCACCTGAAAAGATAGGGACTCACAAAATCATGGGTCTCCACTTCCGCCCTGTAGAAAAATTAATCTATTAGAACCAAAGTTATGTACGAGGCTAAATCTGGTTGGTGAAGAGAAGGAAGAGATCAGCTTTTTCTCTTTCCCTGAACTATAGTTTCCCCATCTGGCATCATTCCTGTGACACCGATTCTATCTGCAAGGTTTTAGCAGGAAAACTTCTTGAGTTTGCAATAATATAACATTTCCCAGGAAGCCTTGAATGTAAGCAGGAGCCAAAAAGTGGATCCCTATGTAGGAGGACTGGTGAAATCAATACCCTAGAATATAGATGGTTTCAAGAGACTAACCCACAACTGCCCTCAGACCTGTAGGGTTCCAGGTAGGACTGATCATCCATTTGTTCTTCAGGGTTCTCAGGAACAGAACCTTGTTCTAAGAAGGTTGATTTCAGGTCAATAAAGGGAGGAGTGTGAGCCTCTGATAGACTTCAAAGGGAGTATCTGGAATGAGGGAAGAACCCAGCCAGAACAATGGGGTCCTATAGAGTCCTGCCCTGGTTGTCCACTCTTGCAGATTTGGAACAGTTGTGGATGGCCCTGTCTTCCAAGTTGGTGGTCCCAGGAAGGTGAGGATCTTGATCTAAGGGGAGCAGCTGAGAGTGGCATCCCAAGATTGAGTCTGGCACTAAAATGCTCAGGTGTCAAGGTGAGAATGGTGAATGAATGAGAAAACCACTCACTCCAAAACATAGCAGGACCCACAAATCTCCACACATACCCTCACCCCCACTGGTAACTTGGGAAGCCCAGAGGAGAGTTGTCAGGTCGAGGAGCACCCTCATTTCCACCTGGAGCATCACAGGGAGAGGAGAGCTTTGGTCTAATTGGGGTGGCCCCAGTTCTGCAGAGGTGGAGACCCAGGAACTAACAGAAGTCAAGGCTAGGACTCTGACTGACATGAGGGGACCCCCACCAGCAGAGAGGTTTTTACAAAGCCTCACGTGTTCTTACTCCTAGAATGTCCAGGGCAGAGCCCTCAGCTCAGGAGCCATTCATTTTTGCCTGGAGAGTCACAGGGACAGTGGGCCTTGTGTAAGGGGTGGCCAAGTCCCAAAGAGGGAGGAATTTTGGCCCTAATTGGTGTCCGAGTGAGGGCTCTGAGTACTAAAGAGATGACCTTTCCATTAAAAAATAAATAAAGTGGCCCGAGCCAGTTTGGCTCAGTGGATAGAACATTGGCCTGCAGACCAAAGGGTCCAGGGTTTGATTCTGGTCAAGGGCACGTACCTCGGTTGCAGGCTCCTCCTCAGCCTGGGCCCTGGTCGGGGCTCATGCAGGAGACAACCAATCGATGTGTTTCTCTCACATCCATGTTTCTCTCACATCGATGTTTCTCTCTGTCTTTCCCTCTCTCTTCCACTCTCTCTAAAAATCAATGGAAAAATATCCTCAGGTGAGGATTAAATTAATTAATTAATTAATTAAAAATAAAGTAGTGATACATACTACAACATGGAAAAACCTTGAAAACATACTGAATGGAAGAAGCCAGACAGAAAATGCCACATATGTTAAGTTTCTGATTATATGTCTAGAATCCTAGCTAGAAACAGGATTTCTTTTTTTGAGTTTTAAAATTTTTTCTGGAATTAGGTAATGATGATGATAAAGATAATGAATGCAAAACAATGTGAATATACCAATAATCAATTAATTGTACAGTTTAAAACAATTAATATGTTGACTTTCATGTTATTTGGATTTTATCTCAATTTAAAATATCTCTCTAAAAAAAATAGAGATGACCTTCCCCCAAATAGGAAGTCTGAGGCAGGGGTAGCCATCCTAGGGACTCTGGGAGGTGAGGACCTTAGTGTGTAGCTGATGAACCCAGACGAGTAGAGGGAGGAGTCCCAGGCTTTGATCCATATCAGTGGGGTCCCAAGCAGTCCATCCCCTGCTGTCAGCCCTAGGAGGCCCCTATAACCCTCAAAGGCCCCTACAGCCTTAGACACTCACCTTGACTTTCTCTTTGGGGAATCCAGAAGGTGGGAACTTGGTCTGAGGGCAAGCATTCAAAGAAAGTGGAGAGTGAAGTTCCAGGTCTGGTCAGGTGTCTAGATAGGGACACTTAATGTGGACTGAAGAGATCACTCTACCCATCACCAAGAGGATTGCCCAGTGCCACACCCTTTCTCAGCCCTGGGAGAGTGGACAGAGCTGTGACCTGACTTGTGCCCAGAAGGTCTCATGAAGGGGAGGGCCTTGGTCTAAGGGAGTGGTCCCAATTCTGCCAAGAGAGGAGACCTGGGTCCTAACTGGAGTCCAGGTGAAGAGCCTGAGTGCTAACCAGGGGGCCTGTCTCCAAAAGGGGGAGGGGCGTCCAGAGCCCAACCCCTATTGTCAGTCCCAGGAGCAAGCAAGGGTAGCCAGATGTGGTGCACCCCAAACTCCCCCTCTATGGAGGCAGGGAGGTAAGGGTCTTGTTCGAAGACTAGTGAACTCACTTCAGTAAGGTAGTCCCAGTGGGCCCAGGACAGAGAGCGCCCCCTCTGAACTGTCAGCCCTGGGTGGCCTCAGGCAGGGGTGGTGGAGTGAGGTGGCCCTTCTCTTTCTCTTAGGGCAGTGATGGCGAACCCTGGTTGTTTATTTTGTTTCTTAGATTCCACAAATAAGTGAAATCATATGGCATTTGTCTTTCTCTGTCTGACTTATTTTACTTAGAATAATACCCTCTAGGTCAGTGATGGCGAACCTTTTGAGCTCGGCGTGTCAGCATTTTGAAAACCCTAACTTAACTCTGGTGCCGTGTCACATATAGAAATTTTTTGATATTTGCAACCATAGTAAAACAAAGACTTATATTTTTGATATTTATTTTATATATTTAAATGCCATTTAACAAAGAAAAATCAACCAAAAAAATGAGTTCGCGTGTCACCTCTGACACGCGTGTCATAGGTTCGCCATCACTGTCTTAGAGGACCCCAAGGAGGAAAAGGACAGATTTTGGTTGTCAACCTCAGCACAGTGGAGGGGAGGGGCCCAGGCCCTGCCAACAGTTGATATGATGGTGCTGACTGTAAACTGAGAGGCTGCCACTCCAGAAGAGAGGATCCCCACTGACCAGCCCCTGCTGTTACTGCAGACAGCCCCAAGCAGGGCTGCAGCCTAAGGCCCACCATAACTTCCTCCATAGGGTGTTCAGGGGACAGGCTGGTCTTGAGTGATCCTAGAGCACTGCCCTGGTGAAGGGGCTCATACCCTCTTGTCCTCCTCTAGGTCCCCACATCATGTGCCCTCCTGCCACACTCCTGCCTGCAGTCCCTAACCATAGTCATCATGTCTTGCAGTAAAAAGAGTAACCTCCACAACTGTGAAAAATGCCTCAAGGTGAGGACCAGGGTCAGGGTTGCTCAGGTCACTGCAGTCCTGTCCTCGTCCTCTCCTTCTTTCAGGCATATTCCCTATGAAGCCAAGTTACATAGCACTCTCCAAGGGCCTCAGAGAGCACCATCACCTGCTTTCTGTATATGTCTCATACACAGGAAGTTGCTAAGAGCAAAGATGAGGAAGAGACAAGTTCCTCCCAGGTTGATGTGAATATTTTTATGTCAATATGATAGAGTGCAGTTCCCTTAAGACATCTTTTTGCAGCAAGGTAAAACAGACACATGATGACATTTCTTTTCATTTCCAATGAGATACTCATCATATCACTCTATAAATCAACCCGATATGCACAGAAGAAGTGGCAAAGAAAAGTGGCTTTGAACGGTATACCCTAATACTCAAGAATGGGCAAATGGAAACTGAGAAATAAGATTGGGAGAACCGGGGAAGAAGAGTTTGTTTCAAACAGAGATCTGAGAAGAACTTGTAGAAGGGCAAAGCTGTGACCATGAATTTAGAAGGGTGAGCAGCTCTGTGAGCTGGGTGTAGAGAAGGAGAGAGAAGGACCTCTAGGGCAGAAAAAGTCTCTCTCCACAATTTGGCCCTTTTATTCAATTTTCTGTGCACTTATTAGGGAGCCAAGCAGGTTGGCTTTGTGTATGGGCAATAGACAGGTGAACAAGATATTGTTCCCCTCTTGTGTGGGCCAACAAGTTAGGAATAAAGTATCTTGGTATCTTTGGGCCTTTAGATTCTCCAAGGAATGAGAATCCTTAATCACAAGACTAGCAGGGAAAAACAGGAGTTTGACAAAATCAGGTTGGTCTTTCCTTTCTGGGTTAATGTTCATTTTGTTTCTTTTATAATAAACAGTCAGAAATTTCAGGACATCAATGCATTGAGATTATCCAGACGGATTTTTATATCACCTCTCCATTTTTTGCTCTGAAATCTATACTGCATACAAAAAAGCATATCAAATATGTATGTAGAGCTTGAAGAATAATTATGTGAACACCTATGGACCCGCACATCAATTAAGAAATAGAACACTGCCGATACCTCAGTAACCCTCAGTAATCCTTCCCCCAAAGTATACCCCTTTCTACCTGCTATGGACTGAATGATTGTGTCCCCCCAAAATTTATATGTTAAAGCCCTAATGTCATAGTATTTGGATGTTAGGTCTTTGGGGAGGTAATTACATCATAAGGGTATAGCCCCCATGATGGGATTAGTGACAGCTGGCCCTCTCTCTCCATCTTGTGAGGACATAATGAGAAGACAGCCATCAATAAGCCAGGAAGGGAGGCTTCACCAACAATGGAATCTGCAGGCACCTTGATCTTGGACCTCCCAGCCTCTAGAACTATGAGAAATAAATACTTTTTGTTTAAGCCACCCAGTTTATGGCAATTTGTTATAGCAATTCAAGCCAAGACACAACCTCAGAAGTAACCACTATTCTGAATTTTGTGTTAATTGTTTTCTTACTTTTCTTTTTTCCAACTTGAAATGTATTCCTAAACAATCTAATCCTTTGTCCAGTTTTGCCTGCTTTTGAATTTTACATAAATGGAACTATATTGTAGGTAATCATCTGTGACTTGCTTTCTCTGTTTTCTATTATGTTATTGACCCATGTGGTTCTAGTTTGTTCATTCTTGTTGCCGTGTAGCAATGAGAATTCCAATGTATAAATAAACCACAATAGATTTATCCACTTTACTTTGGTTAATATTTGAGCTGTGTAATGCATTTATGAAAATTTTTGTACATATCTCCTGCTTCACCTGTGAAAAAGGTTTTCTAAGTGTCATATCTAGTAGTAAAATTAGTGGGTCATAGGGCATTGTACATGTTCAACTTTACTAGGTGATACCTAACTCTTTCCCAAGTGGTGGTACTAATCTTCATCACAGTGAAAGAATGTTGATCTATATCTTTCACCAACATTTGATACTTTTTAATTTTTTAATTTTTGTCCAATCCATTTGATGTGTAGTGATGTCTCATTGGGGTTGTAGTTTGCACTTCCCTGTTTACTAATGAGGTTGATGACTTTTCCATATGTTAAGTTGTTTTCAACAGGAGGGTCAATCTGGAATCTTTGTCCTATTTCTGGAAACCAAATTCCAAAAGCAATATTGTTTTTGCATAATTACTTTGCAACTGGTTACTTTTCTATTGTAACACCTATTATGTAGTCAATGAACATAATTAGTAACCCTCAGCCTCAACTTATTTATTCCCCTGGAGAAGCCAAGACAAAGAAACAGAGAGAATCCATATGTATTTTAGTACTTAAGAAAAGATGGCATCCCAATCCATCTTTGCCTATCTCACTTAGCAGTAATGACTTGGCATAGGGGCCCCTATGGAATCCTTATTGCTTCTTTATTCTCTTTCCCAAATATTATTAATTAGTATTCAGACTGTTCCCACCATCACTTAAGGTCTCCACTTGTGATATTTCTCCTCCCCCAAACCCATGTCCAAGTGCGTCTGAATCACAATGCTCAGTGGTTCTCAACCAAGGCTGATTTTTTCCCCCCCTCCCCCCACATGGTGCATTTGGCAATGTTTTGGTTGTCACAACTCAGAGTGGGGAGTGCTACTGGGATCTAGTGGGTAAAGGTCTGGGATGCTACCAAACAGTTCCCCATAACAAGGAATTATTGGCCCCAAGTGTGCATAGTGCTGAAGTTAAGACATGCTGGGAATTGAACCCAGAGGGTTTTGACCATGAGAGGATGAATTCCTCAGAGGGTATAGGTGGCAGAAAATATGGGCTACAGTATGAACCAAATGCAATTCTATTGCTTCATGAGAAGAAAGTCTAATTGGTAGGTGCCTCTCTAATGTAGAAATAACATCACTACAGCAAGCTGGCACCATCACTGGGCTAAAAGAAACCTTTCACAGAAATATTTAAGTAGTACATGTTTCATTCATTGCAATGCATATAAACTGTCTTTGGGGACATGCACACAGTGGAAATTAGTTAAGTATAAGGAAAAATGTCCCGATTTTCAGTCCTATTTGCTTCCCATAAAAGTGGAAAAGTCACTAATTCTTTATTGAGTATTAAGGCAATTGGAGGTGAGCTGGGCATAGATGAAAGTAAAGACACACTGGATCCTGCATCTGTCTCATATTCCAGCCTCAATGCCATGAGTAATCTTCAGGAGAAGCTGGCTTTGCCATGGCATTGCACTGGCACTAGTCCCACAGAACTCTAAAGAGAGAACCTGTCAGGAGTTGAATGAGCTTTGTGTCCAGGTACTGCCCTCTACTGACAAGGTGAGCTAGTGGGTCAGGGACAACCTGCTTGGAACTCCAGTAACTGAGTTGTAAATACAGCTGCTAAACAGAGCTGCTGCTTAACTTCTAAACTTTTAAATCTTTTTAGCTTGTGGCTAACCCCAACCTGGAAGCATAAAGGGAAAGGAATTATGGGAAACACCACTCAAAGGCGCTGCAAACACACTGCTTTCCAAAGAAAGAACAAATACTCAATGGATCAGAATTTCCCACCATGAAATTAGTGGAAATCAGTGAATGAGGAGCTGGCAGTAGCCTTCGGAGTGTGAATGTTAGAGAATAGAATTCTAGAGGGTGGTAAATAAAAATAAAATGAGTCTTTCTCAGGAAAATTTTATCCAAGAGAATTTAAACTGTGAAACAGACCATGGGCATCATGTTTAAGGTGATAGCTAAAACTATGATTATAACAACAGTGGGTCTGGAAGCTAATTCCTTAGAGACTATGACTGATTCTACCTTATAAGTGTGGAACTGTAAAACTTATTTGGAAAACCAAGTAAGCTGAAAATTGGAAGTTTAACAAATCAAAGGAAAAGGACAGATAATGCTTTCTATAAAATCAGGGAAGGTATTTGGTAAATTCAACATCTATTCATGATTTTAAATGAGCTGTTAATAAAATAAGAATTGATTAATTTGTTTCCTTATCATGATAGGATATAAACCAAAAAGTCAGTATTATGATTTATGAGAAAATGCTAGAAGTATCCCCATTAAAACAAGGACAAGACAAGGATAGTTCTATTACCATACATATTTTTTAAATTTTAGCAAAAATAATTAAACCAGAGAAATAAATCAAAAGGCATAAAAATTGGGAAGGATGAGGCAAGCTATTACTCATAGATAAAATGATATTTTTTCCTGGAAAACCCAACAGAACCAATGTCACCCCAATTAAAAGAAAAAAGAAAATCCAACAGAATGAACTAAAAAACTTAAAATAATAGGGAATATTAATACACTTCTGTTTATAAAATCAATATACAGAAAATAATACCTCTCATACAAATAAACAACAAACAATCAGAAGATATACTGAAGATCATACTTCAGGTCTTTTTGAGAAAAAGATTATTGATTTGTATTCTAGATAATGGGGAAACATTAGAAAACAAAACATTCAAATCAAAACAAAACAAAAAACCCTTGCCCCCATGGAACATATACACCAACTAAAGGCCCGGTGCACGAAATTTGTGCACTGGGGGGGGGGTCCCTCAGCCCAGCCTGCACCCTCTCCAATCTGGGACCCCATCGGGAGATGTCCGACTGCTGGCAGTCATACATCCCTCTCACAATCTGGGACTCCTGGCTCCCAACCGCTCACCTGCCTGCCTACCTGATTGCCACTAACCGCTTCTGCCTGCGAGCCTTATCACCCCCTAACCACTCCCCTGTCAGCCTGATCCATGCATAACTGCTCTCCTGCCAGCCCAATTGCCCCCAACTGCCCTCCCCTGCCAGCCTGGTCGCCCCCAACAACCCTCCCCTGCTGGCCCAGTCACTCCAACTGCTCTCCCCTGCAGGCCTGGTTGCCCCCAACTGCCCTACCCTGCCAGCCTGGTTGCCCCCAACAGCCCTCCCCTGCCAGCCCGGTTGCCCCTAACTGCCCTCTCCTGCAGGCCTGCCCCCCCCAACTGCCTTCCCCTGCAGGACTTGCCCTCCCAACTGCCCTCCCCTAGTGGCCTGGTCACCCCCAATAGCCCACCCCTGCTGGCCTGGTCACCCCCAACTCCCTTCCCCTGTAGGCCTGGTTGCCCCCAACTGCCCTCCCCTGCTGGCCCAGTTGCCCCCAACAGCCCTCCCCTGCAGGCCTGGTTCCCCCAAACTGCCATCCTCTGCAGGCCTTGTCCCCCCAACTGTCCTTCCCTACAGGCCTTGTCCCCCCAACTGCCCTGAAGGCCCATTCCATTTCCTAAGAGCCCGCCTCCGGACTTCCAGGGGTCCCTCTACAACTTTGCCACAAAGTTGATGGATCCCGGCCCATTTTATTGGTTGACATTGCAAGATTCTGAAGAGTCTATTCACTTAAAAAACAAACACTGTCATGGTGTCAATTTGCAATTGACAAGTCAGGCTGGGAGAAATGATTTGCAAATCACATATGTGACAAAGGAATCATCTCCAGAATATATAAAGAACTCTATACAACTCAACCGCAAGCTCTTCCCATGGCCCAGCCCGAGGTCCAAGGGGGTGGGATGTGCTGCTCTGCAGTGGGAGGAACCGGCCAGGCATGGGGCCAAGTGGCTACCAGGAGGTGTGAAGACAGGGCCGTCCCTAGGCTCTAGCCCACACACACTGCCCACTCCTGCCGCAAGGCTCTCACATGTCGTGACCCGGAAGCTAAGTTCCTGGAGCAAAGTCACCTGGGTCCTCAGGGGCTTAGCCTCCACAAGCCTCAGTTTCTTCCTTTGTATTTGGAGAAGAGCTGCTGTGAGATCAGGTGAGCTTATACATGTGCTAGGAGAGGAAGGGAGAGGGAGAGAGAGATAGAAACATCAATGAGAGAGAGTCATTGATCAGCTGCCTCCTGCACACCCCCTACTGGGGATGGAGCCCACAACCCAGGCATGTGCCCTGACCGGGTATTGAACCGTGACCTCCTGGTTCATAGGTTGACACACAACCACTGAGCCATGTCAGTCAGGAGAAGATGGAATATTTTAAATGGGGGACAATTCACACAAATTACATATTTTAAAGAGCGGACAGATACTGAACAGCTTACTGCTATTTTGGCTTCAGCCAGACCTGAGTTCCTCTTCGTGCAGTTCTGAAATGACAGGTTAGGACAGGAGGCTGTAGCAACTGGCTGTGCACCTGTGTGAGCCACGTCCCATGACCCATAGATGGTTACATGCAGGGTATTGTCCTCAGCACCTGCCTGATCCACTTCCCGTGGCTCATAGATGGTAATGTGCAGGGTATTTTCTCTACACCTGTGTGAGCCACGTTCTGTGGCCTATATATGGTAACATACAGTGGGTCGTCTGAGCAACTGCTTGACCCATGACCCTCTTTTTTTTTTTAAAGAAACAAAGTTATATGATCACATATTTTAAAAATATATTTTTATTTGTTTCAGATAGGAAGGGAGAGGGAGAGAGAGATAGAAACATCAATGATGAGAGAGAATTATTGATTGGCTGCCTGCTGCACTCCCTAAACTGGGGATGGAGCCCATAACCCGGGCCTGTGC
Source organism: Myotis brandtii (assembly GCF_000412655.1). Lineage (NCBI taxonomy): Eukaryota > Metazoa > Chordata > Mammalia > Chiroptera > Vespertilionidae > Myotis > Myotis brandtii. Next base: position 1,700,064 of record NW_005368708.1, on the reverse strand, counting down.
CCTGACCGGGAATCGAAC
>NW_005368708.1:1697145-1699942 GCF_000412655.1 Myotis brandtii | reverse complement strand
AGGTTGAATTTCTGTGTAATAGTCCACTGTAAGGACACAATGGTTTACTGACTGTGTTCTCTACATGGGGTTATAGGATGATTTCACTTGTCCCGTGGTACCTCAGGTATGAAGTCCATTCGGTGTGTTCCTGTGCGCATCCTTGCACACATCCCCACGTGCTGGAATAAGTTCCTTCTCACAGGAACTAAGCAGAGGTTCCTGCGGAACTTAACTCCCACATAAAATTTGGTCCTAAGTGTGGGCCGGTGGACCCCCCACCCCCATGTGCCTCTTTGGCAGCCTCATTCCTCACAGCAGCCCCATCTGACACGCTCCCCCTTAGCCGGCTAGCTTCTCTCAGTCAGTAGTGACCTTCACCTTCCACTGCATCTTGCTCATGGGCGCCACGTTCAGAATGTCCTTGTTGTATTGTAAATCAGCAAGATAGATAGGAGACGCCTTAATGAGCCAATTAATTAAGAGTCTATTCGCGCAGGCCCAGAGAGAGGTGTTTCCCAAATCTCTGAGCAAACACAAGGAGGAAGCTCTCTCTTTTTATACCTTTTTGAGCCCTTTGTCTGCAGATTTCACAGAGAGCTCTGCGTAGGTTATTGTTACAAACAGTTTGTGACCTTGAATACATCATGAACTAACACTTGGCATAAGAATATGGAGATTTGCCCTAACCGGTTTGGCTCAGTGGATAGAGTGTCAGCCTGTGGACTGAAAGGTCCCAGGTTCGATTCCGGTCAGGGGCGTGTACCTTGGTTGCGGGCACATCCCCAGTGGAAGGTGTGCAGGAGGCAGCTGATCAATGTTTCTCTCTCATTGATGTTTCTAACTCTCTATCTCTCTCCCTTCCTCTCTGTAAAAAAATCAATAAAATATATTTAAAAAAAAAAGAATATGGAGATTAATGTTAATATCAGTATTAGCCTATTACATCAGATGGCGAGCTTGCAAGGTCAGACACGTAAGTTTTTTTTATCTTTTTCTATTATTCAAACTAAAAGAGTTATTTTACAGAATAAGGGACTATCTAAAAATAACAGAGTTGACCTACAGAATAAGAGACTGTCTAAGAATAACAGAGTAGTTCAAACAGCAGTTTCAAACAACAGCTTTCCAAAGGAGAAATTACTATGCTTCACCGTCACCCGAGGTGCAGCGCGAAGGTCATTGCCTGCAGCTCAAGGGGCCTCCCTAACATGGTGACTATCACTGGGCTTTGATATCAACCTCGCCCGTCCGGGGCCACTGCTGCTGACGCCTGCTCAGATGTGTTGTCATTGCTGTTTGTTTGTTTATTTATTTGAATCCTCACTCGAGGTATTTTTCCATTGATTTTTTAGAGAAAGAGGAAGAGAGAGGGAAAGACAGAGAGAAACATCGAAGTGAGAGAAACACAGCGATTGCTTGCAGCCTGCATGAGCCCCAACCAGGGCCCGGGTTGGGGTGGAGCCTACAACCAAGTACATGCCCTTCACCGGAATCGAACCCAGGACACTTCGGTCTGCAGGCCGACGCTCTATGCACTGAGACATGCCGGCCAGTGTCATTGATGTTTGCATGGTCATTTCCTCTGGGTGGTGTGTGAGCGACCATTTCTGGGGGAAGGGAGAAGAAGTGGTTAGGACACCCGGCTGCTGTCAAACAGACCTTGAGGACTCCATGGTCCGCACTGAGCGCAGCCTGCTGGGAAGCAGGCAGAGAGGGTGCCTGATGAGAAACAGAGAAAGCCTGGTGGTCAGTGAGGATTGGATGCTGCCATGTGTTCCGCACCCGGCAACAGAACCCTGCTGGCCAGGACAATGGGGGTGGAATGTGGCCGTGGACTGGAGGCTGAGGAGAGGGCTGGGAGTCGCGTGCCAGGCCCTTGTGTGGCTGAGGCCCGTGTGGCCGGGTCCCACGGTGTGGCCGGTCCCACATAGCCAGGAGCCGGCCGGAGGACCCCCAGAGGAGCCGCGTGTGAGTTGGCAGCGCTGCCTGACCTGCTAGTCGCCCTTCCCAGACACCCACTCCCTCAGAGACACATCCCTGGTCAGTGGGGCCCAGCCTGTTTGTTTTATTTCGTGGTGGTAAAGTGGGTATAACAAAACAATTATCATGTCACTGTCAGGGTCACCGAATGAGGAACACACAAGGCCAAAAGGGGTGAGGGATCATGAATGTGTTGGGTCACCTGGAGACCAGATGGGCTGAGCCCCAAATGGCACCAGCCCCAGTGATGGGCAGTCAGAGGGTTAAAGGACTCTAGGCTTTAAAGGGTCCGTGTCCTGGGACAGTCCAGAGGAGAAAGATAATGGTCTTACCAGTGGGATGTGGTCTTACAAGCGGGATGTGGTCTTACCAGTGGGATGTGGTCTTACCAGTGGGATGTGGTCTAAGTGGGAGAGAAGGCCTGTTGTGAAGTAGCCTAAAGGGCAGGTCCCAGGGGAGGGGTATCAACCAATGATTTGATGAGACCTACCAGTCACCTTTTTTAAGCGTACAGTGCAGTGTCACTAGGGACCTTCACAATATTGTGCTACCATCACCACCATCATCTCCAGAACTTTTTCACCTCCCCAAACGGAAACTCTGTGCCATTGAACACTACACCCCCTCTGCTCCCCAGCCCCAGGCTCCCACTGTGGTTTTCTCTTGCTGAGTGTGGCTGCTCTAGGGAACACATAGAGCTGAAAAGTTGCATGTTTGTCTTTGTGTAGCTGGCTCATTTCACTCGGTAAAATGTCTTTTTTAAATTTTAATTAAATCTTTATTGTTCAGATTACAGTTGTTCCTCTTTTTTCCCCCCATAGCTCCCCTCCACCCG
>NW_005368708.1:1684443-1695201 GCF_000412655.1 Myotis brandtii | reverse complement strand
ATATGAGTCTGGGTCCCCAGAGACTCGCCCCGAACTGGAGCTCAGAGCTTGAGACTCCCTACCGATTGAAAAAGACAACCATGTCCTCAGCCGCCAGCCCTCTCCACGTGCGCCTCCGTACCTCTGTATTTTACTTCTGAACCGCAGCTACTCTGAGTCTCGGTATGCTTTTCTCTTTCCTTCTAGTTGTAGAATTTCCACTCAGCAAGCCTTCCTGCGGTCTGGATGATGTCTGTTCCGTCTTTTAGCTGTATTCTTGAAGTGGTTGTGCTAAGCAGCAATCTCTGGTGTTTACCTATGCCGCCAACTTGGTTTTCTCCATTCGGTAGAATGTCTTCAAGGCTGGATGATATCCCATGGTATGGGCGGCCCACATGCTGTCTGTGCACTCATCCACAATGAACATTGGGCTGTTTCCATCTCTTGGCTGTTGTGAATAATGCTGCTATGAACATGGGGGTGCAACTATCTGCTTGTGCCCTTGCTTTCCCTTCTTCAGGGTATTAATCCAGAAGTGGGATTGCTGACTCTTGGGAGCATGCAAAAATATATTTTTTTTATTGATTTCAGAGAGGAAGAGACAGAGAGAGAGAAATAGAAACCTCAATGATGAGAGAGAATCATGGATCTGTTGCCTCCTGCACGCCCCACACTGGGGATCAACTCCACAATCCGGGCATGTGCCCTGACCAGGAATCAAACCCTGACCTCCTGATTCATAGGTCGACACTCAACCACGCCAGCTGGGCTGTAGCCAATCTTAATTGTGTCTTTCACAAATGTCCAGAAGTGGAACTGCCTGTTAGAAAGTTTGTACATCTTTTGATTGACTTTGGAGACAGAGAAAGAGGGCGAGAGAGAAACATCAATTTGCTGTTCCACTGACTGATGCATTCATTGGTTGATTCTTGTATGTGCCCTGACCAGGGATTGAGGCCGGCAACCTTGGCCTATTGGGAAGATGCTCTAACCACTTAGCAACCCTGCCAGGGCGAAAGTCTGTATATTTAAAGGCTTTCAATAAATATTGCCCAAGGACCCTTCGCCAGCCGTGCATGGGGGTCAAGTGTCTCCATTCTGGAATATGGCATCTCCCTCTCCAATATAGTGCCGCTCACGCTCAGGGGGCGGTTCCAGGCCGTGGGTCCCACCTCATGACGCCCTTTATTGGTTTGCAGATCCCCTGGAAACATGGCCATCGCCATGTTTGAAAACGCCAATTGCCAGGCAGCGAGTTTCGCCCTTAACACTGTGGGATGGATCTTATCCATGATCTGCATGGGCCTGGCCGAGTGGCGGGTGTGGTACATGGAGAGCAGCTCCGCCCCCTCCCGGGGGCTGGCCTGCATTGGGATGTGGAAGGTCTGCACTTACCAGCCCAACAGCCTCCACAGCAGAAACATAGAGTGTCACCGCTACACCTACAGTGACACCTACCTGCCGCTCGATATCCGCATCGCTCAGAACCTGCTGCTGGCCGCCAGCCTCCTCGGGGTCCTGGGGAAAGTGCTCATGGTCACGGGCCTGCGGAGAGTGTACGCGGGACAGCTTCAGAAGGACACCGCCTGCAATCTGTTCTTCGCTTCCGGAGTCCTGAGCATCATAGCGGGTGCATTTATCCTCATTGCTGTGATGTGGAACCACCAGTCCGTGATGAATGAAGAGGGCATACACTTCCCACCATCCTTCCACATCCCCTTCAGGCCGGACCGGCAGGAGACGGGCAGCACCGTGCTCCTGGCGGTTCTGGCTGCCTTCCTCATGATGTTGAGTGGGCTGTTGACCATCTCTTTCCAGCTGCCCTCCGACAGCCAAGTGTACCCCGAAGTCTTGCAAGTGTGAAATTCCCGGCTGCATAAGCTTTGCAAATCCACGAGAGCAGTTTATGGGGGTGAAGTATTATCAGGATGTTCTATGAAATAGTTCCAAGGCAAAGTTCATTTTGAGCAGAAAGTGGCCATTGGCTTCTATGTCCAAATTGGGCTCATTGATTGGTTAAGGAACTTTCATTAAAAAAATTTCCAAAAAAAACCCACTGTCCAGATGTCTTACTGAATCTGGATTTTAATTACTATAGGGTAAATAATCAATGCTATACACCTATTGTGTGGAAATGAGAGTAGCTGGGATTCTCACAGCTCCCTCTCAAATGCCCACTAAAAACAACCGGCCTGACAGTATATGGCATGGCCCTAACACCTCTCCACCACATGCAAGTCCCCACATGTGCAACAGTAGAACGGTGGAAGGAATCCCCCTACCACTATCAGACTCAACAGTTACTGCGATGTTGCCATATTCGCTTTCTCTCTCCTTCCTTCCCTTCTTTTCATCTATTTTCTTTCTCCAGAGAACTTAAATGCAAACCCCAGACTTCACGTTCCTTCATCCCTATGCACTTCAAAATTATTCTCTTAAAAAAAGGACATTTCCTTGCATAACCATAGTATACCTTTAAAGTTAACAACTATTTATGAACATCAAATACTTACCAGAATTTTTAAATGCTTTTATTTATTTCTTCATTTTTGCATAAGATGTTCACTCTGCCTCTTAAATCTTAATTATTTTTAAGAGAGGGGAGCATTATTTTTTAAAAAAAATATTTTTATTGATTTCAGAGCAGAAGGGAGAGGGAGAGATAGAAACATTAATGATGAGAGATAATCATTGATTGGCTTCCTCTTACGCATCCCCACTGGGATCAAGCCCTCAGTCAGGAATCAAACCATGACCGCCTGGTTCCTAGGTCCACGCTCAACCACTGAGCCACACCAGCTAGGCTGAAATGAGCTTCTTCTCAAAGAGTATTTAAGTCTTTGAGAGCACAGTGCTTGAAAAAATACCCCCTCCCCCCGGGCAGAAGTCTATCAGCTATTTAAATCTGTGTTCCAAAGACATTGCCTGTGGACCCTAGAATGTTCAATGGGACATTTGCCTCTGGGCTTTGAATCCGATCTGTGGGCCATGGATTCTTCCCTCTTCCCTCTGATGGAGCGAGTGTACAGTGTTGGAAGCCTTCTTTAGGAAATGTTCCCTTCACTGCCTGCCATGATTTGCACACTGTCCTTAGAACTGGGAGGAAGTCACAGCCTCTGCATTGAGTTAGAGATCCTGGCTCCCTTCCCTGGGGTTTGAAAGGAGCCTCTGCCTCCCATGGGACGTTCAGGGCTGGCCTTGGGCCGAGTCTGACCCATTCTCCATGCAGGTCTGGGATGGCTGGGAAATGGCTCCTAGGGAAACAGTTGTAGTCGGTCTCATTTTTTACAAAAGTACATATTCATTGATTTTATAGAGAGGAAGGGAGAGGGATAGAGAGTTAGAAACATCTATGAGAGAGAAACACCAATCGGCTGCCTCCTGCACGCTCCCTACTGGGGATCGAGCCTGCAACCAAGGTACATGCCCTTGACCAGAATCAAACCCGGGACCCTTCACTTTGTGGGGCGACGCTCTATCCACTGAGCCCGGTTTGAAAGAGGATGTGTGTTATTTAAGTGAGTCAATCCTCTGGTTATTTGAAAAAAGAAGCTCTTGGGAGACATGCTTCTGATGAGGACCCTTTATGGAACCTCATACCCTGCAGAGGGCGGCGCGCCTGCCTCCTGCTGGTCACGCGGGGGAATGACGGAACCGCTGAGGCTGAGGAAAGCAGTCTCTCGACCTCTCCTGGCCCTCACTGTCAACAGAGAGCAAGCGGACAGGTCATGAGGTTCAGACGCAGAAGGTGAGGCAGCCACCAGGCGGGGTCTGCTCTGGGGAAGCGGGGAAAAGACTTCCAAGCCCCTGTCAAGGGCTCTTTGGCAATGACTGTTTAAGGGACGCACTTTATTATTTTTTCACAGGAATAAGGCAAGAGAACGTGTCCTGCGCATTTCCTGAGAGTGCAGCACCGCGAGGGCTCCTGAGGGCGGTGGCATTTCTCTCCTTCCTCTCCTCCCTGGGAATCCTCCAAGGTGCCCAGGAGCCAGAGGCTGCCCTGTGGCCTTTGGCTTGGTGCCAGCGTGGGACAGTGCCAGGCCCTTTGCTGGGGGCACCAGGCAGGGAGGAGTCCCTGGTGACAGCACTGGTGGAGGGAGGCCGAGCAGAGGCAGTGCCAGCCCCGCCCCGCGAGCTGTGTTCCTGCTCAGGAGTGGCTTTGCCCTTTCTCTTCCTCGTTCTCCCTGTTTGCCATCCCCTGTGGACCCTTCCTTCTCCTACCTGCCCACCGCCATCCCCGGGACATGTGTCCCATGGAGACAATAAATGTGCAACTGGACGTGAAACAGAACAGAGGCACCTCAGAGGACCCAGGTCAGCTTCCCCCCACCATCCTGGGCCAAGGACGTTCAGGGAGGCCGCCCCGTGGCCTGGCTCTGGCTCCCATCACGGCACACTTTCTCCCCATCACCGTGGCCCTTCCCCCAGGCTTTCTACTTAAGACTCTGATGAATTACAGTGACTATCTGGTCTAAGACCTCAAAAAGGACATTTCTGTTGTAGAAAGACTTCAACTCTTTTTTTAAAATATATTTTTACTAGAGGCCCGGTGCACAAAATTCATGCACAGGGGTGGGGGTGGGTCCCTCAGCTCAACCTGCACCCTCTCCAATGCGGGAGCCCTCAGGGGATGTCCTACTGATGGCTTAGGCCTGCTCCGTGTGGTTCTCTGCTGTCTGCGGGGCCTGTTTGGCCACTCCCGGGTCGCTGCAGACGACGGCCAAGCGGGCCCTACTGTGCGCGATCTGAGGGGCCTGCTTGGCCAATCCCAGGTCTCAGCAGGAAACTGCCAAAAGGGCCCTACTGTGCACGGTCTGTGGGGCTGCTTGTCCGCTCCCGATTCGTCGTGGCAACGTCCAAGCAGGCCCTGCTCTCAGCGGCCACGCCCAGGACTAGAGGACTCCAGCGGGGCTGAGAGGACAGGGTGCCCCCATCTTGTGGCTATGGGCATCACCATCTTTGTGTTGGAGTGATGTTTAATTTGCATATTACTCTTTTATTAGGATGGTTTTCAGGGAGGAAGGGAGAAGGAGAGAGAGAAACATCAATGATGACAGAGAATCATGGATCGGCTGCCACCTGCATGCCCCACACTGGGGATGGAGCCCACAACCCAGGCATGTGTCCTGAGCAGGAATCAAACCGTGACCTTCTGGTTCCTAGGTCCATGCTCAACCACTGAGCCACATATTTTTGAAACCTGCTTTTTACTTAACATTGGGAACTTACCTCCCCCCACCAATTATTTTTCAGCATAAGGTTGAATTTCTGTGTAATAGTCCACTGTAAGGACACAATGGTTTACTGAATGTGTTCTCTACATGGGGTTATGGGATGATTTCACTTGTCCCGTGGCTCAGGTATGAAGTCCATTCGGTGTGTTCCTGTGCGCATCCTTGCACACATCCCCACGTGCTGGAATAAGTTCCTTCTCACAGGAACTAAGCAGAGGTTCCTGCAGAACTTGACTCCCACATAAAATTTGGTCTTAACTATGGGCCACAAAAGCCCCACCACCATGTGCCTTTTTGACAGCCTCATTTCTCACAGCAGCCCCATCTGACACGCTCCACCTTAGCCGGCCAGCTTCTCCCAGTCAGGAGTGACCTTCACCTTCCACTGGATCTCGCTAGTGGACGCCACATTCACGATGCCGTCACCCGAGGTGCAGCGGGAAAGTCATTGCCAAAGCTCCAGGGTCTTTCCTAACGTGCTGGCTATCACTGGGCTTTCATAGCAACCTCGCCCGTGTAGGGCCAATGCTGCGGACGCCAGTGTAAATGTGTTGTCATTGCTGTTTGTTTGTTTATTTATTTGAACCCTCAACCGAGGATATTTTTCCATTTATTTTTTAGAGAAAGTGGAAGAGAGAGGGAAGGATAGAGAGAAATATGGATGTGAGAGAAACACATCGATTGGTTGCCTCCTGCATGAGTCTGGATGAGGGCCTGGACTGGGGAGGAGCCTACAACCCAAGTACGTGCCCTTGACTGAAATCAAACGCAGGACCCTTCGGTCCACAGGCTGACACTCTCTGCACTGAGCCACACCGGCCGGTGTTATTGCTATTTGCACAGTCATTTCCTCTGGGAGGTGTGGGAGAGACCATTTCTAGGGGACGGGAGAGGGAGTGGTTAGGACACCCGGCTGCTGTCAAATAGACCTTGAGGACTCCATGGTCCGCACTGAGCGCAGCCTGCTGGGAAGCAGGCAGAGAGGGTGCCTGATGAGAAACAGAGAAAGCCTAGTGGTCAGTGAAGATTGGATGCTGCCATGTGTTCCGCACCCGGCAACAGAACCCTGCTAGCCAGGACAATGGGGGTGGAATGTGGCTGTGGACTGGAGGCTGAGGAGAGGGCTGGGAGTCGTGTGCCAGGCCCTCGTGTGGCTGAGGCCCGTGTGGCCGGGTCCCACGGTGTGGCCAGTCCTGCATCGGCGGAGGACCCCCAGAGGAGCCACGTGTGAGTTGGCAGCGCTGCCTGACCTGCTAGTCGCCCTTCTCAGACACCCACTCCCTCGGAGACACATCCCTGGGTCAGTGGGGCCCAGCCTGTTTGTTTTATTTCGTGGAGGTAAAGTGGGAATAACAGAACACTTATCATGTCACCGTCAGGGTCGCCGAACAGGGAACACACAGGCCAAAAGGGGTGAGGGATCATGAATGTATTGGGTCACCTGGAGACCAGATGGGCTGAGCCCCAAATGGCACCAGCCCCAGTGACAGGCAGTCAGAGGGTAAAAGGACTCTAGGCTTTAAAGGGTCCGTGTCCTGGGACAGTCCAGAGGAGAAAGATAATGGTCTTACAAGCGGGATGTGGTCTTACAAGTGGGATGTGGTGTAAGCGGGAGGGAAGGCCTGTTGTGAAGTGTCCTAAAGGGCAGATCCCAGGGGACAGGTATCAATCCAATGATTTGATCAGACTGAACAGTCACCTTTTTTAAGCGTACAGTGCAGTGTCACTAGGCACCTTCACAATGTTGTGCTACCATCACCATCATCATCTCCAGAACTTTTTCACCTCCCCAAACGGAAACTCTGTGCCAATGAACACTACATCCCCTCTGTTCCCTAGCCCCTGGCTCCCACAATGGCTTTCTGTCGCTGAGTGTGGCTGCTCTAGGGACCACATAGAGATGAAATGATGCACGTTTGTCTTTGTGTTGTTGGCTTGTTTCACTCGGTAGAATGTCTTCAAGGCTGGATGATATCCCATGGTATGGGCGGCCCACATGCTGTCTGTGAACTCACCCACGATGAACATTGGGCTGGTTCCACTTCTTGGCTGTTGTGAATAACGCTGCTATGAACATGGGGGTGCAACTATCTGCTTGCAACTCTCTGCTTGTGCCCTTGCTTTCCCTTCTTCAGGGTATTAATCCAGAAGTGGGATTGCTGACTCTTGGGAGCATGCAAAAATATATATTTTTATTGATTTCAGAGAGGAAGGGAGAGGGAGAGAGAGATAGAAACCTCAGTGATGAGAGAGAATCATGGATCTGTTGCCTCCTGAATGTTCCACACTGGAGATCAACTCCACAACCAGGGCATAAGCCCTGATCAGGAATCGAACCCTGACCTCCTAATTCATAGGTTGACACTCAATCACGCCAGCTGAGCTGTAGCCAAACTTAATTGTGTGTCTTTCACAAATGTCCAGAAGTGGAACTGCTTGTTAGAAAGTGTGTACATCTTTTGATTGACTTTAGAGACAGAGAGAGAGGGCAAGAGAGAAACATCAATTTGCTGTTCCACTGACTGATGCATTCATTGGTTGATTCTTGTATGTGCCCTGACCAGGGATTGAGGCCGGCAACCTTGGCCTATTGGGAAGATGCTCTAACCACTTAGCAACCCTGCCAGGGTGAAAGTCTGTATATTTTAAGGCTTTCAGTAAATATTGCCCAAGGACCCTTCACCAGCAGAGCATGGGGGTCAAGTGTCTCCATTCTGGAATATGGCATCTCCCTCTCCAATATAGTGCCGCTCACCCCCTGGGGGCGGTTCCAGGCTGTGGGTCCCACCTCATGACGCCCTCTATTGGTTTGCAGATCCCCTGGAAACATAGCCATGGCCTTTTTCATCGACCCCAATTGCCAGGCAGTGAGTTTCACCCTCAACACCCTTGGATGGATGTTCTCCATGATTTGCATGGGCCTGGCCAAGTGGCGATTGTGGTACATGGAGAGCATCTCCGCCCCCTCCCGGGGGCTGGCCTGCATAGGGATGTGGAAGGTCTGCACTTACCAGTCCGCCAACCTCCACAGCAGACCCATAGCATGTCACCGCTACACCTACAGTGACACCTACCTGCCACTCGATATCCGCATCGCTCACTACAGTGACACCTACCTGCCGCTCGATATCCGCATCGCTCAGAACCTGCTGCTGGCCGCCAGCCTCCTCGGGCTCCTGGGGAAAGTGCTCATGGTCACGGGCCTGCTGAGAGTGTACGCGGGGCAGCTTCAGAAGGACACCACCTGCAATCTGTTCTTCGCTTCCGGAGTCCTGAGCGTCGTAGCGGGTGCATTTATCTTCACTGCTGTGATCTGGAACCACCACTCCGTGATGAATGAAGAGGGCATACACTTCCCACCATCCTTCCAGATTCCCTTCAGGCCGGACCGGCAGGAGATGGGCAGCACCGTGCCCGTGGCGGTTCTGGCTGCCTTCCTCATGCTGTTGAGTGGGCTGCTTACCATCTCTTTCCAGCTGCCCCCCAACATCCACGTGTACCCCGAAGTCTCACAAGTGTGAAATTCCCGGTTGCATAGCTGTGCAAATCCATGAGACCCGCTTATGGGGGTGAAGTGTTATCAGGATGCTCTATGAAATAGTTCCAAGGCAAAGTTCATTTTGAGCAGAAAGTGGCCATTGGCTTCTATGTCCAAATTGGGCTCATTGATTGGTTAAGGAACTTTCATTAAAAAAATTCCCCAAAAAACCACTGTCCAGATTTCTTACTAAACCTGGATTTTAATTATTATTGGGTAAATAATCAATGCTAGACACCTACTGTGTGGAAATGAGAGTTGCTGGGATTCTCACAGCTCCCTCTCAAACGCCCACTAAAAACGACCGGCCTGACCTTCCATGGCATGGCCCTAACACCTCTCCACCACATGCAAGTCCCCACATGTGCAACAGTAGAACGGTGGAAGGAATCCCCCTACCACTATCAGACTCAACAGTTACTGCGATGTTGCCATATTCGCTTTCTCTCTCCTTCCTTCCCTTCTTTTCATCTATTTTTCTTTCTCCGAAGATCTTTAACACAAACCCCAGACTTCATGTTCCTTCATCCCTTTGCACTTCAAAATTATTCTCTTTAAAAAAAAGGGCATTTCCTTGCCTAACCATAGTATACCTTTAAAATTAACAACTAAAAAGGTATCTGAAAAAAAAATAAAGTTAACAACTATTTCTTATGAACATCATATACTTACCAGAATTTTTAAATGCTTCAAAAGTAATTCTACACTTTTATTTATTTCTTCATTTTTGCATAAGATGTTCACTCAGCCTCTTAAGTCTTAATTATTTTTTAAGAGAGGGGAGCATTTTTTAAAAAAATATATGTTTATTGATTTCAGAGCAGAAGGGAGAGGGAGAGATAGAAACATTAATGATGAAAGGCAATCATCGATTGGATTCCTCTTACGCATCCCCACTGGGGACCAAGCCCCCGGTCAGGAATAAAACCGTGACCTCCTGGTTCTTAGCTTGATGCTCAACCACTGAGCCACACCAGCTAGGCTGAAATGAGCTTCTTCTCAAAGAGTATTTAAGACTCTGAGAGCACAATACTTGAAAAAATTTCCCCTTGGGGCATAAGTCTATCAGCTATTTAAATCTGTGTTCCAAAGACATTGCCTGTGGACCCTAGAATGTTCAATGGAACCTTTGCCTCTGGGCTTTGAATCCGATCTGTGGGCCATGGATTCTTCCCTCTTCCCTCTGACAGAGCAAGTGTAAAGTGGTGGAAGCCTTCTTTAGGAAATGTTCCCTTCACTGCCTGCCATGATTTGCACATCGTCCTTAGAACTGGGAGGAAGTCACAGCCTCTGCATTGAGTTAGAGATCCTGGCTCCCTTCCCTGGGGTTTGAAAGGAGCCTCTGCCTCCCATGGGACGTTCAGGGCTGGCCTTGGGCCGAGTCTGACCCATTCTCCATGCAGGTCTGGGATGGCTGGGAAATGGCTCCTAGGGAAACATCTGTGGTCGGTCTCATTTTTTACAAAAGTACATATTCATTGATTTTATAGAGAGGAAGGGAGAGGGATAGAGAGTTAGAAACATCTATGAGAGAGAAACACCAATCGGCTGCCTCCTGCACGCTCCCTACTGGGGATCGAGCCAGCAACCAAGGTACATGCCCTTGACCAGAATCTAACCCGGGACCCTTCACTTTGTGGGGCGACGCTCTATCCACTGAGCCAGGTCTATGAAACCTAAGATACAATCCTATCTAATAAAAGAGAAACATGCAAATTGACCATACCCCCGAATGCTTCCCATTGGCTAATCAGCAGGACATGCAAATTAACTGCCAACCAAGATGGCAGCCGGCAGCCAGGCAGCTGAAGCGAACAGGAGGCTTGCTTGCTCCAGTGATGGAGGAAGCCAAGGCTTTCCCGCCTACTGCTGCCCGCCTCTGAGCTTGCACTCTAAGCAACTATGTTGCAATTATAGAAGCTAAACAAAACCCAGAAACCTGCTTTCAGCCATCAGAGCTGGAGCGAGCAGGACCAAAACAATGTTGCAATTATAGAACCCAAACAA
>NW_005368708.1:1683632-1684028 GCF_000412655.1 Myotis brandtii | reverse complement strand
ACAAGATGGCGGCTAATTTGCATACTGAAGGCAGGCGGCAGCAGGCAAGGCTGTCTGCAGTCTGGGACCCGGATCTGTGACCCTGCCAGGCGGGCGGCAGTGCTTGAGGCTGTCTGTGGTCCCAGGACCCGGATCTGTGACCCTGCCGGGCGGGGGCAGTGCTTGAGGCTGTCCATGGGACCAAGATATGGATCTGTGACCCTGCTGGGCGGGGGGCAGTGCTTGAGGCTGTCCACAGTCCCGGGACCCGGATCCGTGACCCTTCATGGCGGGGAGGCAGCTCACACAGGGCGGATCGGCCGGGGTTGGGCAGGGCAGGACGCCTGGCTTCTGCCCAGCCCCAGTCACTCTGTGCAGGTGAGCAGCGCAGAGAGCCTCTGGACAGGGGAGGCAGGC
>NW_005368708.1:1654347-1679851 GCF_000412655.1 Myotis brandtii | reverse complement strand
AGCCAGCCCCCACCCGTGCACCAGGCCTCTGTCCTATATAATAAAAGGGTAATATGCAAATTGACCCTAACAGCAGAGCGACTGGGAATGACTGGTCACTATGACACACATTGACCACCAGGGGGCAGACGCTCAATGCAGGAGCTGCCCCCTGGTGGTCAGTGTGCTCCCACAGGGGGAGCTCTGCTCATCCACAAGCCACGCTGACGGCTGCCAGCACAATGGTGGCGGCAGCATCCTCTCCCGCCTCCTCAGCAGCACTAAGGATGTCCGACTGCAGCTTAGGCCTGCTCCCCACTGGCAAGTGGACATCCCGGAGCGGGCCTAAGCCAGCAGGTCGTTATCTCCCGAGGGGTCCCAGACTGTGAGAGGGCACAAGTGGGGCTGAGGGACACCCCCCCTGCCAGTGCACAAATTTTTGTGCACTGGGCCTCTAGTTTATTTAATAAAGGTATTTTAAGTATTAACCACTTTGTAGAGAAAAAGTATCTGATCAATTTTCTAACTCCTATCAGTCCTGAAGAAAACACTGCTTCTTCATGAGTGAAATAATTCATTACTTTCTATCAAAGGCCTATGTCTATTAATGCTATTTATTTTATGCTAATCTCTTATTTATCTTGATTTCAGTAATACATTCTGAATTTCAAGTTTGTCCCCTATTAACTTTAAAAATGGACTTCTATCTTGTGCCTCTGAGTTCCTTTCCTCAATGAAACAAAATCAAGGCACTTAAAATATGCATCATACTGCCTGGTTGGCGTGGCTCAGTGGTTGAGTGTTGACCTATGAACCAGGAGGTCATGGTTCAATTTCTAGTCAGGGCACATGCCTAAGTTGTGGGTTCAGTCCTCAAACAGGGGCCATGCAGGAGGCAGCCAATCAATAATTCTCTCTCATCTACCTCTTCCTTCCTCTCTGAAATCAATAAAAACATATTTTTAAAAAATATATTCTTTGATTTGCACATATGTTTAATTTGTATGTGTATTTTATACACAATTTTTATGAATCACATTATACAATAATAAAAATTAATAGATGTGATGTTTTGTAGATTTTTAATAGATCTTTATTTATCAGAGTAAGGAGTTCCTTTATCTTTCCCTTCTATTATTTCTGGTAGATTTTTACCATTGATATAATGTTTCTCTTTATTTTTAGCAATGCTTTAAAATTAAATTTCACTTTATATATTGCTATTACTACCCAAGTTTTAATTGAGTAACATTAATCTGATGCATTTTCTTATTTATTTCATGCCTTTAGGTGTGGTTTTGTTTTAGGAAATTTTCTTATAAATTAAAAATAGCAGATTTGGTTTTTGTTTTTAATTCAACCTAATAGTCTATGTCTTTTACTGGGTGAATTTAACTCATTCAAATTTATTTATATTATTTTGTATTTGAACTTATCTTTTTATATATTTTAGAGGTCACCCATCAACTTTTATAAATTTAAGTATAATATTTTCTAAACCAAAGTTATTCAATTTTACTTATTATCTTTCCTAAGGTAAAGATTTGTGCATTGAACAGTCCCCATTATTTTACTGTTGCTTTGAGATTTAGTTTCACTCTTGTTTATAAAAAATGATTATTTTTTTCAGTTATTAATTGGATTTACTGACATATTTTATCAATTTATTTGTTCATTGTTATTCCACATATCTTAAGCATTCCCTCTGTGTTCAAGTCTCTTCTTGCCAAAGTATATACTTTAATATTTCTTTCAGCAAGGGTCTGTGAGTCATAAATTCAGCCTCTGTAAATCTGAAAATATTTTTATTTTTTCCCTCACTCTTGAATGAGAATTTATATGCACATACATTTTGAGCTGGAATATATTACCCCATTGTAAGCTTGCAACTGTTGTTGTTAATGAGAAGTGTTCTCTCTTTCTAATTGTTACATTATATTTGGTTATTCTTGCTGTTATTTATCCCAACAACAATGTGTCTTAAGGTGGGTATAATTTTATTTATCCTGCTCAAAGTGAACTTTGTTCTAAAGACTCAAGTCTTTCTTCAGTTATGGAAGTTTTTATCAATATTTCCTTAAATATTGCATCTTCAGCTTCACCCTCTTTTTTTTCTCATGGAACTTGCATTATGTCTATGTATTTCTCAATCTTTCTCCATGACAACTGTTCTTTTATAGTTGGTATCAGTATCTATGTGTTGTATTCTGGATGAATTATTCAAGACTGTTTTCTAATCACAAATTGTCTATTCAAATGTGCCTAGATTTCATTTTATGCTATCTATGGAGGATTCTATCTTATCTTTAATTCCAGCAACTATATTTTTCATTCTAAGTTTTCTATTTGGTTTCTTTTACATCTATCTACTCTTATTCTTTTAAGTCTGCTTTGTTTGATAATTTCCTGTTCACTATATGAAAATGTATTTTTAACATATTATCTTAGGTATACTTATGACCAAGTCTTTTTTAAGCTATTCTATTATCTCAATTTCATCTTGAGTGAGCTCCTGTTTTGATTGATTATTTTTGTCAACTGTCTTTCTTAGTACACGATTTATTCACTTCCTTTGGAATTTTAGTTTGCAAGATTATTTGGAGACTTTAAGAGGGAATCCTCTTTTTCTCTTCTTGCTGCTTTTCAGCAGGTTTTTAGTACTTCTCTTTTTGAGCTGATGATACAAAATGGAGTTTCTGAGTCTCAGTCTTATGTGATATCAGAGATCCATCCTGTGTACTTCTTGGATCTCTTCTGGTGCTATGGCTGACTATGTCTGCTCTCTCCACACAGGCCCACCTATGAACCACAGCCAATAAACCACAGCCCCAGATGGTAGTGAACAGCAGCTCTTGACAGCTGCCTTCACCCTTTGCTATTTTTTCTCCTGCATCTCTAGGCACCTATTTCAAAAAGATGGCTGAACTTTGTGCTACCCCATTGCCTGGGTAATGTTTAGCATGTACACTGGAGCTTTGATAAAGACAGAGAAATAGACAATCTGTCCAGATGGGGAGCTTCAGGAGTCAGGCTTTTAGACAGGAAGAGGGAGGGAGAGAGAGAGGGAGGGAGAGGGAAAGATAAGGAGAGGGAGAGAGAGAGAGAGGGAGAGAAGCAGATAGAAAAACAAGGTAGAGAGATGAGCATGGGAGGTGAGGAAGGTATGAGAGACAGAAGCAGAGATAGGGAGGTAGGTTTTGGGGAGAAGGAGCCCACAAGAGGAAGAAGAGAGAAACACAGACAGTGTGCGAGAGTCAAAGGCAGACAGACATAAAAGGGAAAAGCTTGCAAAAAAAATATTGTGACTACATTGAAAGGACTCAATTTTCTTGCTTTTAAAAGAGAGCATGGCCACAACCATATGAATAGATGTACCCTATTTCCTGAGTCTGTTGGGGAGATAACCCAGAAGACAGGAAGTAGTAAAAGTGATTAATCTTCCCAACTGTGGAATGACCCCTTCCAAGTCTAAGACTGCCCTACACTAGCTGTTGCTGGGCACAGACAAGGAGCACTCCCACTGCCTCTGGTCACTTCTTACAGCCAGGCTGATTTGATAGTCTCTTCAATAACCCATTCATCCGCAGCCTTATATTAGTTTTTATCCTGAGTAACACTAATTGCCCTTCGGCTGAGAGCATGTGTGAGGCATTGATTGATGATATTACACTATTTTCCACTTCAGCAGCAGCCGTGTATGTCTTGGCTGACGCACACATCCCTCCCCACATGGCAGGTGGGGTTATTCCAGGACCAGTGACTGCAGGGAAAGTGAGCCCTCCATCAGTAAACTAGGAGTTGGGTTAATAGAATGAACCACAAGAGATTAACCCCATCCTAATGACTGATTTTCCCCGCTTTGAAAGAGCACAGTCAGATATCAGTATGAGGCCAAATATTTGCTTCCATTTAATCAAACCTGTTTTTACTTGGGTTTCCCCAGAAGCAGAATCTTAGAGAAAGATATAAGAGCAAGTGGTAGTTTATTTGGGAAATATAGAGAATGCTGGTAAGAGAGTAGGGAAATGTGAAAAGGAAGAGAAGGCAGCCAAACAAAGGTGCATTATCAAGCCAGCTTCCATTGTGGGCAACTAGAACATATGACAACAGGACGACTCTGGGAATTGGTATAAAACCCATGCCTCATGTTATTTAAACAAAGGGTCAAGGGAGCTGGGGTATTTATACACTACCTCTTATCAGTCATTGGCTGATCCTGGAAGGTATTCTTTCCTGGAAATTCTAGCCTGTACTAAATGTAAGCAGAGTTGCCTTGCACTTCAAGTGTAGATACTGGCACTTAGAAGTTAGCTGGAGTATATTAAGTAGTAAGGCCTGAGGAATATATGAAGCTCCTACATCACCTGCCCCAAAGCCTTAGTGGAGACATTGAGGCTTACTCCATTTACTGAGCTTATCTGAGAGAAACTTTCCATGTCTAAAATTTCATAACATGGCCTCGTTTACAAGTAGTGTAGCAGCCTTCATTTGTGGTGTGCCTGAATTGGTACCAACAATTAGGTTCAGCTTTACTTGCTATACACCAACCAGACAACGATATTTAAGCTTGCCAAATCTCAGATTTTTCTTTCATCTGTCAAGTGGAGATAATGATAAAGATACCTGAGTTGACTTCCCTCACAGCAATGAAACAAAACTCAAATCAAAATATATGTCACTAGTCAAACTTTTCTTATAAAAGGTCAGCTGGTAGACATCTTAGGTTTTATGGGCCAGATCTTTTTTTTTAATTGATTTCAGGGGGGAAGGGAGAGGGAGAGAGAGAAACATAAATGATGAGAGAGAATCATTGATCACCTGCCTCTTGCACGCCCCACTCTGGGGATCGAGCCCACAACCTGGGCATGTGCCCCTACCGGGAATCAAACCCATGACCTCCTGGTTCATAGCTTGATGTTCAACCACTGAGTCACACCAGCCAGGCTGGACTGTGGTCTTTATCGTAACTACTCACTTCTGCTGTTGTAGCAAGAAAACAGTCTATAGAGCCATTCCTTTGGATCAACAAGTGACAACTGAAACTGAAACTCTCTCATGCCTGGGAATTGGCGGGCAGAGATGGCATGACAAAAGAAGCTTAAGCTTTTGGGTCCCACACTTGCAATGGTTCCTTCCAAGGCCCTGGAAGGGCCCCTAGCAATGATTCATATGGTCATACACTTTTGTCAAATTCACACGTGCAATTTATTTTAAGCACAATTGTTTAAAGTCACTGTCTTTTTGCACTCTGACATCGTCCATCACACTTTCCCTTGGTTTATCTGATCCTCCCCTTTGAAAAAGCATGATGATCTAATCAAAGGTCTAAGCTATTTTTACAATTGATTTTAGAAAGAGAGGAAGGGAGAGGGAGAGAAACATAGATTGGTTGCCCCCTGAGGATTGAACCTGTAATCTCAGCTTGTGCCCTGACTGGGAATTGAATTGGCGACCTTTTGGTCCACAGGACAATGCTCCAACCCAGTGACACTAGCTAGGGCATCTAAGCAATTTTCAATGAAAAACATTATCACTGTTTGGACTTCCGAATCATGGCCTATTGGGATTTCTTTAAAATAACCCCCCTTAAAGAGGTAATAATTAACAAATAGTTAAATAATTATTCAGTATGGCTCTTTGGTGTCCCCATGGCCAGGGCACTGTTGGGGAGGGATGATATTGGCAGCCATGATTACTTCTGGTCCAGTAAATAGTGGGAAATGCAAAATGACAAGAGAGGCTGTCAAATTCTTTAAGGAAGCAACTACCTAAGCTTAGGAAAAAGCTTGGGAAAATCCAAATAAAATTTATCATCACTAAATTTGGAAATTTACTGTCACTTTTAGAAATTCACAGATTTCTATTCATCCCTGAGCTAACCTGGGCCCTGTAATTTCACAGCATTTACCCATCTAAGTACAGTATCCATGAAAACCCCCATGCAGGCCAATGTTTATCTGTGGATAGATATGGACACATATGTATTTGAGTGTATACTACTCTGTACACATGTAACTACATAAGTATATATAACATCTATGTAAAACTCTCCCCCCCAAAAATTCAAATATTAGGAATAGGTAACATCATTGTGCTTCCAAATATAGACTAATAATATAAACAATGACTACCATTCATTAAAAGCTTACCATGTGCCAAACACAATGCAAACCCGTTAAACACACAAAACCTTACAAAGTAGGTACAGTTATTATTGTCTCAGTTATTCAGATAAAGAAACTAAAGCACAAAATGTTAAAGAATTTTCTCAATATCAACTTGTAAGTGATGGAGCTAGGATTTAAAACCAGGTATTTCTGACTCCACAACCTGATTTTTAACTACCACATAGTTGCTTTAACTGTAAATGCCCTGTCAAAAGGACAATGTCTTAGCAAAACTATTTAGAGCCTTGGGAACGTTGCTGTTCACCAAGAGTCTTTGTAGAAAACTGGGCTTTGTATGTCTGGGCTGGGGCAAGGGTTCAGGCACAGATGACATTTCCTTCTGGTGTCAACAATCGGGACAGGATCCAGGACTCAACCGCATTCTGCCTTTCCCATACACTTTCTTCCATTATGGTGGTCACCCCAGGGGTGCTTTACGTGTCCTTCTCCAGTTTCCATGAGCCTCAGCTTCTGACAAGGATGTCTATGCTCTCAGACCCACTGAAAATTGGCAAGTCACCCTTCTCCACTGGGCATCTTTATCTAAAACAGACACAGTCTGTACAAGGTTTCTATATGGGGTAGATAAATTTGGTTTGTTTGCTTTTGCTTCTAGTAACAAAGAGATCAGACTAAAAATGATTGAGATACAAGAAGTCTCATTAAGTGGCACAGAATTGATTTTTGGTAATGACCTATATGCAGATTATACTCAAGGTGTAATTTTTCTTGGTATTCATAGCAATTTCACTCAATTTCTTTATACTTCTGTTAATGCCTCCAATAATGACCACCAGGAATACAATTATAGTCAAAGTTGGATTTATTGACTTATTACAATGAGAGTGAATGTACATGATGGAGAACCATAGGGCATCTCAATAATGGAGTGTTAGAAATGACTTATATTATTTGGACTTATAGTAGGTGATTTAGGGGAAAGCTCAGGAAGTAGAAGTTTATTCTCGATTAGAAGCTGTCAGTAAATGGGGATAATTCTATGACTTGGTATCTTAATAAATCTTATCTAAAGGAGGGAAGACTAGCATGATGCCAAAGCTGTAATTGATAAAGCAGCAGCAGTCACTTATTACCAGGATAAGGGCATGTTTGGGCATTTTTGTGGTTTGAACAATGTTCATGTTTTTATCTGTGTTCAGACATGATTATAGGGTGGTCTTGTTATTTTCTTGATGCATCATGATCTCAGAGTGGGTTTGTCTGTTGTTGGAGTTTTGTGAGATTGCTTATGTTCAATAGGAGAGTACAGTGGACCCACAGTTAGTACCAGGCTAGCTCCTAGAAGCACCAAGAATTAGCTGATTGTTCCAGGCCAACTTCTGGCCATTAGAGGTTTTGTAGTTTTCTTATCCTTAGGCCAATATTTTTTAGTTTCACCTCTTGGATGAATAAGTCAAAATACACACCTCTCTTGCACGTAGACCTCAAAGGAAAAGACAAAATATCTCAAAGATGCTAATAGTGGGCTTAGGCCTTCCAAAGATCTTTCTACATTGCAGTGGAAAACACAGATACAATGTTTTCCTTTCCTTTGTTCTCCATTTCCTCATAACATAGAAATAATTACATCTGTACCTGGAACAAACCAAAAGATGATGTGCCAAGGCCTACAGTCTAATGAAAATAGATTAATTAATGAAAAGTCACATCAATGTAAGCGGAAACCTAAAATGCAACAGGTCAAAGTTCACACAATGACACATATTAACAATGATCAGTAAGGAGAGTGCAGACTAATCTGTGTCATAGCAGTGATTGTAGCTAAGTGTGGGATTGGAGAATGCAGAAGACTGCTTAGGATGGTTCTCAGAATACACATCTGGCTTTGGAGGCCCTTTATAACTTGCCTCTCTCTTGCATAGTAGAAGGGACCTCTGTCCTTCCTTTTATCTTGGGCTCTGCCTCCTCTCCAGCCTTTTTATCTTCTTGACTGTCACCCCTTGTCCATACCCTCCCCCCCCCCACAACCCCAGTAGCCACACGGACTGGTTTCCTATGAGCCATAAGCTTCCAAATGCCTTTCTGTGCTGGAAAATAAAGCATGTGATAGACATACATGGTTTATGTTTTCTGAGCTGCTAATAATAAGAGTTGCCATCTTGATAGTCTCAAATAGAAACTGAAGCTGTCTGTTGATAGAATTTGGGTTTATGTTTCAGACAAAACAATTTTTCTCCCTGCACTATAGGATTTAGTTTTCCCTGCATGAAAAATATCTGCTAGAACTGAAAGTTGTCAGCTGGTTCTGATTTTTAGTACCCTATATTAATTTTCAACTTCTATGACTTCATATAAATGAAATTATGCAATGTAATATGTGTTATTTGTGTCTGATATCTTTCACTTACCATAATGTTTGTGAGACCCATTTGTTTTATTGTTTGTATCAGTAGTTTATTATTTTTTTATTGCTGGGTAGCATTGCATAAATTTAACTTAATTTACTTATCTGGTCTATTGATCAATATTGAGATATTTCTAATTTGGAGCTATTATAGGTAAAGTTGTTATACACATTTTTGAACAAGGCTTTTTTGCGGACATGTTTTCATTTCTCTTAAGTAAACCAGTAGTAGAAATATGGAGTCATAGAGTGGGGGAGTTTTTAACTTTATAAGAAACCGACAAATGGATTTCCAAAGTGAGTGTACTTTTTTACACTCCCACTAGCAATGAGACTCCTTGTTGCTCCACATCCTCACCAACATTTTATGTTCAGTCTTTTTAAATTTTAGCCATCTTTTAGCAGAGTTCCTAGTACTTTAAAGTTTTCTGATTGTCCACATCAATAAGAATGTTGAATACAGTTCTTTTTTTAAAATTTTTATTGAATTTATTGGGTGACATTGATTAATAAAATTACATAGGTTTCAAGTGTACAATTCTATAACACATCATCTGAATATTGTATTGTGTGTTCACCACCTAAAGTCAAGTCTCCTTCCATCACCATTTATCCGCCTTTACTCTCTTTTACCTCCCCCACCCCTTTTCCCTCTAGTAATCACCATACTGTTATCTGTGTCCATTAGTTTTTTTTGTTTGTGTGTGTGTGTGTGTGTGTGTGTGTGTGTGTGTGTTTAATCGCTTCATCTTTTTCAACCAGTCCCCAATGCCTCTCCCCTCTGACAGCTGTCAGTCTGTTCTCAATATCTATGAGTCTGTTTCTATTTTGTTTGTTAGTTTATTTTATTCATTAGATTCCATATTATATTGCTTATAATTTTATATTTTTCAATGCTTATATTTTGTAAGTGAAATAGAAAAGATGCAATTTTTAAATGGTTTATAAAACAGTAACCACACAAAAAAATGGATATATTGGACTTCAGTAAAATTAAGAACATTTGTTTTTCAAAAGACACCTTTAAGACACAGAAAGGGAAAGGCACAGAGAAAAAAATCTATACATACCAAAAAATGACTTGTATTCAGAATATATAAAAGATTCCTGAAAATCATTATGAAAAAGACAAATGACTAAATTTTTAAATGGGCAAAAGATTTAAACAGCATTTTACAAAGAGAATTTTGTAATGGCCCATTAGTACACGAAAAGGTTCACAATTTCTTTAATCTTTAGGAAAAGGCAAACTTAAACCACAATATGATAGTACTGTACTATCTACTAAGTAGAATAGCCAAAATTAATAATAATGATAATACCAAGTGGTGGCAAGGAGGTGGAGTAATTGAACTTTCATATACATTATTGGTGGCAGTGCGAATTGTTAAAGCCACTTTTTCATACTGACATTATCTACTTAAGCTAAGCATGCATCTACTATGTGATCCAGCAAGTCAACTCCTAGGTATTGAGCCAAGAAAATTGAGTGCATGTGTTCCAAAGACATGTGGAAACTTGTTCATAGCAGCCTTATTCACGAAAGTCTAAACTGAAAAATAAAACTCAAATATGTCTCCAAAGGATAAAGATAAATAAATTGTGGTGTATTCATATAATACAATACTACAAAACAATAAAAAGAGAATGAACTACAACAACATGCAGTGACACTGATGGCTCTCACAGACTTAATGATGAGTGGAAGATACCAGACACAAAATAGTATATACTGCATAATTTCCTTTATATGACTTTCATGCACAGGCAAAACTCATACAATGATAGCTGGTCAGAACACTGGTTATCTCTGGGAAAAGGGTATTGACTGGGAAGGGGCACAAGGCAGCCTTCATGGTGCTGGAAATGTTCTATAACTTGACCTGGGTTATAAAAAGTCATCAAGTTGTATACTTATGAATAGTGCACTTTATTGAATGTATGTTATCCTTCAATATTTTTTTAAAATAGCAAAGATTATCCTATATAATAAAAGCCTAATATGCAAATCGACCAAATGGCGGAACAACTGGTCACTATGATGAGCACTGACCACCGGGGGCAGATGCTCAACACAGGAGCTGCCCCCAGCCCACAGGCTTCAGCCAGCCAAGGCGGGTGCCAGCAGGGGCCCCCCCGATCGCCCTGCTGGTTGCCCCACAGATTGTCCCTGATTGCCGGCCAGGCCTAGGGACCCTACCCATGCATGAATTTTGTGCACCGGGCCTCTAGTAATAGATGTATTTGAGAACTAAAATAAAAATTAGCCCCTTAAAAACATATAACCCTCAGAATGCTGTGTTATCTTTTTTTTTTTTCAAAACAGCAATTTTTTATTTGTTTCCTAAGTTGAGACAGAAAATCCCCTGAATGGATGCTGTCTGGTTCTTGGGATCTTTTCAAGATGGCCTTTTAGGACTGATATGTCATGACTTCATTTGGAAGGATTAGAAGCTCTTAAATGCCATTAACATTCCAATATCGGATTATAGCCCCCCCAAATTAAATCACATATTTCTGGTCATTTGGTTTCACCAACTTAAATTTGGAGAAAATTATATTATAAACCATGCTTATGAGCTGTAACCACAATATTGAGATGCCAAACCTACGAGAAAATGGCAACATACTCAAGCATCCTGGCCAGAAAGGCTGGTTAGCAGCAGCATGATTTGATGGTCATCCAGGTTTACATGTGCCATGGTGTGTGTGTGTGTGTGCGTGTGTGTGTGTGTGTGTGTGTGTTTCCTTAGTGTGGCCTGAAGCAGTATGCTCTCCTTTTATAATCAGTGTTTCACAATTTAAGAAATAGTTTTGCCCTAACTGGTTTGGCTGAGTGGATAGAGCATCGGCCTGGGGACTCAAGGGTCCCAGGTTCGATTCCAGTCAAGGGCATGTAGCTTGGTTGCGGGCACATCCCCAGTAGGGAGTGTGCAGAGTAGAGGGTGTGCAGGAGGCAGCTGATCTATCTTTCTCTCTCATCGATGTTTCTAACTCTCTATCCCTCTCCCTTCCTCTCTGTGAAAAACCAATAAAAAATATTTTTTTTTAAAAAAAGAAATAGTTTCTGCTGTGTTAGGTCCAATTGGGAGCCAAAACAATCTTCAAAACTTCACTGAACTTTTTCAAAATTACAGTTTATATTCAATATTATTTTGTATTAGTTTCAGGTATACAGCGTAGTGGTTAGATAATCATATACTTTACAAAGTGTTCCCCCTGATATTTCCAGTACCCACCTGGCGCCATGCATAGTTATTACACTATTATCCACTATATTCTCCACACTGTACTTTATATCCTCATGACTATTTTGTAACTACCAATTTGTACTTCTTAATCCCTTCACCTTTTTCACCCAGCCCTCCAACTCTCTTCCCTCTGGCAACCATCAGTCTGTTCTCTGTATCTATACGTCTGTTTCTGTTTTGTTTGTTTATTTTGTTCTTTCGATTCCACATATAAGTGAAATAATATGGTATTTATCTTTCTCTGGCTGGCTTATTTCACTTAGCCTAATCCTCTCCAGGTACATCCATGCTATCACAAATAGTATGATTTCAGTCATTTTATGGCCGAGTAATATTATATTGCATATATGTACCACCACATTTTTAAAATATATTTTTATTGAGTTCAGAGAGAAAGGGAGGAGGAGACAGATAGCAACATCAATGATGAGAGAGAATCATTGATCAGCTGCCTCCTGCACGCCCCACACTGGGGGTCAAGCCCGAAACCCGGGCATAAGCTCTGACCAGGAATTGAATCGTGACTTCCTGGTTCATAGGTCGATGCTCAACCACTGAGCCATGCCGGCTGGGCTAATTTCCTAGTTAGTCTGTCTTTTATCACAGGGCAAGTTCACTCTGTAATTTCTTCTGCTCTGCTGTTCTTATAAGAATCTTTCTTTTTTAAAAATAAATTTAGTGCAGTGACACTGGTTAATAAAATTATATAGGTTTCAGGCATACAATTCTATAATACATCATCTGTATATTGTATTGTGTGTTCACCACACCAAGTCAAGTCTCCTTCCATTCACCGAAACCGGTTTGGCTCGGTGGATAGAGCGTCGGCCTGCGGACTGAAAGGTCCCGGGTTCGATTCCGGTCAAGGGCATGTACCTGGGTTGTGGGCACATCCCCAGTAGGAGATGTGCAGGAGGCAGCTAATCGATGTTTCTCTCTCATCGATATTTCTAACTCTCTATCTCTCTCCCTTCCTCTCTGTAAAAAATCAATAAAATATATTTTTTTTAAAAAGTCTCCTTCCATTCTAATTATTACCAAATTCCCTTTTCAGTGCCAGGAGGTGTGAGGGTCACAAAAGAAGCTATTACCATCGTTGTTGCCCTTAAGGAGCCTCTCATCTAGTTAGATACTGGGTTTTATCCATATACCATTAGAGTGCAGTATAAGGCAAGGATAAAGGAACATTCTGCCCTGCTATGGGCATGCCAAACAAAGGTAAATGCTACAAGGGAAAAACATTCCTGAGATGTACCACAAATGCCTCTGGCTGGTGGAAAGAAGAGGAGAGACCAGCATGAACAAAGGTGCAAAGGGGATAAGTCATGGCATATTTGGGAGTAAAGAGGCTGGGCTGTCTTGAAAAGAGGATGGGCTGGAAGCAAGCTTAAGTAGTAAGAAGATATATTTAAATTTGATTGAAGAACCATAATAGAACTTTGCACATTTGATCACTGAATACCCATAACTACCATAGTGGGAGATATTTCTGTGAAATCTCGGTCCCACAGATTTGGGGGCTTATCGTAGAACTTTTGGTTTAAAAAAAATCATTTCCTTTATTATATCTTATAGCTCCATAAAAAGTCCTACCCCAAAATTGAAAAGATACTAAATAAAGGTATTGGATAATAGCTTGTTAACTGATTAAGGTATAAAGGTCTTTCAATCTGGAATGAGGAAACATGGACTCCAGTCACAGCTCTGCCACCAGCTGTGTGATGTTGGGCAGCTCACTTAGCTTTTCTTGGCCTCAGTTTTCTCAATCATAAAATTAGAATATTAGGTTTAAAAGTACTCAATTCTCTTTGGGCTCCAGAAGCATAAATTGATTTTCAGTCCAACTACGGAATCAAGTTGCAAAAGATTTTCTGAAAGAAATGAAAGCTGAAGAGAGTTTAAAAAGAAAAATATCAATAAGGAAAGATGGAAAAAGGATTCATGAATCTTCATTTAATTACAAGAGTAACATATTCATGAAATTAAATTGTAAGCCAGACTTTTATTTTCAACAAAAGTAGAAAAATGTAAAAATATGTTGAATCCTAATTGGAGAGGAAGTTATGCATGTGAGGCACTCTCCATTCTCCTCCCAGAGTAAATATGTTCTCAGTGATCTGGATTTTCTTCTGTGACTTCTACTCTAAGCTGGGAAATCAATAGGGACTTAGCAAAAGTTTCAATTTAGCTTAAATCAATCTGAAAGTTTGAAATCAAAATGCAGTCTTAATTACAGAAATCAATTAAAACTTTCTCACAGAACACAATTCTGATAATTCTTTGCTTGGTATATTGAGGAGGGGGTCAGAATATTATAGTTTCCAAAATTCATCAACTGAACAAATCACTCAAGACATTTGAGCTAATTTTTCTTACTATTCAGGGTCTTATCTTATTTTAGAGTCTAAGGCAAAAAGATAATATATTTGTACTCCTCCCTAGATTTTTATCTTATTGTGCACTACTTTCTTAATCAATAAGAAAAAAGAAAAAGGCTAAAATGGAAGTGGAAGCATTTCAGATCCACCAGAGGTTATCCTTGGATTTGTTCTTCCATATGTATAAGGTGTCTGAGATACCAGAGAATCAGTGCACAGTCACTTACAGTTAGCCTTCACACCTTCAAGGAAGTTTGTCATGGAAAGATGATCTGGAACAATAAAATTATCCTTTCTCAGGCATTACACTGGAAGATATGGAATGCATTAGTCATTGAAAGGATACATATAGGAAATGTCAGAAGGTAGATTTCAAGTAATGAGGTACCATGACAAATTAAAATAGTGAGGCCCTGGCCGTTGTGGCTCGGTTGGTTGGGTGTCGTCCCATGTACCAAAAGGTCTCAGGTTTGATTCTTGGTCAGGGCACTTGCCCAGGTTTCAGGCTTGCTCGATCCTCAGTAGGAGGTGTGCAGAAGGCAGTCAATCAATATTTCTCTCTCCCTTTCCTTTCCTTTCTCTCTCTAAAATCAATAAAAACATATTTTTAAATTTTTTTAAATAGTGAGAAAGCAGAAACTGAGTTAGCAAAAGATATATGTTGAAGGGAAGACAGAAGGCAGGAGAGAATGGAGTAGTCTCAGAGCAATACAAAAATGCCATGGCAAAGTCTCCTCAGAGAATCTAAAAAGAGTGGATTCCCAGAATCACCTGTCACCTCCCATTTCAGTTCAGACCACCTGGGTCCTAACTACAGGTGACCACTTTTCTTGCAGTAACTTGAGGAAGACCCTATTCCTTAAGTCACAAAGCCTGACCAACACAATAAAAAATGTTTAATGCCCTTTAGTTATAGCCAACAGATCAATTCCAGAAGTAGAATAAAATTATTAACATCTTGTGAACACTATTGGCAGCTCAGTCCCTCATTTTGCAAATGAGAAAGCTGAGGGCCAAACAGCAAAATAACCTAGCCAGTGTCACACTGCTGATTACTGTTACTTAACTGAAATCTAAGTCTCCTATGATGGCAGCTTCTAAAATGGCTTCCAATAATCCTCACTTCCAGGTATTCATGCCCTTGTGTGATCCCTTTTCTTTTTTTTTTAAATTAGATTTTTTAAATTCTCACTCAAAGGTAGAGAGAGAGAGAGAGAGAGAGAGAGAGAGAGAGAGAGAAACATCACAGAACGATGCTAAGCCCACTCCAGCCAGCCTGATTTCTTTTCCTTGAGTGTGGACTGGACTTAGTGATTGGCTCCTAAAGAACAGAATATGGCAAAAGTGATGCAATGTCACTTCAATGATTATATTATAAAGGCTGTAACTTTCATCTTACTCTCTCTCTTTCTCTCTCTGGCTCTTATTGCTCACTTTGATGAATCCAGTTGTCATGTTGTGAGCTGCCTTATGAAGAGGACCACTTGGCAAGAAGCTGAAGGCTGCCTCTGGTCAACAGCCATGGAGGAAATGAGGACCTCAATCCAACAGCCTATGAAGAACTGAATCTTACCAACAACCATGTGAATGAATTTAGAAGCTATCAGGCCTTGAGATGACTGTAGTTTCAGCCAAGCTCATATTCCTGACTCACAGAAATTATGAGGTAATAAATATTTGCTTTATTAAGCTGCTCAGTTTCAGTTTAATTTTTTAGGCAGCAATAGATAGTTAATACACTCTCAATGCCCATCAGTGCTTTTTGCTCTACAGCAGATGCCTGAAGAGTCAACAGTAGCCATGCTTGCGTCCACTCCAATGAAAGCTATGCCTGTGATTAATCTTTGATCCCAACACCAACAGATTTTCCCTGCTGACCTTGGCAAGGGAACAATATTAAAATGACATTGGAGCAAATAAAGCTCAGGTGTGAAATTAAAACAAACAGAAACACAATAGAGTTGCTGTCTCTAAAGTGACTGCAGATTTCTGTGATCTGGAAGCACAAATTCAAATTATCTATGGCTTCCCCTTAAACATTTCACCAGTAAATGCACAGCAACAATCTTATTCCTAGTGATGTTCACCATGAAAACAAATGCTCTTGTTTGATTCTCTCACCCCGCACCCAATAAAATGAATTATCCATGTTCTTCGTCAGAGTAGGCAAACATATGTGCGCGCACGTGCATGTGTGTGTGTGTGTGTGTGTGTGTGTGTATTTGGAAAGTGCACATCTTTCTCACTTGTGCAGTAGAGAGAGTTATGGAAAACTAAGGTTTTGATTCCATTTTCAAAGACTTTGATGGCCAGCAAAACCACAGTATAAATTAAGGGAATGAACATTGCTTAGGAAGAATAATTGTGTTGTTCTTTATGTATTCATTCACTCATACATTTCTTCTCTCACTTATTCAACAAATACTTATTATGCATCTACTATGTATCAGGCAATGTTCAAGGTCCAGAAGATCAAACAATGAATAAGACAAATTCCCTGACATCAAGAAGCTTGTGATTCAGAGGGGAATGTAGATAAGAAACAGGATCTTCCTATTACAAACCTGTAAAACATGACCAAAACAATTGAGTCTTTGGATTGTTGTAGCTTTCCTTAAATCTAAACTATTACATTGAAATTTAACAGAACACTAGTTCTTGCATTTCTGGATCATACTTTGTAAGATGAGCCTAGCCATTCTGTCAAAACTTTAATAAAGCTTGGTCATTTAAGCTAGAAATTTCATTTAACCTACTTGTACTATCTCTGATATGAGGTAAATTACTTGAAACCTCAATACCTCAATGTCCTCATAACATGGTAATAATTATACCCACTTCATAGGGAAGTTATGAGGATTAAATGTAATAATATAGATAAAACCCAATACATATTTCAAATACTTGACTCAATTAGTTATTAATTAAACTCTGCTAGTCCCTCCCAACATCATCTAAGACAGGGTTTCTCAACATGGTCACTATTGACATTTCGGAGTAGATAATACTTTGTCAAGGCGGGGCTGTCCTGTGCAGTGTGGAATGTTAGTTAGCATCCCTTGGTTTTCCTCACTAGATGTCAGTATCTACCCCCTTCTCACCCTCACAGTTGAGATAAACAAAAATGCCTTCACACATTGCCAAGTGTCCGTTGTTGGGGGAAGGGGAAGGCGAAACCACCCCCAGTTAATAACCACTGAACTAGAGTTCTTAGAGCCAAGGAAAAAGCAAACTGACATCCCAGAGGGGTTTTTAAATTTCACATTAATAAAGCTTGTCAAGAAAAAATAGCTCTTAGCTTTTGGAATCTCTTATTTCAAATATGTAAATACCAGGGGCCCAGTGCACAAATTTGTGCACCTTGAAAGGAACTGTGGGCCGCGAGGCTGCAGTGGGCACAGGGGCAGATCTTGGCCCATCCTCCACAGCCCTGCCCTGCCCCTCCCACCACAGCCCCCGGTTCCCTGTCTGCAGGCAGCCCTGCTCCTGCCACCGCCTCCCATGCGCTGACAGCACCCGCCCCCTGATGGCGCCAAGCGATCGTGGCTGGCACTGGGCTCCAGCAGTGGGTGCAAGTGGGGCCAGCATCAGCAGTAGGTGTGAGCACCCGGTGGGACCATGGCGTGTGGGAGCAAAGAATTTTCAATAACCACCAGTAGCTCACCCCAATGACAGTGACCGGTGCTCCACCTTGGTCTGGTGCCCCCCACTCACCTGCTCCACCATCCTGCTGCGGCCTATGTCCACCATGTTCCACACTCGCCCCCTGGTGGTCAGCGCAATCATAGTGAAGGTTGTTTGGTTGTTCGGTTGTTTGGTTGTTCGGTTGTTTGGTTGTTCCACCGTTCGATCTATTTGCATATTAGGGTTTTATATATATAGATTACTCTTTTACAGTATTGTTAAGATAGAAAGGTTCAGATTTTAGAGAATAAATAAATCTTTAAGCAAATTTAGAATTTGTTGTGACTTCAGGTATGTAAAATTCTAAAATGTAATCCCAAAGCTGCACACCCCTTCTGGCCTATGTAAAATGTCCCATGTGTGGACAAAAAAAGGGCACTGTCATAAATCTAATCAAAAGTGGATGAAAGGGGCCACATGCTAACCTGACAAGCTCAGGGGAGGCCTGCATGGTGGTCTTGAAAACTCAGAGACTTAAAGTAACCACAAAGGATGGTCTAAAACAGGGGTGGGCAAACTTTTTGACTCGAGGGCCACAATGGGTTCTTAAACTGGACTGGAGGGCCGGAACAAAAGCATGGATGGAGTGTTTGTGTGAACTAATATAAATTCAAAGTAAACATCATTACATAAAAGGGTACGGTCTTTTTTTTTTTTAGTTTTATTCATTTCAAACGGGCCGGATCCGGCCCGTGGGCCGTAGTTTGCCCACGGCTGGTCTAAAATGAAACATGAACTAAAAGCAGTTATGGTGGGTAGTTACATCCTAGGCCAGTATCTTCACTGACAAGGTCAACCTTTACCTTAACTGAGCCTATCTGTCTTTTTGCACCTATAATAACATACCCTTGAAATGTCTGGGTAACCTGTAACTTCCCTTTTTCTGGATCCCTTGGGGCACAATCTAATGTACCTGGGCGCCAGGACAGATACTACAAATTCCTTCATTGTTGATGTTGTAGAAAACCGAAGAAACCCAAGCAATGCTTAGAGAAATGGAGTTACACAGCTTTATTATGCCGGTGGTCTCAGAGAAGTTGCCTCTCAAAGTCTGAGCAAACCAATATGGTGGGAGCCCTTCTTTTATCCCCTTTTGGTTTCTTTGTCCCCCAAATATGGATTATACTTCTGGACCTTTCTCAGGCTTTGCAAAAAGCCCCGTGTGTTGGGATGGGAGTCTTGAGGTCATATCTAAAGGCCTGGCCTGGCATCAGCACTGATAACACCCTCCGGGGGTTGTGTATGGTTTATGGCCTCTGTAAAATGTGAGCATTTAGGTAACAGGTCTTTCAAGACCAGATTGAAATATACCCTTGAAATGTCAGGGTAATGTGTAACTTCCCTTTTTTCCAGACTCCTCAGGCCACAACCAAATGCCCTGGGCACCAGGACAGGAGACCATAAATTCCTTCATTGTTATTGTTATCATGTTAATTGTTGACTGTTAACTATCCGGCACCCACCTAAGTATGTGTCTACCATTTTACTTTTTATCCGATCCCAGAGGTCCCCCCACCTTTGCTTTCTCCCGCCTCTCTAGTCTATCACCAATGGATTTCATGTAACCCACCTTCATCCCTCCTTTGATTGCAATGTATAAATATAGATATAACCCGCCATTCTCTGGAGCTTTATCTCAATTCGTTGAGGTTCTGCTTCCTGGCAATTGTCAACAGATTGGCTCAAATAAACTCACAAAAATTCTTTACAGGTTTAAATTTTTTTACATGAACATATATAAACGTGGCAAAAGAGAAAACAAATGGCCTCAAAAAGCATCCCAATAAACTTGGCACACACTTCCTTCCACACTTAAACCTTTTGGCTATAGGCATCTGGACTTCAAGCCAAGATCAAGCCTTAGTGGCTGGTCTTTCATGATTGTCTTGATGTAATCTCAAGAAGTTTCAAAACTTGTAAGAAACTAGAAACTGTTAGGTCGGAGAGAGCCCAGGATCGGATACATGCAGACATGTGATGAGACAATGGACTCCCCCTGGAATTTCTCACAGATCTACGTGCCAGACACAGATACCGGCTTCTTCTCCCTGAATCCACATACCCCCACACAGATACTGACTCATTCCTGAATACCTTGCTGACCCCCCTGCAGCTGAAGCTTCCTCAACTGAATACCTCAGCTCATGTCCCCGCCCCTCACCCAACCGCAGTATAAAAAAAGCGCCCCCCTCCATGTTGGCGTGAATCCACGTGCCCTGTCTTTGGGGTACGTGGGTCTCCCGGGGACGCAGAATAAACTTTCCTTTCCTTTCTTTTCTGATTCACTGGACTCTCTATTTCTTGCGCCGCCTCCTGAGCCACCTAACCTAACAGAAACATCTTCCTTAGATTAGTACTTATAGGATATAATGTAAGAGGACCCAAATCTTCAGTCCATGAGCAGCCATCACCCATGGGATAGAGTCTGCATCTGCATTGTAATGCCTGAGAGGTGAATTTGACCTTGCCCTCCACACTTTATCTGATTACCGTCTGTTAATAACAACCAAACTGATTAAAAGGTTAACTGTATTTGGCTTCTCGTAGTCTTTACAATTATGATTAAAAATCATCATAGATAATTATTCCATCCAGCAAATCAGATACTTCAAGTGCACGCCTCTAATTTTTTAGCAGAAATTCAGATACCAGGTAAAAAATGATCAATTATGAATTGCATATGTCAAAGCAACTTGAAAAATAGACTCAAGGGA
The DNA here is from genome assembly GCF_000412655.1 of Myotis brandtii. NCBI lineage: Eukaryota > Metazoa > Chordata > Mammalia > Chiroptera > Vespertilionidae > Myotis > Myotis brandtii. Next base: position 1,659,313 of record NW_005368708.1, on the reverse strand, counting down.
TAGCTTCCTTCTCTGATAGATATTGCTATTACATAAGAATTCACCCCAGACAGATTTTTATAACCATTATTGTTCTTACTCTTCTTACTTCTTCATCAATACTCCTCTATTCACTAAGTACGTCCTATTAATAGACATAGTACAAAGTATTTGACAGAGGACCTGGTTCTTTCCAGACTTTGCTACTGAATCTAAGATATCATTGAAGGGGTTAGAACAAGTCTCCCCAGAATGTGCCACTTTGGCATGCAGACTATTTCAAGCTGAAGAAAATCAAAGCCCCAAAAGACGTTTTTACTTCCCCCTTAATTGTCTAAAAGAATTTAGAAAGCCTGGTCCAGAAAGAAAGCTATCACCATAGATAACTGCAGAGTGTGGGCTAAGTGTTGGTGAGTTGGAGGGGCTTGCAAAATTGTAAATAATGTTGCAATAAACATATGGGTGCTTGTAGGTCCTGTTTGTTCAAATTCCTCTCTGTGTCCCATTGTCTCTGCAAGGCATGGCAAACATGTGTTTACCAAGCATTTGCTTTTTCCATCTTCCTGCTAATTGTTTTCTTTCCCTTTGAAGTCCCAGACCCCTACCCCCTTTCTCCCTAGCTCAGGGTGGCATAACCTAAAAGCCTCAATTGCGTGACTCCCTGTGGGTCTCGTATTCTTATGTGTGTAATTAAATTTATTTCTCCTTTTAATCTGCCTTTTGTTAATTTGGTAATTAGACCAGCCAAAGAACCCAGAAAGGCAGAATGAAAAGTTTTCCCCTCCTACATCATCGATTATAAGATACACCATTATTTATGTGATACTATGAAAGAAAAAATGTTTCAAATTAAATTAGGACATAGTATTTCCTAATTACTTAGACATTTTTCGTATAATTTTGGAAATAACTTTCTAGACTTATATTTCAAATATAGATTTTAATCATGTTCACTATTATACATACATCAAAAGAAAAACGAATTAAATGCATTTATCTAATTCTAACACTTAAATAATTTTTATTTTTTTAATTACAGTTGACATACAATATTATGCAGGGATTGGCAAAAGTCAGTTTACAGTTGTGAGTATGCAAAACAGTTTGTTGTTGTATTATTCTTTATTAATTATTGTATTATTTTCCATACAAATGTGGATGAAAAAGGGGCCACAGGCTAACTTGACAAGCTCAGGGAAGGCCTGTGTGGTGGCCTTGCGAATTGAAGAGACCTAAACTAACCACAAAGAATGATCTGAAGTTAAAACTTTAAAAGCAGTTTATGGTGGGTAGTCATGTCCTAGGCCAGTATCTTCCCTGACAAGGTCAATCTTTACCTTAACTGAGCCTATTGTCTTTTTGCATCTAAGATAACATACCTGTGAAATGTCAGGGTATCTTGTAACTTCTCCTTTTCCGGACCCCTCAGGGCACAACCAAATGAGACCACAAATTCCTTCATGGTTATTGAGTTAATTGTTGACTCTTACTATCCTGCACCAACCTAAATAAAAGAAGTATGTGTCTATCATTTTACTTTTTATCCAATCCCAGAGGTCCTCCCCCCACCCCCACCACCACCACACACACACACTTTACTTTCTCCCACCTCCCTAATCTAGTTTGGCTCAAATAAATTCACAAAAATTCTTTACAGGTTTGAATGTTGTTTTTTACATTAACACAAACAACTGTAAACCTACTTTGCTCACCACTGTATTAGTTTCAGGTGTACAACCTGTGGTAGGCAATTTGACAGACATGAGCAGAGCAAGGACGATGGGCCAGGTACAGAAGGTCATCAAGGTGGAAAAGCCCCAGGTGCCTAGCAATGGACAATCAATTGTAGGATGGAATCTCAACTCCAGGGTGACTTTTTCTCCCCTAGCATATCACTGATCACTGATCATGCTGTTTGGAACCCCTGACCTTTCCTTCCCAGAGATAACATCTAGGCCTCAAGTTGTATTTCAACTCCAGGCCCAGATAAGCAACAAAACCAGCCACAGCTAACCTCAGGACCAGCTACGTTGGATAATGCAATCAGTGGTGACCACAACCTTGAAAGGACACACCTGGAAACCTGCTGAATATTCTATTAAGATCTTCCCCTGGGACCTCCTCTAAAGTCTCCACCCTTAAAACCCTTGGGACAGAGGACCTAGTGTGCTCTCCTTCCAGGGAGCATGCCGGTGCCTTTCCCTTCCCTTCCCTCCCGATCCCTGCCCCAGGCATGTTACTATTAGCTTTCTTACTTCCAAGCTCCAAGGGCCCTTCCTTTACCTCCACAACTCGTTTCCTAAGCCCATTTCTTCTAGAAATTACTTCTACCTCTGTAGTTTTACCAAATAAATGTTATCTTATAGTTTGGGTCTTGGCTCTGAATTCTTTCCTAGCCAGAACCCAAGTAGCGAGGTTGCTGCACCCAGGTTTGGTCTGACCCCACCGGTCTAACACCTGGTGCTGTTCCTCCCGCCTACAACAAACCCAGTGATTAGACATTTATATAACTTACAAAGTGATTACCCCAATAAATATGGTACCCATCTGACACCATACATAGTTATTACAATATTATTGACTATATTACCCATGCTGTCCCTATGACTCTTCTGTAACTACAAATTTGTACTTCTAGGTTCCTTCACCTTTTTCACCCTTCCCACCAACCCCTCTCCCATCTGGCAACTGTTCTATGAGTCTGTTTCTGTTCTGCTTGTTCATTTGCTTTTTTAGATTTGTCTTTGTCTGACTTTCACTCAGCATAATACTCTATAGGTCCATCCATGTTGTTGCAGATGGCAAGATTTTATTCTTTTTCATGGCTGGGTCACATTCCATGGTATATATGCACCACTTCTTTATCAATTCATCTATTGATAGACACTTAGGTTGCTTCCATATCTTGGCTATTATAAATAATATTGCAATAAACATATGAATGCATGTATTTTTTCAATTTAGTGTTTTGGGTTTCTTCAACTAAGTATCCAGGAGTGGAACTGCTGGGTCCTTCTTTGTCTCTTGTTATAGCCTTTGTTTTAAAGTCAATTTTGTCTGGTGTAAGTACTACTACCTCAGTTTGTTTTGTTTGTTTCCATTTTCATGAAATATTTTTTCCACCCCTTTGCTTTCAGTCTGTGTGTGTCTTTCCATCTGAAATGAATCTCTTGTAGACAGCACATGTAAAGGCCTTGTTTTGTTATCTATGCAGCCACACTATATATGTATAATTTTTAAAATATATTTCTTTTAATACTGATTTGGTGAGGATGAACTCCTTTAGCTTCTTGTTGAGGAAGCTCTTTTTCTGTCTTCTATTTCAAACTAGAGGCCCAGTGTATGAATTCGTACACAGGTGGGGTCCAGCCAGCCAGCCCTGATGGGGGCCCATCAAGCCAGGCCAGCCAGGGGAGAGGCCATGGGTGATTGGCCGGCCAGCCCCACGCACAATCGGGGTGTTGGGGGCTGATTGGGGGCTGAGCCTGCCGGGGGGACAGCAATCAGGACCCAGATCAGACTGGTTGGCTGCCGTAGATCTTCCCCTGGGACCTCCTCTAAAGTCTCCACCCTTAAAACCCTTGGGACAGAGGACCTAGTGTGCTCTCCTTCCAGGGAGCATGCCGGTGCCTTTCCCTTCCCTTCCCTCCCGATCCCTGCCCCAGGCATGTTACTATTAGCTTTAGTGTGTGTCATAGCCACCGGTCATTCTGGTCGTTCTGCCATTCTGGTTGCTAGGCTTTTATATGTATAGATGATAGCTTTTCTTCATTACTTTGAATATTTTGAGTTAATCCTTTCTGGCATACGAAGTTTTTGTTGAGAACTCAGTTGACAGTCATATGGATATTCCCTTGTAGGTGACTAACTGCTTTTCTCTTGCTGCTTTTAAGATTCTCTCTTTGTCTTTAACCTTTGGAATTTTAATTATGATGTGTCTTGATGTGGGCTTCTTTGGGTTCATTTTGTTTGGAACGTTTTGTGCTTTCTAAACTTGCAAGGCTATTTCTTTCACTGGGTAGAGAAGTTTTCCATCATTATTTTTTCAAATAGGTTTTTAATCCCTTGCTTTTTCTCTTCTCCTTCTGATACCCCCATCATGCAAATGTTGGTATACTTGATGTTGACCCAGAGGCTCCTTATACTATCTTCTTTTGGGGGGATTCTTTTTTCTTTTTACTGTTCTGATAGCCTATTTTTCTGTTTCCTTATCTTCCAAATCACTGATTAGATCCTCTGCTTCAACTACTCTACTGTTGATTCCTTGTAATGTATTCTTCTATTCAGTTAATGTATTCTTCATTTCTGACTATTTCTTTTTATGTTTTCTATTTCCATTTTTATGTTTCCTATGTCTTTGTTGAAGTTCTCACTAAGTTCATCTACTCTTCCCCTAAATTCATTGAGCATCCTTACAACCAGTGTTTTGAACTCTGCATCTGGTACATTGCTGGTCTCCATTTTGTTTGGTTCTTTTTCTGGAGTTATATTCTTTCATTTGGGACATGGTTCTTTGTCTCCTCATTTTGGATACTTCTCTGTGCTTGTTTCTAGGTATTACGTAGTGCTGCTATGGCTCCCTTTCTTGGTAGAGTGGCTTTATCTTATGTAGCAGGTGTCCTGTGAGGCCCAATGGCACAGCATCCCTGGTCACCCAAGCCAGGTGCTCCATGTGCACCCCACATGTGGGCTGTGTGCACCCTCCTGTTGTAGTTGAGCCTTGATTATTGTTGGCATATCAATAGCAGGAATTTACCCCCAGGCCTATTGGTTTTAAAGACCAGCAGTGACAACAATGGAAGAGCTGCTGTGTAAGGGCCAAATCCATATAGCAGGACTTACTTCAGTGGGGATACAATGCCCAACAAGTTCACCTGTTGTAATGTACCCCGCTAATCACACAAGGACGCCTCAAGAAGTCGAATTAAGGAGTCACATTTATTGCAAATCCGGGACTACGAGGGGGCATTCCACTCTCCCAAATCTC
>NW_005368708.1:1642842-1653775 GCF_000412655.1 Myotis brandtii | reverse complement strand
GGTATTCAATCGAATGGGATGATTTATATAATTCAGAAAATCAAAATAACTTTTCTATTATTTTAACAAAGCAAATAAGTACAGAAGCCAAACAGCAGGGTTAAAATTAAACTATAGTTTCTACATGAGATGATTGCTACCATACTTCAACCCCTTGAGGTCTTTGGGTGGTCTGAAGCTTTCCACCATGTACACTGGCTCTGGGGCCTCCCAGAAGATGTAGGCCAAGATCAGCCACAACCTGTGCCCTGTCTGGGGCTACCCAGCATGGGCTACAAAGTGAAGTGCAGATGGCTGCTACTTGTGCTGAGCTTGGAAGTGCCTATGAGAGGTCAAGCTGTGAACCAAGGCTGGCTGCTACTAAGGCCAGGCCTGGGGCCAGTTAGCAAGAGGTATGGGACATACCGAGGCCAAATGCTGCTTGTCTGTGGTTTGTGAACCTTTGAGAGATTTTAGGAAAGTCTGCAGCATAAGCCAAAACAGGATGTTTATATGGTAAAGACACTGGAAGCAGCTTGGGCGGGCCCACAGCTGGGTGAGGTGGGTTCTCAGAGAATCACCAGGGCAGGGAAAATAGTGATAGCCAGGTTGATGAAGATTCAGATATGCTGGCTCGGGGCAGGGAGGGGAGGGTCCCAGAAAAGGAACAATAGCCTTTGCCAGCACTTTTATCTAGGAGAAAGCTGCTTCTCTAGCCCTTGCCACAAAGCGAAATCATTCAGTTCCTCCCAGTATGTCCCTGGAGCCTTTTGAGCTGCTGCCCCAGCACTAGAACTCTGAGTAGGTCCCAGTCGGTCTGTGTGAGGGCCCTTTAAGGGGAATGCCTGGGATTCCAGCAACGCTTTGTCTCACTCAGCTACAGTTCCTGCTGGTTTTCACAACCAGAAGTTATGGGGACTTCTCTTCCAGAAACTGGAACCCTGGGCTGAGTGTCCCAGTGTAGGGCTGGAACACCTTGGTTCCTCAGGGGGACCTCTGCAGCTGATATATGCCACTTGATTTTTTTAAAAATATATTTTTATTGATTTCAGAGAGGAAGGGATATGGAGAGCTAGGAACATCAATGATGAGAGAGAATCATTGATCAGCTGCCTCCTGCATGCCCCCTACTGGGGATCGAGCCTGCAACAGGCATGTGCCCTTGACCAGAATCGAACCATTCAGTTCATAGGCCAACACTCTATCCACTAAGCAAAACTAGCTAGGTCTATGCCTCTTGATTTATAACTACCTTATGTGGGTGTGGGGCCAGACCATTCCACATCTCCGCCACTCCTATTTGTCTCCAACTGGCTATTTCTGTATATCCTTAATTATAAGACTTCTGTTTGGCAAGACTTCAGGTGGATGTGCATGATGGTTGTTCTGTAGCTTAGTTGTAATTAATTTTGATGTGGTCGTGGGAGGATGTGAGTACCATGTTTACCTACTCTACCATCTTGACCAGAAGCCTTCATGATCCAATTCTTATAAATCAATTTTCAACACAGAATTTTCATGTTTTGTTTTTATATCTGTGTTATACAATAGGATACACATGATTTTGTCCTCTGTGCCATTAAGAATGCTGGTAATACAGCATTTCTTAAGATGGTGCTCCACTATTATCTTCAAAACATTCTTCCAAGATGCCATCACCCATTCTGCAAATGCTGGTGTTGCTTGATGAGGTATAGGCAAAGCTTCTTGCATAAACTGAATAACAAAATGTAACAGAGTTTTATCTACCTGTAATTATCTTCCCTTCCTAGATCCCATCAAACACTTGGTCATTCCATTCAAAGAAAACTATCTAAACACAATGACAGTAGTTGTTTCACTAACATTAAATTTACATCCTGGTGCCACTGCCACTCTGCATTTACAACATATTAATGTTTCATCATCACGTCATAGAATAATCCATGGAAGATATTTTAATTCCAGTTAAATTTAACATGTGTGGTAAAAACAGCATATAGGTCAATTAAAATGACAGCAACACAAACACAGTGATCAAGTTGGTGCCCATTCATGCAATAACTACATGACAATGACCACCTGGCTACCAATCATTGTAAGACACCACTAACCAATAGAAACATCTTGAGTTCAGAAAAGTTAAAATGGGGAGGGGGAGTACATCTTAGAATTGATGAACTATGCAAATTGCAAATAAAATCAAGAATGTGTTTAGATCAGTGCATTTAAGCCTTAGCTCCAATATTTCCCCTTCCCCCCATGCAGAATCATTAGCAGTTATAAAATGAGTTTGAGGAGGAAATCTAGGGATTCTACCTACATTTCACATAAAATAGATAACACTATTCATTGAGGTTGTGTTTCCTAAGAACTGCTGCCTCTGTAAAGCAGCAAGGTTTTAAATATAACTGAGTCCCAAGTGTGGTTTAAAGTGCTTGATTTGAAAACAAGCATCTCATTTCAGAATTCTTTTCTCATGGTTCCCTTTTTTTATTACAAAAGTACATCAAAGGAGCACCTCTTTCAGGAAAAACCCTTGCAGTATTAGATAATAACATTTGAAATGACTCAAAATTATTCTTTAGGATTATGTGCATTTAATGGGGAATTCTTGTGTGGACGAAAGGGGCCATATGCTAACCTGACTAGTTCAGGGAAGGCCTGCATGGCGGTTGTACAAACTCAAAGACCTAAAATAACCACAAAAGATGGTCTGAAAATTAAATATTTAACTACAAACAGGTTATGGTGGATAGTCATGTCCTAGGCCAGTATTTTCCTTGACAAAGATCAACTTAGATCTTTAGTGAGCCCATTTGTCTTTTTGCCTCTAAGATAACATATTGGTGAAAAGACTGGGTAACTTGTAACTTCCTTTTTTTCCAGACCCCTCAGGGCACAACAAATGGCACCAGGACATTCCCCCATTGTTATTGTTATTAAGTTAATTGTCAACTGTTAATTATGTTAAACTATCCTGTACCCATCTGTGTAAAAGAAGCACATGTCCATCATTTCACTTTTTAACCTATCCCAGAGGTTTCCCTGCTTTGCTTTATACCACCTCCTTAATCTATCACCAATGAATTTCATGTAACCCACTTACCTCCCTCCTTTGAATGCAATGTATAAATACAGATGTAAGGCACCATACTCCGGAGCATTATCTCAATTCGTTGAGGTTCTGCTTCCCGGCATATGTCGACAGTTTGGCTCAAATAAACTCACAAAATTCTTTACAAGTTTCAATGGTTTTTATGTTAACACTTGAAAGAGAAAATGAAACCTTTAGTACCCCAAAAATTAATCTCCCAAAAAGGATATGTATAAGGTAATATATTTGTTGGGAGAGATTTCCTAGCATGCCTCCTCTTTCTGCTTACACATAAGGATGGCTCAGCTTCCTAACAAATATGAGTGTTTGAGCTACAGATGTCCCCAGTGAATTGTCCTACCAAGTCAGTCCCTTGGCCTGGAATTTTACTGAAATACTTCTTACTTTAAGATATAAAATAACAAGCAGGCTCTTCTGGGATGTTTACTGGAGGGCCACTATCCAAATTTTCTTGGCATTAGTTTCTTGTCTTTAAAACAATGTGGTTAGGTAGTGATCTCTAATACCCCTTCCCATCTTCTTATTTTGTGGCATGATACAGTGGAAAGAGAACTGAGAGAGAAGAAAGGGTTATTAAGACCTGGTCCTAAATCTCCCACCATCCAACTATATAACCTAGTACAGGCAACTTTACTTCTCAAAAGGATAAAGTTGGAGAAAATTATGTCTAAAATTCTGTCTAAGTCTACATTCTGTTTATAGCCTTCATTTGTGAGTGACCATGTAATTTCAACTCTTTTAAAACTTTGTTCAGAGACATATCAAAAGTTATTCCATATGTATAGCCCATGGACACAGACAATAGTGTGGTGAAGGTCTGGGAGGGGAGGGTTTTGGGTGGAGGTGGTCAATGGGGAAAAGAAAAAACAAAGGGGACAACTGTAATACTTTCAACAATAAAGATAATTTAAAAAAAAAAAAAGTTATTCCAGCTCAAAAAAAAAAGAAGTTAGAAAAGAAGAAATGAATAAATGGAAACTGATTTTAGATTCTTTAGATGAGTATTAGAGTCAAGAAAGAGGAAACTTTAAAAGTGTAAAAGATAGAGAGGCTATGAATCTAAAATAATGTGAACATAGTGTATGATTTTCTTTTGAAAACATTTTAATAAACATCTTTGGAAGAAAAATAAATGAGTACATACTACGCCAATGATAGAAGGAGGGCTAATAGCATGTTTAATCAGGAAAAAACCCCACTATGAAAAACTAACTTAAAACCCCTGTGTGGCAGAATGGTGATGACTCGGAAGAAGGAGCAGCAGCAGCAGCAGCAGCAGCACTGTTATGCCCAGATCTCAAGGTCCCCAAAAGACCACACCAGGAGCCAGCCAGTCCGATGCAAAAGCAGAAGGTCCTTTATTGAGCTAGCTAGCCCGACTCCCTCTCCCGGCCGACGCAGCGACCGGAAGCAGAGTGAGATAACTCTGTGTGGAGACGGGTTTTATAGGGGGGGGTTGGAGTAAGGGGAGGAGAAAGGACTGTGCTCTGCCGATTGGCCAGGAGCAAGTCGGTGTCTTGTTCCTGGGTGTGGCTAGCAGAGGCTTAGACTTCTGGGAAGAAGCTCCTTGCCAAGCACTTGGCCAAGGCAAGATGGAGGGCATAGCCCTTACCCTGGGGCAAGATGGAGGGCCTAGCCCTCGCCCTTTCAGCACAAAGCTCAAGGTCACAAAAGATACAGAGCAGCTCATATTGAGCATGAGATTTCAGAGCAGACTCCAAGGTGGTGATAACAGACTCTTTGAACATAGTTCCAGTCACAAATTAGGAGGCAACTCTACTATAAGAACCACGAGAATCAGGGTCAAACTCTTCAGTACACCAATAGCAATAGCTGGCACTTGTAGCCAAACCAACGATCATGTTTGAACTACCATGCCAAATTTTCTACCAGGTATCCTTGAAGTGGACTTGTATCTTTATACTAAAGATATTTATAAAGCACTTATAAAATTACAAATAAATATAAAATAACGTGTATAAAATAATTTCAATTGACTGAAGAATGTGTTCATGTGTGCTGATGGTTCTTTGTGGTGTAATGAAAATAATATCAACATAATAATGAATGCAAGAACAGAGTTCTTCACTGTTAGTCAGTTACATATGACGGTGTGGTGTGTGCTGTGACCCCAAACAGGAGAAAAAGATTGAAACATAAAATTAAGTTATGATAGTTGCAGCCTACAAGTAGAGACTATGTTTTGATTATCTGGTTTCTGTCTTCACCCATAAATTCACCCTTTGAGCAATAACTGGCTCACATACAAGGCAATCTTCCTCTGATTAGTTTTTACCTTGTTCCCCCAAAGCCACATCAAAAAGGTACCAATTTAGATGATGAAGCCAGACCTAATGGCCTAAGTACATCATGTAAAAGCTCCACACTGAATGAGCTACATGGGTTTAAAAGATAAGAAGGCAATTCCTAGTTTAGATTTATTTTTTCTTTTAAAGATCAAATTTAAAATCCAGTAACATACTTCATTATGTTTTTCCTTTTCTGCTGTGTACCTGAAATGGTGACTCAATCTGTAGCTCATTAAACAACACCTGGGCCCAACCTTCAAAGAAATTAGAAAATGGCCCCAAAGTTTGGAAAACAATTCATTAAAAAAAAATATATATTGAGCTCCTCTTATAATCTAGGCACAGACACAAGAAATGTGGGAAATGTAGGGTTTTTTTTCTATATAACCAATTGCTTCAAAATCTTAACAGCTTGCTACAATGAGCATTTATAATTCTGGTTGGTGTGTGTGTGTGTGTGTGTGTGTGTGTGTGTTTTGTTTGTTTGTTTAATCCTCACTCCAGGATATTTCTCCATTGATTTTTAGAGAGAGAGTGGAAGAGAAAGAGGAATATCGATGTGGGAGAAACACATCGACTGGTTGCCTCCTGCACATGCCCTTGACTGGAATTGAACCCGGGACCCTTCAGTCCGAAAGCCGAAGCTCTTTCCACAGAGCCAAACCGACTAGGGCTAATATTTCTGGGTTTGTAAATTGGCTGTCATTTCAATCATCTCAGCTGGACGATGCTAAACTCCACACAGGACTCATGTTTGCTCCACATTGTAGAAGTGAGCCTGAAGAAGCAATGACTCTCCGGGCCACACTCTTTCCTGGAAAGAGGGTAGCAGTTGGTAGAAACTTGCAATGCATGTCAGTTATCAATTAATAGCCTCTCAACTCCAAATTCACCCTTCAATACCTGTTCTACAATAGTAGATGAGACTCTTTGCTCATTTTCCTTTACAGTGACCATGTCCTTTCCAGTAAGCTTTGTTAGTGGAGGGGCATTGCAAGAGGAAGGAGGCTTCTTTTCCTGGTTCCAGTGTGCTGAGTTGTACTTCTTGCTTCTGTTGCATAGTGCATGTATACAGGAACATCTAACAGTACTCTGTCCCAGCTCTGTGCTGAGAGTGCACCATCACTCAGTGATTCACAGCCTGGCCCAGGCCCAGTGACTTGCAAGACATGACCCTCCTGAAGTGGACACAGTTGCACTACCAACCTCATGCTCACAGTGGTGCCCCAGCCCTCTTTGCATACCCACCAGTGAGCCTTCGCTCACTCGTACCCTAGAGGCTATTTCTTAGAACTGTCCCAACACAGATACCATGTATCACAGACTGTGTATCATCTTGCCAGTGAGTGGGCTCCAGATACCTTGACTCCCTCTGTGCTACTGACCATCAGCCTCAGCTTACCTGCATCCCAGAAGGTGGTTTCCTGATACCTGGTGACTTTGGACCAGCTCTAACCAGGGCAACCCAGCAAACTTCTCCACTATCCAATGGGCTACAGCTATACCCTCTCCAATGATATCTAAACCCATTCTTAGGAAGCAACCCCTTCCAACTTTGTCCTCCCTTGAGTACTCTCTCTCATTCCTAGAGTTCCCTTTACACCTTTATAATTATTCCTCTATCATAGTTTAATAATTAAATATATTACACTTCCCCTATTCAAATAAATTACTATGTGGTTTCTGTCTCTTGATTGGATTCAGACTGATGTACTATGTTTTTAATGCTTCGGTTCAGAACTGGTACACTATCATTTCTGCCCATATTACATTGGTCAAATCAAATCATATGGCCAAACCCAAGTTATGAATCAGGGATATATCCTCCACTTACTCCAATGGGAACTACTGCAAAGTCACATGGCCAAAGGCATGGATGTATAATTCTATTACAGGGAGTCAGTAAACAATTGGAAATAATAATTCAACCTACCATTTGAAACCTGCTTCATGGAGCATACTGGGAAGGAAAGGTATTAAGAAATTCCTGGTAGGGGCTGAGCAGAGGGGGATAAATAGGTGAGTGTGTTGAGGGGGGCGGGTATGGGAGACATCTGTAATACTATCAACAATAAATAAATAGATAAATAAAAATAAATAAAAAGGGGGGAATTAAATTTTTTAAAATTGCTGAAAAAAGAAGAGTTATGAAAAGAGAATACAGAGCATTTGGGGAGACTAGAGTCTATAGTATCACAGAAGATCTCTTAAGCAGAGTCATTATCTCTTAACTGCAAAGAGTAGGAGGAATAGTATCATATGTAAGCAGAAGGAGCATCATATGTAAAGACCTGAAAACAAGAGAATACTTCAGCAATATTGAAAGAAGTTGTATGTCACTGAACAATGACAGAGAAAAGATCAGATTTTTAATGACAATTCATTGATAGATAGTGACAAGAAATTAAAATATATATATATATGTTCCAGGAAACATTGTTTTCAGATTGTGATGAGATTTTAAAAATTCCAATACTAAATTATTTTTCATGACATTTGTAGCACATACTCAAGAAAGATATCCTGTCATTGCATAAATCCAATGGAAAAAAGTTCATAACTAACTTCACAACTCAAGCCTTTGTATATCACTTGGGATCATTGAAACTGAGGAACAGAAACCTAACTTAAACTGATTCAAATAACAAGGTTACTTTATTGGCCCATATTATTATACAGTCTAGACTAGAGTTTGATGAAGTGGCCCCATGATATGAGTAAGGACTGAGTCTCCTTCTGTTAGTCTATTCCATTTTATCTTGAGGCTGCCCATGGTTGTGGTCATAGAAAGGTTAACTAACAGCTCCTGCCTCCACTTCCACTGAAGTTACAAAGCATTTGTCCAAGCTTCGTTTTATTTATTTTTTATTGTTTAAAGTATTACAAATAGTAGTACATATGTCTCCTTTTTTTTTCCCAATTGACATTCCCCCAGCCTCCCCTACTCCCTGGCTTCGTTTTATGTCAACATAAAAATCAGTGAGAAAGATCCCTGTCTGAAGTGGCTCAGCTGTTTGGGCTTCTTCGTCCTGTGCACAAAAAATAAGTTGTTGGTTTGATTCCTGGTCAGAGCACATGGCTGTGTTGTGAGCTCAATCCCTGGTGGGGCGCTTGCAGACGGCAGCCCATCGATGTTCCATTCTCACATCGATGTATCAATGTTTCTCTTCCTCCCTCTTCCTTCCTCTCTCTCTAAAAATCAATAAAAATATGGCAGAAATAATCAGAGAAGGGGTGTTATTTATAAATAGGTGGATTTATTCTCTAAACTCAAAGAATGGTAAAAGAAAGTCTTTTGGAGTTTAAGTTTTAAGTAGACCATTAATATTAGTTGATATTAATAACTTAATATCCCAATATAATGCACTTCTGGGTATAACTTTGGCTTAAGTCTATAGGGAAAACACTTTCTTTTCCAGGAGTCTGTTTGGGTAGCAATTACACACTCCATGAGAATACTGTCCAAACTAGATTGAATAAAGGTAACTAGGCAGAGACCAAAGTTTATTTGACTAAATGATTCCCTGACAGCCAGACATATTGTGACATTTTATCATGTGTGGATGATTAGTCATTCAATGGAGGTAGGTCTGAAAGAAAATATCAGTCATTAATTGTGAGAGAGTGAAAGGGGAGGCTGGGGGAGGTCAGTGGGGAAAAAAGAGACATATGTACTACTATTTGTAATACCTTAAACAATAAAATAAAATAAAATAAAAGTATATATTTTGTGAAATATTAATTTGAAAAAAAGGCAGGTAGTAGGAAGATAGGCAGGAATAGGCTAGGATAGGTGGCTAACCCCAGAGCCCACTTAACCAATATAATAAAGAACCCAAAAGAAATTCCTATATCTCTGCTGAGATTTCCTGTCTTTCATTTCATTGTGATTGCGTTTTTCCTTACCTTGTTGAGCATGATTATAAAGCTGCTTTAAAGTTCATGTCTGATCATTCCAACATCTGTTATCACAGGATTGGCATCTATTGATTGTCTTTTCATTTAAGAATGAGTCACATTTTCCTGGTGTTGAGTGATTTTGGATTGTAATGGAAAGTTATAGAGACTGAATTCTGTTAAATTCCTCTAAAGAGCATGGATAACTTTTTCAGCAGACATTTAACTGAAATTTTTATTCTGCCCATAGTAGGTGGCAGCTACCGTAATATCCCAGTTCAGTTTCTTTAGCCTCAGTTGCAAACTTCTTTGAGTCTTCACCATGTGTGTGAAGTCCAGGAGTCATTGTGAGCAGGGTTTCAATGTAGAATTTGACGTTACCTGCTCTGCCTCTCTCCTTTCTGGGCCTCCCTGCAGTTTCCAGCAGCTGTGGCCTCCGTGAGTTCTGTGCTTTGATTGCCCAGACCGGAAAGAAAGCAGGTCAAGGCCCTTGTGCCAAAACTGCAAAAACTGGGAACTTTCAATGTGACAGTTGTTTCTTCCAAATTTGAACTTCCCTGTAAAATCCGCCTATTTGGATTATTCTCTAGAGTTTTTATGCAATTGTATTTTATAATATGTCTGGAATTTATAGTTGTTATTCATGGGAGATTAGGTTTATAAGGAGTTTATGCCAACATATGGGAAGTGAAACTCCAGCACTAGCTATTCAAATATGAATAAAAAAGTCATCACCTGCCTCAAAGAGCTCAAAGTCTAATAAAGGAAGCCTCCATGGAAACAAATAACTTATAACACAAGATTATAAAGTTTAATTTCAAAGAGTAGAACAAAAAAAAATCAAGAAGGCTTTGGAGGTAGAACATCTGATCTAACCTATGGTGAAGAGCAAGGTTGTGGTGTGTGCAGAGTCAGAGTAATGGGGGAAAGGGTGGGAGAGGCTGGAGAGATCCAGACCATGACCTGACATTTGTATAGACCTGACATTTTAAATTATAATTACATCCATGGCTTCATGATTTTTGATGAACTCATTGAAAATATTGTGCCAATGCACAGAAATACTTTCCATTTTCTTGAAACAAATACAAGTTGTCTTTATGTGAGAAAAAGAATGTACATATTATCCCCAAAGTGGAACTTGAGAAGAATAATATTGTATCCATTGAAATTGTTTCTAAACATAAATCAAATGTGACAGTGGCTCCCCAACTATTAGGAGCAACACCATATCATACTTGTTTTTAGCAGAGCAATGTTATTGTCTTAAAATCCTGCCAAAACTCCCCAGAGAACAATATTTCTTTCAGATTGCATTTGTTTCTCATTATCTGGGGGAAAAAAGTTACAATAACATTATCTTATTGTCTTGTGTACGCATGCGCACGTGTACACACACACACACACACACACACAAATATACTTTCTCTATTCTGCAAAAATCGAAAGGTTCAATTCAAGATTTACTCCTCTGCCCAGCTGGTGTGGCTCAGTGATCAACTTATGAACCAGGAGGTCACGGTTCGATTCCAGGTGAGGGCACATGCCTAGGTTGTGTGCTCAAGCCCCAGTAGGGGGCATGAAGGAGGCAGCCCATCAATGATTCTCTCTTCACATTGATGTTTCTATCATTCTCTCTCTCTCCCTTTTT
>NW_005368708.1:1641518-1642763 GCF_000412655.1 Myotis brandtii | reverse complement strand
GGCTCCTTTAAAATAAATTATTTTTCTGGACCCCTCTTGAAATTCACAATCTCTGGGACTGGGTCTGCATATTTAAGTTCTCCAAATGATTTTAATATTCCCAGCACCCGTCAACTAGGATATATATATATATATAATGCAAATTAGGCTGGGATGCCATAACGGTCACAACCAGGTCAGGAGGAGCTGCACGCGCAGATGGGCAGGAGGGGACTGCGTACCGCTCCCAGCCCCAGTGGACACACACCAGGGGTGGGGACGTGCTCTGAGCAGTTGCAGCGTGGCTCAGAGCACGCCCCCGGTGGGTGGCAGCGGCAGCCGGAGCGAAGCAACCCTGGTCCCAGATGCCTGGTGGTGGCTGGAACAAAGCAGCCTGGGTCCTGAGTGCCGGAGGGAAGCCGGTGCCGGCAGCCAGGGGAAGGAAGGCCTATTCTTGCACGAATCTTTGTGCATCGGGTCTCTAGTCATGAATAAGCATCACATGATTAATAATTGTTGTCGGACTGATTCTTGTATGTTGGCCTGTGTTCTATATCAAGCCTTTTCAACCACTGAGGTGTATATGAATCACTGAAACATCTTGCTAAAATGCAGATGCTGATTTAGCAGAGAATAATAACAATAATAGTAACCACCAACCATATGCTGATCACCCTACATGATGGTTTAATTTAATTTGAATCCTCATAATAACCCTAGGAGATAGTATTATTATATGAGGAAACTAGAGAGGTTAAGAAAGTTACCTCCAAGGTCTGACAGCTAATGGGTAGTAGACGGTTCTAGAACCCAGGTTTCCTGACATTCTTTCTATTGTATTTACCATCTAATTCCCTTCTCCTACCATAAACTATTTCACTAAAGGGTTTCTTCATTGCTCTCATGTATTCCCTGCCTCTATACCATTCTTAGAAAGAATAAAAAAAGAACTGAGAGCCACCAGCACTGAGAGTCACTCCAGCCCATCCCTTCTTTACCTGTTAGCCAGCCCCACCCTGCCATTCAGGCTTCTCACTTACAGAGGTGGGACGACAGGGATCATTTTGACTTTTAAGGAATGTTAAAAGATAATGTTCATAAAAGATAAAATCGTGATTGATAACATAAAATGAACAAATGCCATATATTTTTATTGTCATTAACTAAAAGGGAACTAGAAAAGATGTCACAAAGGCAAAGAACCACAAATTTATTCACAGTGAAGGCATGTTGAAATGAATTTGCAAAAAGTGGTCTAGTCGTTGG
>NW_005368708.1:1622761-1641174 GCF_000412655.1 Myotis brandtii | reverse complement strand
TATCATTATGTACATTGTCATCAGTTTTCTGCCAGTTAACTCCTGTCTCTTTAGAATCATGGGGTAGCCTGGTCAAAGGCAAAGGCCAACACCCTGGTATGATGAGCTAATAATCTGAGAGACTCCAGCATTCCATTGAAAGGATACTCAATGATTTCTTTTGCCCATTCCAAACAAAGTCTTACATTTTTCCTTATCCTCTCTCTTCCCCTGTCTCAAAGTAGTCTCTAAGAATGGTCATTCATCATCACAAGAGACGGTTGGTCTCAGAGGTATGGCCTGATTGTTTACACAGATGTAGCAAGTATTAATTTGCTGTATAGGACTCCTGAAATTAACTTTCTTAAAAATTCTTATAAGGAAACTCAGGCTAGACTTTTATTATTTGCTATCCTGAGGCAAGGAAATCAAGCCCAAGAAACACTTTGTGCCAGATTTCATTTGTACTATCTATAAATTCTCCTCAAGGTCCTCAAAATGTACCAATATTCCTGGCCTGCCCAGAAGTAACATTTCTGACCTCATGTTAGGCTGTACCTTCTAAGTCCCATAGGAGTTTTTCTGGGAGATCTTTCATTATAGGTAGTAGCTCCAGAAATAAAATCAATTTGAGTTTCATAAAAGTGTCTGGCCATACCTGATTCAATGAGCATTTGAATATAATGAGCATTAGTTATGTTCATAATTGAAAAAATAATTTTAAAAAGAAAGTTTATCATAATGTTTAATTCCAGCTGTGCATCTCATCTCCCTCACTAACACTAATGAAGAGAAATTGCTTAGTTGCCTTCCTTGTTTCTCCCCATGGTAATTATTTGCTCCATTGAAGAGTTAAATAATTTTTCCTTTTTATTTAAAAATTTAACTATGTCAAAATGGTATTTTTTATTTCATTAGATGAAATAAACTGCTATGCAAACAACAGAAACAAAACTTGCTGTTCAATGGAAATTAGAATTCAAAATATTCATCTATCCATCTATCATCTCTCAATTTCCCTCTGCTTCTATCTATCATCTATCTATCTATCTATCTATCTATCTATCTATCTATCTATCTACCTATCTATCAGCATTTGTGATGGCCCCAATAACCTCCACATGCTGGTATACATGCCTTTGTATAATGCACTTCCCTTGAGGGCATGCCAGACCTAGTGACTTGCTTCTAATGAACAGAATATGGGAAAAGTCACTTACAAAGTTAGATTACAAAGAGATTGAGCTTTCAGCTTAGATACCTTCTTCTGCTCTCTCACTCACTTGCTCTGAGGGAAGCCATTTGCCATGTTTTGATCTATCATATGGAGAGGCCATGTGGCAAGGAGCTGATGCCTCTGTCAGCAAGGATCTGAATCCTGTCAACGGTCATGTGAAGTGAGCTTGAAAGCATATTCTCCCCCAGTTGAGTTTTGAGGAGACTGTGTCCTTAGCTGACTCCTTGACTGCAGCCTTGTGCCAGTACCACCCAGCTAAGCTGCTCTCAAATTCTTGACCTTCAAAATTTTTTGTTGTTTGGAGCTGCTACGTTTTTGGGGAGAAGTTGAAATTTGTTATACAGCAGTTATATAATTTGTTATACTTCTAGGGGAGGGGGTGTAGAAAGATCTTGGGATTTTTTTTATCCTAGCCTGAGCTAGTACGTTCTACTAACAAGCTATCGATTTAAAGAGTATCATTCCAAACTAATCTGTCAAGGTTGTCGCCATAGTGACTTTTATATCTGTAAAATGTATACTAACATGACTTTCCCTGAGATAAATATCATTAAAATGTTATAAAATACAGCAAAAGAATTAAAAACAAAACTGTTTCTCCCTTAAAAAAATAAACTATTGCCCAGCTGGCGTGGCTTGGTGGTTGAACCAGGTCGACCTATGAACCAGGAGATCATGGTTAGATTCCTGGTCAGGGCGGTGCCTGGGTTGCATGCTCCATCCCCATTGTGGAGGTATGCTGTTTCTATCATTCTTGCCCTCTCCTTTCCTCTCTGAAATCAATTTTTAAAATATGTATTTTTAAAAATAATAATAAATAAAATATTGCCTTATAGAAATGTTTGAATATGAGCTTTTTTTCTAGCTAGTTAGCACAATACAATCCAAAAAGAATTGAGACAGAGAAAAATAAGGATTAATATACTTTTGTCTCAGATAAATTTCAGCAGCAATTCACTCACTGATATGGTAGTAATGCCTTGTTATAAAATATATCCTAATAGAGGTCATTATGTGAGGCAGTTAAGTAACTAGACATGATTTCATGTGATTTTTTTTTCAGAATATCTTGATATTTTCAGGTAAAGACACTAAAATGATAAGAAACGTGGAGTTCTTGCTAAGGTATGTAATCAACAAGCATTTTTATCGAATTCTCAATTATTCGCCTGATTATTTGGCTTATGAGTTTCCAGAGGGTGAAATGTCACTTTATATCTCAAGCTTCAGTTTTCTCATTTTCAAGGTTAGGCTGATTAAACTGTTTATCTGAAGGGTTGTTGTGAGCATTAAATGAGGATGCTCTTTGACTTTCCATTAATTCTCAGTCTGGCATCCCACTCCTGGCCTCCCTTTCTTCTCTACCCACCCTGGACCAGAGCCTCTTCTAACCCCATCCTATAATTATTCCCATCCAGAAAAACATCCTCTAGATCAGCGGTTCTCAACCTGTGGGTCGAGACCCCTTTGGGGGTCAAACGACCCTTTCACAGGTGTCGCCTAACACCATCCAAAAACACATATATAATTACATATTGTTTTTGTGATTAATCACTATGCTTTAATTATGTTCAATTTGTAACAATGAAAACACATCCTCCATGCCAGATATTTACATTACGATTCATAACAGTAGCAAAATTACAGTTATGAAGTAGCAACGAAAATAATTTTATGGTTGGGGGTCACCACGACATGAGGAACTGTATTAAAGGGTCGCGGCATTAGAAAGGTTGAGACCACTGCTCTAGATTAATATAACAAGTTTTATTCTCTGTTTATATATCTGGAAGCTGAATCCTGTTAGCAGAAATCACACAACCACACAGTTAGGCACTACTACATACTCAAGGGTTCAATCTCAGTTAGGTCCACCGAACCATTCCTTGATCATTTATTTCACTTGTTCTTTCTTGGATTCCTCTCACATTCTTCTCAGTAAACATTGTAAATCTTCAGAATTCTCCTCAAGCCATTATTCAATTCATGAGCCCCACACTTTTAGAAAATAATAAAGCCTCTTTCTTTGTGGAGAATGGTTGAGGCCATCAGGCATGAGTTTCTTTAACTTTCGTCCCAGCCTCCCTGCAAACACATCTTTAGTCATATCCATCCTTATCGCCTGTCCTCCAGGCTCAGAAAGTGCTGCTTTCCTTCTCTTAACAACCAACCAGTCCTTTCCTCTGCATACCCTCCAACTCCTCCTTTTCCCAAGATCCTGCTCCTTCAGTTATAACCTCTCTTGAAAGGCTTTGCCTTTCTGCTGGCTTATTTTTCTTAGCCAATAAATATCCTATAGTCTCTCTTTTCTTGAAATCCCTCTTTGAACATTTGTCCCTTCTATTTAACATCCAGTTTCTTTCACCTCTGCTTCTCATCTTTCCCACTGGCTATTTCCACCTCCTCACTTTCCACTCATGTCCCCATCCACAGCAACTTGGCTTTCCATTCATGTCCCCATCCATAGCAACTTGGCTCCTATCTACCAAACTGCATTAAAGTGACTGGGGACCTCTTAATTACCAAATCCATTTGACATTTTCCATCTTTTATCTTACTAGAACACTCAGATCCTTCTATTTTTCAAAATATTAGAAGGAAAACCAACAACTAAAAGCAAGAGAAGAGATAGTGGCTTCTTAAAGAAACAGGCTTCTGAATCCATTTTTCAAGAGTGCATCATTCTAAATAGTCTTTCCACTAAGTTAGAAATGAAAATAGCAACAGAAGCCATGCAGCATGCACGACATTGATTGAAATAATACCATTAATTTAATGATGGATTCTTTGAGTGATTTAAGAATCAAAACTACTAATTATGTACTTATTGTGACAATAAAGAACTGAATGATGGAAATAATGCTATTTAAAAGTCTTGTGTTTTCAATATCATTGAAGCAACAAAAATCTCTCCAAAATTTTTAATTTAAATAATAGAAGCTTTTTCAGAAGAGAACAGGAGAATGTTAACAACTGATGAAGAAGCACTGGCAGCCTTGTTCTTTGCTACCAACTCTATAGAATTCACTGAATATGTTACAGACCTTAAACATAAAGTTCTATAGCTATAAGAAAAATCACATGAAATTAGAAATAATAATCTCTAAAACTACATGCAAGGTGCAGATTAGCAATACATCCAAGGATCTGTCCAAGTTGCATAAAAAATGAAAATCAATACTTATAGTCACTTGAGGCAAAGTTAATAACAGAAATGCAATTAGGAGAGAATTTAATAAAAGAAAAGGTTGTTGGGTAAAGTGAAAACTAAAAGTGTCATTCTTAGCAATTTAGAGGCCAGAGGAAGGCAACTGTTTGATTTTCATGTGCTTCCCACCATGATATCTCGGGAATTATCACACAGATGAAAATAAGGTATTGGCAATTCAAGGGGCTAAGGGAGACAGAGGGCTGGGTAACTATATTCTAAAAGGATAGCCAATGTTATAAACTGAATTGACCAATATCACACAGAAAATTTACAATATCAAGTAGATACAGACCAGACATGTTGAATACCAAGATAACAAAAGAGTATTCCACATCTCAAAATTGTGGTTAAGGACTCAGTTTCAGGGTAAAGTGTCTACATCTTCTGGAAATTTCTAGCAGAGAACAAGCAAGAGGCCAAGAAAGTGAGTAGTAGGGTATCCCATCAGGTACGGAGTGTGAGGACACAACACACAGGAAAACAGCAGGAGGTCCATCTTTAGGTAGAGCCCTGGCAGATTCCAAACACTCACTTTCAAGGATTTTTAAGACCAAGTCTGGATTCCATGATGGAGATTATATGAATTTCCTAAAACTTAGTGGCTTAGAACAACACAAATTTGTTATCTTACAATTCTGAAAGTCAGAAGTCTGAAATGGGGCTGACTGGGTTAAGATCAAGGTGTTGGCAGGGCTGCATTCCTTTTCCTTGCCCTTTCCAATTTCCAGAGATTGTCTGGATTCTTTGGCTTGTGGCCCCTTCCTTTACCCTCAAAACTAGCAAAAGCAAGTTGAGTTCTTATCACATCACATCACATCACATCACATCACATCACATCACATCACTCTGATCTTTTATGCCCCCTCTTCCAATTTAAAGACCCTGTCATTACATTGGTTCCACCTGGATAACTCATTATAATATCCTTATCTTACGGAGGACTGTTTAATTCCATAAACATAATATATTCCCAGTTTCTGGGGATTAGAACATAGACATCTTTCGGGGAGGGGGTCATCATTCAGCCTACCACAGAGATAAAGGCAAATTTCTGGAATAAGGACTTGGAATAAGGGCAAAAGCAGAAATTCAGTCTGATAAAATGGAAAACTTAGTGAAATGCCTAGAGCAGTGATGGCGAACCTTTAGAGCTCAGCGTGTCAGCATTTTGAAAAACCCTAACTTAACTCTGGTGCCATGTCACATATAGAAATGTTTTGATATTTGCAACCATAGTAAAACAAAGATTTATATTTTTGATATTTATTTTATATATTTAAATGCCATTTAACAAAGAAAAATCAACCAAAAAAATGAGTTCGCGTGTCACCTCTGACATGCGTGTCATAGGTTCGCCATCACTGGCCTAGAGTCTGGAAATTTGGTAAGTTCAGTGTCAAAAGAGAAATAACATGGAGAAAATAACTGAGGAAACTTCGTGCTTCAGGAAATAACTCGAAGGCCCATAAGTCATCCCTGGATGACCTTGATAGTAAAGTAGGGGGTTGATGTAACTAAGCCTATGAAAGTACTTGCCATTACAGGACCCAAAATTGCAAACTGGTCTGGGGCTTCATTGGGAAGGGGACAGGATGGTGGTATTTGGTTTGCAAATAAGATGATTAGGAAAACTATTGTGACAGTTATTTGGGGATATCAGCCTTCGTCCTTTATGCTCCAGCTATTTCCCCCTTTCTCACCCTCCTTTCCCCTCTCAACCCATTCAGGGAAATACCTGGTCTCTGCTCATTCTCAGGGAAGAGGTGTAGCAAGGCAGACATCAACAAATCTATAAATTTCTTCCTGGCTTTTGTGTTTCAAAAGCATATGCATTCAAACCAGGAATAAAAGTGCTTGAGAACATCATCAGTAAGAACTGGAGATTTAAGGAGAATGAGACTTCCAGCAGAGACCTAAAGAGATTCCTCTGCATTGTGGAAAAAGAGGCAAAAGAGAAGTGATAAGAGTATATGCGTTGGTGGACCCAAGAGCCACCAGTCCTGCTGACAAGTCTGCTCCTGGTGCAGACAGGAAGTAGATTCATGGTGAGTCTAAGCAGGTGGTGCCCCAACAGCCTCGCAGGGAAGTGCCATCTCTGTGCCCCAGTGGAGTGAAAATGAAGCAAAAGAATACCCATGTCCTAAATACTGAGCCACAGATAACACATCTGCTAGATGAGAAAAGGTCAGGACAGAGAAACTGCAGGATCAGTGTTTTCCCATTTCCATCTCCTTAGTAATATTTAAGAACTTTCCATTTAGAAAAGGTGTGTTTTAGAGGAAACTCTTGAATTGACTGAGATAAATTTCTGTCACTCCCACAGAATGGGAAAAAGAGAAAACAAAACAAAACAGATTCCTAGAGACAATGAACAGCTATTCTAGGTAAAATTAACATAGTAGCTCTAATTAGTAAGCTCTTGAATGGGGACTAGCTATAATAGGCATACATCTGAATATACTCTTTTCATATCAACTTACTATACTAGAGATAAAATTAGACATTAACATATTATTACATACTGCATAAAGTTGATTAATTGGGGCTTGAAATCTGTAGAAAATGCAATTGAAAACAGGTGGGTGATGTTTAAGGATCTCTGGAGAGCAATGGTGTTTTTTCTACTGTCCCAAAAGAGATGGTGTTATTTCCTAATATTTCCATTCAGGGAGATTTTATTCATTTTACCTTGGTGATCATCAGAAGTGAGTGATTTTTCTATCAAATAAGCATTCTTCTCAAGCAGGAATAGCGATGATACTTGAGTAAAAGAAAATGGTTTGCATTTATGCGAAGTAACACCAAGTGCCCCCAATGGAGTTCAAAATATTTTCTCACAGCTTTAAAATATGCATGAGAAGCCTATTAGCTATCAGCACCCTGGGCCAGTCAGTCTGACGTGGAGGGTCACGAGATGGAGAGGAGTTGTGCATTGTTGGTGCGAATGCAGATTGGTGCAGCGACTGTGAAAAATAGTATGGAGGTTCCTCAAAAAATTAAACATGGAACTGCCTTATGACCCAGCAATCCCACCTCTGGGTATTTGTATATCAAGATACAAAACACTAATATGAAAGAATAGATGCATCCCTATATTCATTGCAGGGTTATTTACAATAGCAAAGATATGGAAGCAGCCCAAGTGCCCATCGATAGACAAGTGGATAAAAAAGTGGTGGTACATATATACAATGGAATATTACTTGGCCACAAAAAAGAACAAAATCTTACCATTTGCAACAGACAGCGTGGTTGGGCTTAGAGGGCATCATGCTAAGTGAAATAAGTCAGTCAGAGAAAGACAAATACCATATAATTTAACTTATATGTGAAATCTAAAGAACAAAAAATAAGCAAACAAAATTGAAACAGATTCATAGATACAGAAAACACATTGATGGTTGCCACATGGGAGCAGGGGTTGGAGGACTGGATGAAAAAGGTGAAGGTATTAAGAAGTATGGGTTGGTAGTTACAAAATTGCCCCAGGGATATAAAGTACTGCACAGGGAAAATAGTCAATAATATTGTAATAACTAAGTATGGTACCAGGTGGGTACTGGAAATATTGGGGGGGGGGGCGCTTTGTAAAGTATATGGCTGTCTAACCCCTATGCTGTACACCTGGAACTAATACAAAATAATACTGAGTGTCAACTGTAAATGAAAAATAAAATTTTAAAAAGAGATAGAGAGGAGTTGGGGAAAAGGCATCTCAAAGATGCCTGTCCTGCATGTACCATTCACCCTGTATACCTCACAAGAATCAGTTGTGTTGGCCCCAAAATTTGTTTATGCTATTTTTACTTGTTTTTCTAATTTTGTGATTGAACTTAATACCACATATACTGATGCAGTGAGTGTAAAAAGAACATTGTTGTTATGAAAACTTGAATTCCTTTGGAACGACTCATGCAATGCAAATTGCTTTAAAAATTGTTGCCAAATTAGACATGGGTGAAAGAAAAGTAAAAGATGGAGTGGTTGGAGCAGACAATCTCAAAGGGTGCTTCACTGAGATTGCTTCCCTGGAGTCCAAGTTTTCACTTAAGAAAAAACAAACACCACTAGAAATAATAGCCTCTGTATTGTGGGAGTAGATTCTTCAAGTTTGTTTTTTAAATGAAAATTTCGACATGGCAGATACAAATGTGAAATAGTTTTTGCTTTGGAGTAACTGCCACCAACTGTGCTCTAGCAACCCCCTTGGGAATCTTATTTTTATGAGAAAACTTCTTAATAACTTTTAGTCAAGAAAGTGGTTTCTTTACCCAGTAAGATGTGCTTCTCACCTGATAGGCTGCAATTACTGATGTAACTCAGTCTTTAAAGGCTGAACATGGACAGATGTGAACAGGTGAGGGTCTCAACAGATCTTGCTGAGTAGTGTAAAGGAGGAAAAACAATTTTCTCTCTACCCTTCTCGCTCCTTAACTGAGACTCCCTGTAATCAAAGGCAGGTTAATAGGAGATAAACCAGCTAGGGCAAGACATTTACATTTATAAGGACATCTCCATTTGTAAAGGTGTCTTCCTCTCTGTATCAGGAAGAGGTGACTAAATCTCTAGGAGATAAACAGGTGAAGGTATTAAGAAGTATGGATTGGTAGTTACAAAATTGCCCCAGGGATATAAAGTACTGCACAGGGAAAATAGTCAATAATATTGTAATAACTAAGTATGGTACCAGGTGGGTACTGGAAATATTGGGGGGAGGCAGAAATTTAAACAGAAATTTAATAGCATGTATACCTCCTGCATACATGGGAGAGACCCAGAAAAACTGTGTAACTGCCTGAAATGGCCCAGCCTACCACCTATTTAATACCGCCTCCAGCTGACAAAAGATGGGGAGAGGAGGGAAGAATCCAGTTATAGGAGGTGACTAGGTAAAGAACAGTAAACAAGGATAAGATTGTTGTACAGATTTAGGTTGTTGACTCCTCCATTGATGAGAGTTTCTAGAGATTTAGTCACCTCTTCCTGATATAGAGAGGAAGACACCTTTACAAATGGAGATGTCCTTATAAATGTAAATGTCTTGCCCTAGCTGGTTTGGCTCAGTGGATAGAGCATCCGCCTGGGGACTGAAAGACAGTTCAATTCCTGGTCAGGGCACAACCCCGGGTTGCAGGTTCGATCCCCAGTAGGGGGCGTGCAGGAGGCAGCCAATCAATGATTCTCTCTCATCATTGATGTTTCATCTCTCCCTCTCCCTTCCTCTCTAAAAATCAATAAAATATATTTTTTTAAAAACACACCAAAAACCTCTTAAGTCAAAGGACACAGTACATACCCTCTCTAGAGCACATCTGTGCCTTCTTTCTTCAGGTGTGTACTTTTGCTGCCTTTTTCCTAAGCTGGAAGTGTCCCCATGAGACTTGCAACCAGGGGAGCAGCAGGCATCAGCAGCTCATTCTGGGCCAACTCCCTGAACCTGTCTCCAAAGGCACTTCTTTTGCTTCTGTAACTTGTTCCTTGAGTTCACACAGCCCAGCTGGCTCATTTCCTTGGCATCTGTGACTTTCTTTCTAAAAGGCCAAGGCAGCTCTCTGAGCAGCCTGCTTGATTCTTCTCTTCAAGTGTACTTATGCTTTGCATGCTAAAAAAAACTTCCCCTTGCGCTAGAGTTCTTGGCTTTGAATTCTTTCTTTACCAATTTCAAGAACCAAGAGCCGACATCACCACTAACAAAGTTATTGTGGATTTTATGAGAAAGTTCAAGATCAAAAATAGAGGTGAAAACAGGATTTTTATGGTGTATTACAAGCTATTGTTTGCGTCAGCCAACCCCAGTACTTGGCAATAGATTCTGAAAAGTATAGTAAAATTAATGTTCTGTGAATAAGAAAAGGTCTCTAAATTTTCACTTAGCTTTAAGTTTTTAAAAACAAAACAAAAAAAAGACACAGAAATGAATATTTCAAAAATAGAGCTTTAACTCTTCCATGTGGATTTGTGTAGCCTTTTCTTTTAACCTTTGACTTTCTCCTAGATGTAGAATGAAACTTGATAGGATGAGAATTCTGGCTCATTACTGCAGTTTGAAAACTGAATGAGTCGTTTTGCTCAGATAGCACAAATTAGCAGACATCTAGACAATGGAATACCATGGAAAAATTGCTCTAACCTGGGCCTTTACATGTTTTATTTTATTTGGGCTCTGATGTGTCTTTTATGCCTGATAGTGAGAAGAAAGAAGAGGAGTTTTGCAAGTAGCATATATAGCAATGGATGGAGCAGTGTTATTTTACTCTACCAGTCATCAGCCTACACTTATTTTTCAATATTGTGTCATCTCTCTGTAACCCACCCCACAATTCTTTTAACATTGTTTCTGTAAATGATGACCTGTTAGCTAATATGGGACTGCAGATAAACAGCCTGTTTGCTTAAGAATTCTAGGAATTGCCCAGCCGGTGTGGCTCAGTAGTGGAGCTTCAACCTATGAACCAGGAGGTCACAGTTCAATTCCTGGTCAGGGCACAACCCCGGGTTGCATGTTTGATCCCCAGTTGGGGGCATGCAGGAGGCAGCCAATCAATGATTCATTGACTTTTCCTATTGGTTCTAACTCTAAAATGTCTCAAGTCCACCTCTTGTGACCATATTCTAGTCTATTTCATTGTCCGCTGCCTAGAAGACTACTGCAATAGTCTCTTGAGCACCCTTCCCTCTGCCTCCCTTGCCCCCGTCCAACACCATATTCACAGAATAGCAAGAGGGTTCTTTAGCAATGTTCACCAGATCAAGTCACCTCCTTAGATCCAATTCTTCAATTATTCCCCGAAATACTTAGAAAAATGTCTGAACTCGTTTCCTAACATGGCCTCCTTGGTCTTACTTCTGTCTCTATCTCCAAGCTTGTCTCATTCCACAGTTGGTCTGTAAATGGATTCCAGACACATTAACCTCAAACTTGCCAATCTGATCCCCTTTCAAGATACCTGCAATGCCTGTGCTCTCTTCCTAGGATATGTTTTCCTAGATCTTTGCATGGTTAATTTGCTCTTATTCTTCAAGTCTTAGCTCAAACCTGACCATAGAGAAGGTTCCCTGACCTTCTTTACCCTATAAAAGTGGATCCTGCCACACCACATGGTTATTCCTGATACACTACTCTGTTTGTTTTATACATGCAAATAATCAAAAGTTGAAGCCATCTTTATTTACCTTACTTTTTGTTTTCTGGTTTCTTCAAAGAATGTGGGCTCCTTGAAAACACATACTTCATAAATTAGGGAACCCTTTGTAAAGCCAAACTACCCCCACAGAAATGTTTAAGAAATAATTAGTCATGGTGGCACATGTTTTGTGTTACTTACTGCTATATCCAATATACCTGTCACAGTTTCTGGCACAAGTTTGACATTCAGTAAATATTTTTTTTCAATAAATGAATTACTTAATGAATAGAAAAATGGAAGGATTGAAGGAAGAAAGCCCTCAGTTCTCACATGTCTCATCCAAGAAAATCAAGTCTTTTGTAATTCAGCCCTGTTTTCCTTTCCCTTCAATCTTAGAAAAAAGAAGAAAACAATGAGGGAAAGGACAAAGGTGGAAGAATTAGCATTGTTGTTCTCCTTGTGAGGAAAGTCAATCTTTTACACTATCACAGGACTACCCACCCTTTGTCTCCTTCCTCTATATCTTAGAAGAAACCCCTGGGATCACTCTAAGCCCTGGCAATGAGCAAATTCTTTTTCTCAATATTTGCCTCAAGCTAGGGCATTTTGTCCGATAGTAAATATTATCTGGGTAATTCAGTTTGGCAAATTCTATAAAAACATTTTTTATGTGTTAGGCACCATAGATTCTCAGGGCTAAATAAAACTCAGTTTTTTCTTTCAAGGACTTCTCATGCTAATGGTGAAGATGAACAAGAAAGCTACTCTACGTCCCCATTTATTCTAAAATGTAGATCATTTATTCACTTTTATCATCTCTAACATTGAGGTGCATCTTTCAATCAATGGCAATTTATAGCTGCTATCAGCCAGATGACATTCATGATGTACTGCCTGCATTAGTTATCTATTGCTGCATAACAAATTACCCCCAAACTTAGTGGCTGAAGACAACTACATTTATTCTATGAAAGACTTTTATAGATCAACTAGAGGCCCGTTGCACGAAGATTCACGCAATAGGCCTTCCTTCCCCTGGCTGCCGTCAACGGTTTTCCTCTGGCACCGGGGACCCAGGCCTTTGGTCTGGCCACAGCAGCAAGGCTTGGCTTCTCCACTCCAGCTGCAGCGGAGAAGCCAAGCCTCTTCAGTCTTCAGTCTTCAGTTGTCTTCAGTCATCTTCAGTCCTTGCTCTGTGCCTGCATATGCAAATTAACCACCATCTTTGTTGGGTTAATTTGCATACTCATCCTGATTGGCTGGTGGGCATAGCAGAGTGACACCAATTTGCATGTTTCTCTTTTATTAGTGTAGATGTATTGGGCATTGTTTAGCTGAGTCCTCTAGCTCCAGAATTCTCACAAGCTTCAATTAAGGTATATTCTGGGGCTGTGATTATCTTAAGGCTCAACTGGATGTGAATCTGCTTTCAAGCTCACTCAAGTGATTCAGTTTCTCATGGGCTATTGGACTGATGTCTAGGTTCCTCATAAGCTGTTGGCCAGAGACCTCCCTTGGTTTCTTGCTTAGTGGTCGCGTGATAGGGAAGCTCATGACATGACAAGTAGCTTTATTAGAGTGAGTAAGCAAGATGGAGAGAGGGAGAAAGAGAGTCTGAGACTCAGAAAAAAGTCAGTCTTTAGTAACCTAATCTCATATATTTGTGCAATGGAAAGGAAGACTTATCAAGCATATTAGAAGTAATTTTTATGCAAGTGAGATAACTTTTTATAACTCTCAACTGTGGTTCCCAACCTGCAATTTCAGACCCCAAGAGTTAGGAATTCTTGCCAAGGGTCCATGTACCCATATGCAAGTGAAACATTTCATGTGGAATGGCTAAGTAACATCTCAAACAGTTTTGAAACACTATTTTTCAAATGTATCAATATTTTATTATTAATTAAATATATATTATTTTAAGTAATTTTTACATAATCTTAACTTATTATTGTGTTTTATTTAATCAGCAGACATTAGAAATACAGCTATTATCCAAGTGGAGAAGAGTTCATGAAATTTTTACTATAGAAAAATACCCTCTATGACAAAAAATCCTGGGAACCACCATCTTCAGGCTTCCTGAGTTGCAAACCTAAGCATGTACAGAAATGATTCATTTTCTACATAGCCGTACCCTTAGGAAAATCATTTATCTCTGTGTTACTGGATAAAGACCTATCTCTTGCTATCACTCTTCCTAGTTAAAATTTCATACCCATAGATAAAACTTGTCATGATTTTAGAAAGAACTCCATTTTTATTTGAACATGTTGAAAGGAAATCCATTTTGTTTCTGAGAATAACAAATTGAATCCTAAGAAGATTCCTTTTTCTCTTTTAGTTCCTTAAAGTCAGATTTCTCTTTTAACTAATGGCAAGCCATCTTTCATTTTTTAAGTAGCATTGCCCTAAGAATGTTGGTTTAATTTTTTTCCATTTAAATGGTTCAGTCACAGTGCAATGATGATTTTATTATAAAATTAGGAATCCAGAATATCCAAAATTAGCCAAGATGGTAAATCTATTAGGGCTCTGTCACAGCCAAAGTGATTCATTTGCTTCCCATCAGAGATTAAATTAGTCACAACTTAGCTACATACTTGATTAAATGAAAAGAAAAAAATTTAGTAAGTATACTCTTATTCACATGTTTTCTATTCAGGAGAGGCCTCAAGTGGCTCTCGATTTGAGATCTAAGGTTAATAAAAAATTTCAAATACATGATCATATTGTTCTACACATAACTAGATTACAGTTATCATTGATTTGTAAGTTCAAGATCAAGAGAGTGATTCAATTTGAGTATGTGTTGTTTTGAATAAAGTAGGCTTGAGGACCAGATCCATACTGATATAAGGTAAACTAAAGGACATCTTCCTACACCCCTGTTTATTTAATAAATTTCTCAAATATCCAGTTGATAAGGAAAATAAAAGTAAGGAACTCTATTTTCAACTGGCAATTCAGCGTTAGGTATAAGAAATAGATACAGCCCTGCCCTAACCGGTTTGGCTCAGTGGATAGAGCGTCGGCCTGAGGATTGAAGGGTCCCAGGTTCAATTCCGGTCAAGGGCATGTACCTTTGTTGCGGGCACATCCCCAGTGGGGAGTGTGCAGGAGGCAGCTGATCAATGTTTCTCTCTCATCTATGTTTCTAATCTCTATCCCTCTCCCATCCTCTCTGTTAAAAAATCAATAAAATATATTTTTTTAAAAAATATATACGGCCCTAGCCAGTTTGGTTCAATGGCTAGAGCGTCGGCCTGTGGACTGAAGGGTCCCAGGTTCGATTCCAGTCAAGGGCACATGCCTGGGTTGCAGGCTCAATCCCCAGTAGGGGGCATGCAGGAGGCAGCCAATCAATGATTCTCTCTCATCATTGATGTTTCTATCTCTCCCTCTCTCTTCCTCTCTGAAATCAATAAAAATATTTCTTTAAAAGAAAGAAATGGTATGGATGGCTGGTTAATCTATTATTTTTTAAAATAGTTTATTGACGACTTCAGAGAGGAAGGGAGAGGGAGAGAAAGATAGAAACATCAATGATGAGAGAGAATCATTGATCAGCTGCCTCCTGCTGGCCCCACACTGGGGATCCAGCCCATAACCCGGGCATGTGCCCTGACCGGGAATCGAACTGTGACCTCCTGGCTCATAGGTTGACGCTCAACCACTGAGCCATGCCGGCCAGGCCAATCCATTATTTAAGTCTTCAATCAACAAATAGTTACTGAGAGACTTGTATGCTCCTAACATGAGGCTAGAGCTGAGCAGATAGCAGTGAATGAGATACCTGATGCCCCTGTTCTCAAGAAACTTGAAATATATTGGGGATTCATAAAGGAAATAAATCATTACAAATTAGTGTCAAAGGCACTACAAAAGGTGTTAATTAGGATGATTTGAAATCATAGGAGAGTTTCGCAATCCAGTGATTAAAAAAAAATCAAGAAAGACTTCTCAGAAAAAGTTAGCCCAGCAACTGGTAGGGTTGTGGGTGGCCATGGGGTAGAGGAGTGTTTTGAATAGTGGGAAGAGTGTGCATGAAGGTCCCCATGAGACAAAGCATGGGTGGGATTGGGGAAGTGAAACTAAAGGTTCCGCCTATTGCTATTAAGTGAAATAGGAAATAAAATTCACAAAAAGCTTTATTGGCTTTTGTGGTCACATTTACACCCAAAAAAAGTGGCATAGTCAGTGTGATATTTTACATACTTCAGAGATTTAAAGTGAGTGATAACTTCCAGTAATACAGGAGTGAACAATGGGGTAAACTTTGAATACATGAATACTTTTTAAAGGATAACACATATTGTGTTGAATTACCAGCTTGAGAGATTGGCATGCCCCTCTAACACCTAAAGGAAAATATTCTTTGTTTTAAAAAATAAGTATGTCTCTTTTTAAAATATGTATTTTTTATTGATTTCAGAGAGGAAGGGAGAGGGAGAGAGAGAAACATCAATGATGAGACAGTATCATTGATTGGCTGCCTCCTGCATGCCCCACACTGGGGATCAAGCCCACAACCCAGGCATGTGCCCTTGACCAGAATCAAACCCAGGACCCTTCAGTCAGCAGGCCGACACTCTATCCACTGAGCCAAACTAGCTAGTGCTAAAGGAAAATATTCTTCAGTAAAACACTGAGATGTCTCTCTGGATTTCTCTTCTTACATTTTCTGGGATACATTTTTTGTATATATACCCTTAAGTCAGTAATAAAATATCTGACTGTAAAAATTTTTTGAGACAACAAATTTTAGTAAGTCATCTAGGGCCTAAAACGAGATTAGACTGTGGTCAGGGAATTTAATCATATGTTAGAACATCCATCAATGATGCCTTCATTCAAGATAACATGTTAGGACATGGACAAAAGTGCGGTTATTGGGGAGAAGGGGAGTGGAGGTAGAAGAGGGCATAAAGGGGATAAACTGTGATGGAAAGAATAAAATTAAATTTAATTTTAAAAGATAACATGTTAACCTGTCAAGATAGCTAGTTGATTGACATTCTTGTGGAGATTCCAAATTTCTTCTTTTTGTACCCTGAATTCCCACTTCTCTCATTGTACAGGCTTTAAATTAGACACCAAGCCAGGAATGCGACACCTATCAGCAGTCTTTTGGCACAATATTTCAATTTCTGCTTGTCAACTCTAACTCAAATGTAGGCAAAGCAAGCATTACACTACCGAGCCCCAGATAGTCTAGTGCTGAGGGCTTGGAGAAGGGAAATGAAGCTATGGGTTGTCAGTAGATCATGCAGGTAAAGGTAATCCTCCTATATAATAAAAGGCTAATATGCAAATAGACTGAACAGCAGAACAACCAGAACAACCGAACAATCAGTCACTATTGTGTGTGCTGACCACCAGGGGGCATGTCCGGAACATGGCAGGTGTTGGCTGTGGCGGGATGGTGGAGCAGGTGAGCAGGGACACCAGACCAAGGTGGGGCACCGGTCGCTGTCATCGGGGTGAGCCTCTGGTGGTTACTGAAAATTCTTTGCTCCAGCACTCTTCAGTCCCACCTAGTGTTCACACCTGCTGCCGGCGCCGGCCCCACTCACACTCGCTGCTGGCACTGGATCCGCTGCTCACACCCACTGCCAGCGCCTGGTGCAAGCCCCAATTGCTCAGCGGGTGCGAGCAGGGCCGGCACTGTCAGCATGTGGGAGCAGCGGTGACGGGAGCAGAGCTGCCAGCAGACAGGGGACCGGGGGCCACAGAGAGGGGGCGGAGACCTCCCCCTGTGCCTACCGCAGCCTCGAGACAAACAGTTCCTTTCAAGGTGCACGAATTTGTGCACTGGGCCCCTAGTCATAACATAATAACAAAAAAAAGAAACAAAGGTAATCAACAGAACCACATGTTCTGTACTTCAGAGTATTAATACTAGGAACAATAGTTCTTCAACATAAAACAAAAACTAGAGAAGTGCTAGAGCTATTTGACACATCTGTTTGGATTATAGCTAAATTGCAATTAAGGGGTTACAAAGTCTAGTCAGAGTATATATTTCTGGGAGTAAATCTTGGGATTTCATTTGTGTAAATTATGATGTAAACTGTACCCCCAGTAGTTTTGTAGTGTGGCAGTCCTATTAGCAAGAATATTTACATGATTGATGTCCATCTGCAAAGTATCTCTTTCCATGAGTTCATATGCTTTGAGGTCGTACCTTTTCTTTCTTTCTTTCTTTCTTTCTTTCTTTCTTTCTTTCTTTCTTTCTTTCTTCCTTTCTTCCTTTCTTCCTTTCTCTCTTTCTTCTTTTTTTTCATTCCTTTCTTTCTTCTAAGGTGCTAATTTATGATAGTGACCCCTGGAAGAGGAGGGGGAAAGTCAGTGGAGAGCTAAAGGGACGTCTTTCCCTATCCCTTTCTCCCCATAGCCTCCTACCTAAACACAAACCTAGTCAGACAAGCTACTTTTGAACCTCACTGGGAAGGGAAATTGGGCACAAAAGACAAGAGTTGCATTGATGAAAAAGTTTATAAGAATGGCTTGGGGGAGAAACCAAGATGGCGACATAGGTAAACACCCAAAATTGCTGCCTCCCACAACAATTCAAAAATACAACTAAAAGACAAAACGGACATCATCCAGAACCACAGGAAGGCTGGCTGAGTGGAAATTCTACAACTAGAAGGAAAGAGAAAAGCACACTGAGACTCAGAGGAGGTGCGGAAGACTCAGCGGTACGGAGGAGCACATGGAAAGGGCTGGCAACAGAGGACACGGTTGTCTTTTTCAATTGAGAGGGAGTCTCAAGCTCCCGACTGCTCTGAACTCCAGTTCCGGGTGAGTCTCTGGGGACCCAGACTCATACAGGGAGAAACTGGACTGTCTGGCA
>NW_005368708.1:1618127-1620829 GCF_000412655.1 Myotis brandtii | reverse complement strand
GGGGGGAAAAAGAGGAACAACTGTAATAATCTGAACACTAAAGATTTAATTAAAAAAAATAAAATAAATACTGGCTTGGTCCACCAGTGTGGTTCAGTGGTTGAGAGTCAACTTATGAACCAGGAGGTCTTGGTTCCATTCCAGGGCACATGGAGGCAGCCAATCAATGATTCTCTCTCATCATTGAGGTTTCTATCTTTCCCTCTTCCTTCCTCTCTGCAATCAATAAAAATATATATATTTTTAAAGGGTACCTTCGATTTAAACAATAAGCATATAAACTTAGAACTCTGCTACTTTCTAACATACCATGAAAGTACACACAGTGGCTGCAAAATGAATGAAAAGGCAAAAATAAAGAATGTTTGGTGCTGTTTAATAACTATTGCAGCTGATCTTTAAAACCCATTGCATCCTAATTATCACAAATTTTAAAACACTAGCATGGGGCTGGTGGGACAGGGGGAGTGGAAACAAAAAGAGATGGAGAGATTCTGGATGGATGAGTAAAGTGAGGCAGCAAGAGGTCCAGCCTCTGCCTCCTGGGGCTGCCTATCATGCCTGGGTTACCCTCTCCTCAAGTGCCCCTTCCTAAAATAACTGACACCCATCTCCATTTGTCTCAGAGACAAGCCATGCAGAGCTGGCCTAAATAGCTGTATTGATTGATTGATCTTCACTTCTGTAGGTATTTGCTCAGGTCATCAGCAGCTTTTCTCAGCCTCCAGTACAGCTCAGGTGCTCAGAAGTAATCCATGTCTAAGATTATATTGCAGTGGGATGAGTAACTCGGCCAGCCAAACCGAAACTTTCTTATAACAAAGTACTTATTCAGCTTTTCCTGCTGGATGGAACTAAGCCCCGGAGGGCTAGAGCTGAGAATTTCCTCCTTGTACCAAAGCTGTAACATCCAGCTGCAATGGGATTAAAATGTTTTGTCACTAAGCAAAAAAGTAAACAAGCTAAAGCAAGGGTGAGATGGCTGGCTCAGAAAATGGCTTAAGAATAGGACCTCTCTTGTTGGCATTCTATTTGCTTTAGTACATATCTATCCATCCATCGATCCATCTTATTTTCTTTTTTTCATTCATTTCAAAGAAAACAGCAGACAGCACTAAATTTCCCCCCAAGACTTAAACCTGAATATCAATAAAATCCTCGGATTTTAAAGTTAAAAGGAAACATTGGAGAACAGGAGCCCTCCTCTCTCTGTGGACTAGGGTTGGCCGAATGGTGCACGTGCCTTCTGTTTGAAACAGTAAATAACATTTTTTTAAAGCTACTGTTCTTCAAAATGTGGTGCCTTGCAAAGTTAGACAATACCTTCCAAGATCCTTGGGATCTTGTTTCTATTATGATGAATAGAAATAAACTCCCGTCAGTAGACATACAAACCAAAGGCAAGCATATACCTCTAAACTCCAAATTCACTCCAGAAGGCATTTCTGGGCTGCAGAACAATCACTGCTTCCAAGTCAATGTAATCCCTGGGGTGTTATTCAATTCGGAGGAGAGGAAACAGCAGACTAGTGTGGGGGATGACTTGAGAGAACACCCATGAGCAACAATAAAGGGAGAAGCCAGAGCTGGTGACATTAAAGAAGACTGTGTCTATCTGAGTCTGGGAAAAGCAAACTGTCATCCATTCTGAATCACATCGCACTGGTTTTTGCTCCCCAAAGGGCTTCATAAGAAAACAAAATAAGAATTTTACAAGGTCGATATTTAATTGTCCAATAAGACATTTAACTTGGCTTAATTACAATCTGTTTTAATTTTTTGTCAGCAATATTTCATTTTTTTAAAAAAAAATGTCATGTAAGCAATACAAATAAATTTAATTCATCTCAAGGTTCAAGTATATGATTATAATATCTGAGGTACATCTTAACTATATTATAGTTTTTTAATGCTGAAGACAATATGCTAAGCTGTCTTAGTTCAAAGTGTTATCTAAAACACTTAAGGAAGGAATTGCTTTTCTTATAGATTATGAGAAGCAATTAAAGGAAATATTGAAGCCTGAAGTTTGAGGTTGTTTTTATAACCGTGATATTTAAGAAGCAATATATTCCTGCTCTAACAGACACCAACTCATCATTGTGGAGTTTGAAGTTAAGATCAGCTCTATTCACAAATGAGTAGATGAGGGGTTTCTGGATAGGGTTGCTAGATTTAGCAAATTAAAATAAAAGACACCCAGTTAAATTTCAGATAAACATAACTTCGAATTTCAGATAAAAATGAATCATTGCTTAGAATAAATATATCCCACTGGATTTCAGATAAACAACAAACAGCTTTTTGTGTAAATATTCCCAAATATTGCATGGCATATACACTGAAAGATATTCTTTGTTTATCTGAAATTGAAATTTAACCGGGTATCCTGTATTTTATCTGGTAACCTTATTTCTTGAAGGCATTTGGAAGGCTCCCAAGAAGTTCACTCACTTAAAAAGTTCTCCTCCTAAGATTTCAATTTCTCCTATTGGTAGTTTCTTTATTAAGCTTGTTGCAGATAAGCTGCCAGGCAGTGCGGGAAAATTAATTGGCCAGGCACTCAAGAGGATATTCAGCAAAGTAGCCTTTGTTGCAGATGCACTAGTGCCATGACTCAGGGGAGGCAGTCTCCAAATCCTGAGTAATGAATATGGATGAAGCTTTCCCTTAGTTCCTCTGTCTCCCAAGTATAGATCAGG
>NW_005368708.1:1609542-1617775 GCF_000412655.1 Myotis brandtii | reverse complement strand
TACAAGCCTATAATTAAGCTCCAACCCCCTTCCCGCTTTGTGTCCTGGCCTTGCAAAACCTGTTTTCCTGAATGCTTATCTTGCAAGGGCCATAAAAGCCCCCACAGAAGATTAATTTCTGGTGCCAGCCAGATTGGTTGGTCATAATCTTCCTTCCCCCTTACCGCTGTCATGGGGGCTGCAAAAGCCCGTGAAAAGCAGACAAAGAAACTTAGGGCTATATAAACAGACGCCCACTGCATTGGGCCGCTCAGCTTTGGGAACTGATTCCCCTGAGCCATCTGCAATAAAGTATTTTTTCTGAATCTTCTGAGTGCCTGGTTGTGTATCCTCTGGTCACCTGGTAATTTCTGCAACAAGGTGAAGAAAGGAAAAACTTTCCTATTAAAATTCACAATCCCACTATGCAATCCATACAAGAAAGACACAGTTCTACATATTCTTGCAAGGTGAGCATGGTGGATGATGTGTGCGGGTAGGCCAGTGGTCGGCAAACTGCAGCCCCTTGAGTGTGGCTCTTCCACAAAATACCATGTGCGGGCACGCACGTACAGTGTGATTGAAACTTCGTGGCCACACTCAAGGGGCCAAAGAGCTGCATGTGGCTCGCGAGCCCGAGCCGCAGCTTGCCGACCACTGGGGTAGGCTAAATAGCCATCTTAAATGGTAATTAAAGAAAATTAAATTTATTTAGGAAAAGGGGGTGGGGGATGGTATATCCAAAGGGAAGGGCTGCAAAACATAGAGCCAAGTGGACATTGAGTCCATGATGGCAGCACCCGGGAGCTGGAGTTTCATCCTTATATGCAGTCACTGGCAGAAAACTCTTGTTGTCAGTGGGTTTGGGGGCTGAGTCAATGGGCTTAGAATGCAGATGGAATGCAGGTGTGCTATCAGGTGCCTTCAGGATGTAACCAGACAACCAATGTGTCCATGCTGCCTGTCACTACTTGAGCCAGTTCATCAGAGACAGGGTTGAATCATATGACCGTTTATTCCAATCCTGCCGGCAGTATGGGAGAGCAGCAGGTCATCCACAAAAATCTGCTCTGCCCCCCACCATAAGCCAGCTGCTTATATAGGGTAGGAGGACACGGACTACATTGGGGAAAGAGGCAAAGGGTATGCCAAATGGGCAGTTTACAGGTAAAGCAGGCTGAGGTCTGTGGGTATGCAAAGGTTGGGGGTCTTCAAAGGGCTTGTGATATGCAAAGGGCTGGGGGCGGGGTCTTCAAAGGGCTGGCAGCTCTGGTTTCTGAAACAAGGTTGTTAATCTTTGCATGATAATAGGCAGCTCCCTGATGGGGAGGATGGACTGCATTTCCAGGTGGGCTCCCAGCCAGGCTAGAATGTGCCTTCTTTAATCAGAACAAAACAATCACGGTTAACAGAGCACGATTAATATTTCTTACAATTATAGTTGGTCCCCAACGTTCTATTTCTGCCCCTATCAAGGACAGTTCAATTCCTTACATGGTCTGACTCCTGGTGTGCAGTGAGTTTTTCCTGGCCTTTTGTTCTCCTGTGGCAGGAAACTTGCAAATGGCCATTAAGGATTATATTGCCCTGTAAGTCCTAACAATTTTGATATGGAATTATCTCCAAAATAAATTATTAAGTGAAAAAAAAGCAAGGTTCGGCAACGTGTGTGTACTGGGTACTTGGGAGAGTGAGGGACTGTGGAAAGAAGGAGTCTGCTTTTTCCTTCTACTATTTCATACATTTTGAATTTTCAATTGTGCATATATTATTGAATCAAAGACAAATAAATAAGTGTAAATGAACAAGCAAAGGAACACAACAAAAATATTTCTTCCCAAGGAAAACAGAACAAAACATCCTAAGAGATGTCTAATATTTGGTGGAAATTATTAACTTCTTTGATTCCCTGTCTGACCTTATCAGGTCACCTTAAGAGCTCTGGGAACCTGGAGGTAACCTACAATTCTGCATAGATTCTGCCTCGTTAAAAAGTGTCTGGTATTTTAAAGTGGAAAAACAATCTATTTTCTATAAAGCTGTAAGTTTTATCTGTAAAACTGTGCTTCTTTTATATGCTTTTATATATTTTTCTCTCTGTTTTCTGGACATATTTCTCCTCTCTGTTTCTCTCTCTCTCTCTCTCTCTCTCTCTCTCTCTCTCTCTCTCTCTCTCTCCACTTCTAGCATAAAATGAGAAAGAGTTCTTTTGTGAATAGTAGGAAAATACAGAAGTCTGTTTCGATATGTTTCTCCAGCCACATTTCAGCACAGACTTCCATTATAAAATCAATTTTCAGGCTACATGGATAAGGGTTATTTTAAAGGAAAGACCAAGCTCATAATTAAATCTAGGGCTTGACCTAAGAAAAGCTAATGGAACACACACACACACACACACACACACACACCATTAGCAACATTTCAGACTAATTAAAAATACACTGAGATGTTTGGTCAACCCCAAAATCCCAGTCAGGAATGATTCAACCTCTCAGTTTATATTCAAAATAAAGCTTTGTTTACTGATCTGAGCTTTCTCCTAGGGGATGTTCAATACCTCACACTTCTGAGCCATCTCCTCACCTTCCTGGCTCACACCTCATCTCCTTTTTACTCAACTCAGGTAGCTCCTGATATCCTGCTTTGTTCTTGAAGCCTTTCCCAGGTAACAAAAGGGCTGTTTGCCCCTCCGTCCCCAGCTAAACAAGCATCTGCCTCTTTGCTTATTTGGTTACCCTTCTACAATAATTTATTGAGCATCTATTTTTAAAAATATATTTTTATTGATTTCAGAGGGAAGGGAGAGGGAGAGAGAGATAGAAACATCAATGATGAGAGAGAATCATTGATCAGCTGCCTCCTGCACGCCCCTTTCTGGGGATCTAGCCCGCAACCCAGGCATGTGCCCTTGACCAGAATTGAACCTGGGACCCTTCAGTTCGCAGGCCAATGTTCTATCCACTGAGCCAAACAAACTAGGGCTCAAATATAATTTTCTTAAAAACAACAGGTAGAAAAGTTTCAAATATTCAAGACCTTTTAAAATCTCCTTTTTAAGGGGTTTACAATCTGTTAGTGGATAGAATAAGACATTTATCAATAAAACTAAGATATGCAATTTTAAAACAAAAGCAACTTTGTCTGTGGACCCCCAGTTTCTCTTTTTCAACTGCTTCCCATCTATGTGGAATTTTCTCTCCACCTGCTTTAACTGGCCAAGTTTAAACTCTTCCTACTCATCAACCCCTATCTTGGGAAAATTGCTGAGGATTATTTATACTAAAGTATAATTGTCTGATAAGGTTTAAAGGGCAAATACCATTTAAATTGCAATTACATTGCAATGGGATGGCAAAGCACTAAACTAAGAATATAATTGCAGACATCAACAAATCTGCCTTTCCTCATTATATCTAGCTTTTTCTAAGAGACAGAAAGTAATCTTATCCTTCATTTTAGGATACAATTCATTCTTGTTATTTGCAGTAGTTATAGTCTGAAAAGTCACCATGAATACTTGAATACTGTATTAGTAAATATTGAACCATTGCCCCTAGGGGAAATACAGATTTAGGTTCCTGAGAGTCTCCGGTCACAACATTTTCATCAACCGATCAATATTTAACCTTGTTTTATGTGTGTTTCTGTTTAAAGACACCTTATGTTGTATATATTGTTGATTTATTAACATTGAACTCATGACCAACAGCCCCATAACTCATGCCTGAACAAAGCTTATCCAACACACATATTTTCTTATGACACATGGCAGGCAGCCTTCCTGAACTTAGGAACATTAGACAACACTTAAGCACTACACTGGGAGGCCACTTTCAACAGCAAAATTGCCAACAGAGAGCAAGAAATGTAAAAAATGTGGTACTAAACAGACCACAGAAAGGTCACTTGTTTACATTATGAGAGCTAAGACAAGAAGGCAGAGTGTGACCTTTTTCAACCTCAACTGGGAACACAGGTGACTCAAATTTTTTGCTTCTCTGTGCATGTCAGAAT
Organism: Myotis brandtii; assembly: GCF_000412655.1. Lineage (NCBI taxonomy): Eukaryota > Metazoa > Chordata > Mammalia > Chiroptera > Vespertilionidae > Myotis > Myotis brandtii. The sequence continues at coordinate 1,613,779 of NW_005368708.1, read as the reverse complement.
GACCACAAAAGTGCCACAAGTATTGATTTTGGATTTACAAATAAATTTTAGCAAGTAGGTGAATTTGAAAATACAGAACCCATAAATAATGATTATATATGCATGACTTTTTTTCTTTACCCTTTCTGCCTTACCCCCTATTTACACACTTAGCAGAGCTGCTCCCACTTCTGTTACTGTGTGCTGGTGTTCCCTCCTTCCAAATCCTGCTGGCACATCTTGTATAAATGAGTTCCATGACTCTCTCTTGGTTACATCTGCAGGCTGCTTTTATTTTGTGATCGTGTATATGTGTACATCCACACACCACACAAATAAGGCCGTATGCATACTTTTTACATATACAGTGTATTCTCAAGATGTTTAAATAGCTAGAATTTATTATGCAAAGGACTGAATATATCTTATTCTTTAAATATAGTGCTGTTTTCTATCTCTTTTTGAGATGGATGACTTGTCCCCCTGCAATGAAGAGATATCTTCTTCCTCAGTCAGTATGTGTGTCAGAAATGTTATCAGATATCCTGCTGGATGGTTCTATCATCCACTTTTAATGCAGGGAATTAAGTTTTTCAGAATCTCCTTTCCTGTATGGTTCTGAGGTAGAGTAGGCCAGAGGTGAGTTTGTACAAGATTTGGGAGGCGGAAGGAAGCCGCACTCATTGTGCTCTGAGGTCATAGTTGGTTAGAGGTGGTGAGACACAGTTGCAGAGGTGTCAGCAGGTTCCAGCTGGTCCCCACTCTCCTCACCTCCACCTCCAGCTCTCCAGTCCCTGTTGACCAACAGCCATCCCAGACCCACCACCATATTCTTCTCTGCAACTTACAGAGGCAGTGGCCACAAAGAGCCAACCGCTTCCAATGACAATGCGACCAGCTCCCTTTTTTGGTGTCACTATAGCCTCTGGATGTGTCAGAGCCCCAGGGTTCCCTCAGAAGCTCTGACTCCTGATGCCAAGGCTGGTTAGTGGCTTTCCCCTGATCTTCAGCTCCCAACTCCCACTGTCCAACATTTGCTTCTCCAGCTCCTCCTCCACTGCCAAGATCTAATTCTTATAGCAAATTTATCCTCCCATAATATTCATAGTGGTTCTGCTTCCCTGACTCATACAGTTATCAGCTTCCAATTTCTCCTTTCAGTGCCAAGTACTGCAAAGTGTGTAACAGACATTCCTGTGGACAAACTAAGGCACAGAGCTGGAGCTATGATCTCTGCTCTTTATAGACTGGTGTTGGGAGGTCACATGGCCTCCAGTGAATCATCCTTAAAATGGCTCAGTGCCTCCACGTTGTGATTCCTAGTTACTATGCCTTGAACACAGTCATTCCTTATACTTGCCGGCTCCTTACAACCTACATATTATGTACATATTCCAGGAAGCACCAATAAAGGAAGGGCTTTCTCCATTTTACAGATGAAGAAAATAAGAAAGGTTAAGGTCATGAGGCTAGTGAGTAGCAGAGTTAAGACTAAAACTCAAGCCTCCCAGAAGATTTTTTTTCACTTTACTTAGGAGACTCAAACATAAAATCGAATGTAAAATATTAAGTAGGCACCTGTTGCTAATGGCTAATACCTTTACAGCAACAAATTTTCCCTAAGACAGCTGCTCCCTCAGTGATTTAATTTATGCCCTACCATTAGCCATCTCCATTAGAAAGAAAAATTACAGACATTTTCAGCAGGACAAGTAGAACAAAATCGAACCTCAGGAAATTTTATGGGGCCCGAAGAGACCTGAGTAATCATCTAATATAGCAGACTCCTCTTGAAAATAAGGAGCATCTAGTCTAAGACTTCCTTGCTCCTCAAAGTATGGCTCCTGGACCAGCAGCATCAGCATCACCTGGAAGCTTGTTATAAATGCAGAATCTCAGGCCCCATCCCAGTTCTACTACATCAGAATCACTAGGGATGAGATCCCCAAATCTGTGTTTTAAAAAGCTCTTTATGTGATTCTTGAAGAACCACTAACGTTTGAGATCCACTGAGCTAAGGTCATGTAATTAACTTGTAACATATCCAGCTCCTCTAATTTCTAATTTTTTTCTATGATACCAAATGGATAATAATTATCAATGTTACCTCTCACTGTGCATTCACCATTTCCCGAGGCAGATCATAACTGAAAGCTTTATTTTGTATTATAAAATAAGGAGGTCCCCATAAACATACTTCATAGAAAACGTTTTGTCTCATGAAATCTTTTAGATACTGGTTTTGAAATCAACTGTAAGGAATTCTCCTCTGGCCATGTCAATCCATGGTTTTCTCTGTTTTCGGGATTGACTTGTCAGTGCATTTGTTTGATGTTGAGAAGTAGTTACACTTTGTTTCCCACCTCGAGAAAATGTAATAAGAACAATTATAATGTTGGAAAATGTTAAAGTTTCTGGACCAGAAACCCAAGATATTCTGCTGATCTGTCTCTTTAGGAAGCTTGCACTCCCAACTGTGTAAAGAGCTGGTCCTATTTAAATAACTAGCCCAGTCTTCTCCAAAGTTATCTACACAGGCCTAGAATAACATCTGTCTTGGAACTTCAAAATGTTTCCATAAAGCTCTTTGGGTGCTATTGTATTATCACGGACCATTTTAGATGAGTTACTCTATTCCAATTTTTTGTTTGTTTGTTTGAGAATAGTTTATTGATTTTTAGAAATAGAGGAGGGGGGTTGCCCAAGCTGGTGTGGCTAAGTGGATAGAGCATCGGCCTGTGGACTGAAGAGTCCCGGGTTTGATTCTGGTCAAGGGCACATGACCGGGTTGTGGGCTAGAGCCCCAGTAGGGGGGCGTGCAGGAAGCAGCTGATCAATGATTCTCTCTCAACATTGATGTTTCTATCTCTCCCTTCCTCTCTGAAATCAATAAAAATATATATTTTTAAGAAAAATAGAGGAGGGGAGAAGGGAGAAACATCCATGTGAAAGTGGAACATCAAATGGATAGACTGCCTCTCACGCGCCCCCTACTGGGGATTGAGCCTGCAACCAGGGCATGTGCTCTGACCAGGAATCTAACCAGCAACCCTTTGGTGCACTGGATGATGCCCAACCAAGTTAGCCACATGGGCAAAGGCTCTGTTCCAGTTTTTATGCTATTCCAGAGAAGGCTCATGCAGTTTTATGGTAAGGGGATGGGGGCAGTTGTGTCAGGTGTCTCTCAAATTGGCCTTTATTTTGAAAGCTGGGGGGTTGTTCTTATTGACAAGCTGAGAAGAGACCTCCTGGAGCAAAGCTCTGGCTGCTCAGAGATGCCCTTGAGTGTCAGAACAAAGGACACAGGTAGAGAGTTCTTTCTTATGGAGAGTTCAGCATGTCATATGCCTCACCATCACTGTTCTTTGGAAACCTTCTCTGGAGGAAAAAAACAAACAAACACAACAACAAACCTTCACAAATGGAGAGCGTCATAAAAATGCATTGAAGAGTCTGCAAAGTAATGGCCTAAAATAAAAGTTAGAAACTTTGAAGACTTTCTCAGTACATTCCCTTCCCACATCTCTATAGAATCCCAGGGAATCGTTATTTGTTAACCATTGCCATCTATTACTCATGTCCTTCTTCAGGATGCCAAAGGTAGGATTTCAGCATCAACTGATTCACACTTTTTTTTTTCTCAAGACTCCCTAAAACAAAAACATTCTCTTTACTCATCAAAATTTTTTTATGGAAGATTTTAAAATTTTATAGTTTTCCAAAAAATTTAACAGTAGCACAAACACTTCTGTCAAACAAAATGTTATGACTGAACAAACAAAACAGACAAAAATTATAAGCTAAACTCAGAAGCAGTAAGGCATATACAAATGAATCTTAAAATGATATTCAAGTAAACCCCTACATGTCATAGCTGAAACTTTCCACTAATTAGTTTTCTGACCTTGCATGAGTTACTTAACTTCCCTGAGGACAGTAATATACCAACCTGAGCTTTAAGATTTATTATAATATAAAAATATGGTATAAGTTAAATGTTCTAGAATATAGTATAGGCCAGTGATGGCGAACCTATGACACGTGTGTCAGAGGTGACATGCGAACTCATTTTTTTGGTTGATTTTTCTTTGTTAAATGGCATTTAAATATATAAAATAAATATCAAAAATATAAGTCTTTGTTTTACTATGGTTGCAAATATCAAAAAATTTCTATATGTGACACGGCACCAGAGTTAAGTTAGGGTTTTGCAAAATGCTGACACGCCGAGCTCAAAAGGTTCGCCATCACTGACCTA
>NW_005368708.1:1598489-1609433 GCF_000412655.1 Myotis brandtii | reverse complement strand
AGCTGATCGATGTTTCTAACTCTCTATCCCTCTCCCTTCCTCTCTGTAAAATATCAATAAAATATATTTTTTAAAAAATAAAATATAGTATAGAAGTTCTAGGCACATACTGGCTAATTATTACCACTCTAAAGCCATGATATTCTCATTTATGTAACCTCAAAATTAAGCTAAGGTGTACCCATGTCTTTTAGGAGAATAAGACCATTCCATAACACTGCAAACCACCTTTTTTTCCTGTCAACCAAGTTGAATTTATGTTAAGTCACATAACTGTCCTGCCAGACAAGAGGAACATAGCTCCATTTCTTTCACTCTATAGCTAATCCTACCTAATAAAAACATAAAAACATGTTGAAGTCATTTTCATCTCTTTTCATGTTCATATGGCAGATCCAAAGAGTAAATATGTTATCCCTTAAGGAAACATAAAACACAATAATACCCTCTTTGTGGTGCAGCCAGCTAACACATCTTGCTTCTTTGGCAAGGATATATGTGTTATACAAACAGTGATTTGCTCATTTGTTGGGCACTACAAATGTTAATTTATTGTGATTTTGAGTTAGAAGGAAACTTAGTGACCATTTACTATAATCCTCTCATTTTAGCACTGCAGGGACTGAGGCTCAGAAAAGTGATGAGACTTGCCCAAAGCTACACAGCTAGTTAGTGACAGAGCCCAGCTCAACTAATCCTACAAACCATGAGGGAAAAGGCACTTAGCAGAGAAATTACTGTGCTGTCATGCTTCTTCTAAATTCAACTGTTTATTTTTAATCAAGGATACTTTTCAGAAGACTTAATCTCCCAGTGAGAACCTGCACAACTAAACCTTAATTTTGTTGTTCAGTGCTCACTGAGTTGTGCCAATGCTAGCTTATCTGCTCAAGACTTTGCTCTGGAATGCTTTTTCATCACTTATCTCTAGTAAACAGCAACACATATTTCAGAATAACTCTCCATTTTCCTTCTTCTCAGCAGCCACTTCTTTAACTCTTCCAGGAAAACTTGGGGGTGATTTTTAAGAGCACATGTTTCCAGGTCAGAGAGCCCTGGATTGAAATCCTGACTCTGCTCTTGACTCTATGATGGGATAATTCTCAGAGCTGTTGGCGAATTCCATCCACATTTCCTGGTACTTCCTGACCTTAAATAGATGAATTTTGATTAAAAGGAAAAGTTGATAAAGCCAAAGAGCATAGAAAAAGCTTTTAAATTTCAAAAATTCAGGCTCTGTAGTTATAGAGTCCTAGGCATTGAAGAGCTCAAGGAATAGATAAGACACAACTATTTAAGAGTGAAACTAAAGCCCGGCCGGTGTGGCTCTGTTGTTGAGTGTTGACCTATGAACCAGGAGGTCATGGTTTGATTCCTGGTCAGAGCATATGCCCAGATTGTGGGCTCGAACCCCAGTATGGGGCGTGCAGGGGGCAGCTGATCAAAAATGATTCTCATCATTGATATTTCTCTCTCTCTCTCCATTTCCCTTCTTCTCTGAAATCAATAAAAATATTTTTTAAAAAAAAAAAAGAAGAGTGAAACTAAAAATACTCGGGTCATCTCAAAGACCTGATATTGAGTGAAAAAAAAAAAAAAAGGCCCGACAATAACTACATGATTCCATTGATGTGAAGTTCCAGTTCCAAGTCAGGCTAAAACTAATATATACTGATAAAAATTTAAAAAGTTGTTGGGGATGGGGTAAAGGGGCATGAGAGAACTTATTAGGGGTGATGGAAATGTTCTATATCTTAATATAGGTGTTAGTTACACAACTGGAAACAATGGACAAATGTTATTGAACTGTATACTTATTGTCTATGCATTTTAATGTATGTAAATTGTACCTCAATGAAAAAAATTTAATAAAAGATTCCTTGGGATGTGAATAAAGAATCACTAGAGAAGCAAATACAGCTTATGTATTGGGGTTGGATTATTCTCTGAAAGGCAGAGAGTCTCTAAGTCCTGTGCCTGCTACTCCCTGAGGGACAGTTGGAGGAAAGAGGGCAATAGAAACCACAACACAGGTTTGGGGAATCTGAAAACAAAAGTCACCTTGACCTGCTCTCCCAGATAGAACCTTGTAAAATGGCAAAACTCAAGTAAAAAGAGGGCTATATGGGATGTCTAGGAAGACGCTGCAAGAACAATAGAACAGTCTCTACAACCAACAGCAGTTGAAACATGGCATTGAGAGCCAGGCCCCCTTGAAAGTCTATGAAGTAGAGATGGGGCATCCTGCATGAAGCAGCCTACATAGACCAGTGACCAAAGACCAAAGAGAGACAAGCATATCTCAGCAGAGGCCAGCAGAAATAGATGGTAATGTGGAAGGTTATGTTACTTTTCCCCATCAGTATCTTGACCACCATGTAGTCCCCCTCCCCCACTAAAATAAGATGCAACCTCAACCAAAAAAGAAGGACCGCCAAAGCAACTGAGATTCCATTTTCTACCACCAAATAGATATGATGTTCATAACAGGAATAAAGCTGTAAAAAAAAGTATTTCATATACACCTCAGTTTTCAACTAGAATATGTCATCCCTACTCAAGCAACATGACATTTGTTAACACCTGCTTCACTAAGATTAGGTATTTCATAGCATTATTTTATATAAAGGGAAGAATAAATAGTCTGGGTACTAAGGGGCTTCTTTATGACACTCAAAATTATTTTAATTAAATCTCCAAAGTTTGTTGAAAGGAACTCTAAGCCACATGCAATGTAGGTATAAATCCTTAACTTTAGAGTTTTATAAAACCCTAAAATTTTATAAAAATTTACCAAACAGCAGAACAACCAAAGGACCAGTCTCTATGACATGCGCTGACCACCAGGGGATGCACGTGGAACATAGTGGGCATAGGCAGCAGGCGGCAGAGCGTGGAACATGGTGGGCATCGGCTGCAGCGGGATGGTGGAGCAGGTGAGTGGGGGCACCAGACCAAGGCAGGGCGCCAATTGCTGTCATCAGGGCAAGCCTCTGGTGGTTACTGAAAATTATTTGCTCCTGTGCACTGCAGTCCCACTGGGTGCTTGCACCTGCTATTAGTGCCAGCCCTGTTTGCACCCACAGCCAGCGCCAGAGCCGCCGATCTCATCCGCTGCCAGAGCCCAGCACCAGTCCTGATCGCTTGGCACCGTCAGCAGGTGCAAGCAGTGGCTGCTGGCCTGATCGCCCCTGAGGGCTTCTCCACCTCCCCCTGCTCCTGAGGGGTGATCGGGGCAGCAGCCGCCACTTGCACCCACTGACGGGGCTGGCCTCGCTCACACCCGCTGCTGGCGCCGGCCCCAATCACTCGGCGCCATCAGTGGGTGTGAGCGGCGGTGGCGGGAGTGGGGCTGCCGGCAGACAGGAGACCAGGGCCGAGGCAGGAGGGGCTGGGCAGGGGCACGGAGGATGGGCTGAAACCCGCCCCTGTGCCCACCACAGCCTGGCAGCCCACAGTTCCTTTCAAGATGCACAAATTTGTGTACTGGGCCCCTAGTATTATAATAACTATGTATGGTGTCAGATGGGTACTAGATTTATTAGGATGATCACTTCATAAATTATATAAATGTCTAATCACAGGGTTGTACACCTGAAGCTAATATATTATTGTATGTCAACTGTAATTTTAAAATTAAAAAAAAAAAGAATAGGAAAAAAACCCTCAAACCTTGGACCAGCTCAGAAAGCATACTCTGACGGCACCCTTACAGCAAATGACTACACATTTTTATTCCTCTGGGCCATCAGTGTCTCACTTCTCTAGAGTTTGAATGACTCCAAAAAAGAAACTTTTGCATTCAATTTTATATCAAACGTACAAAGTATGGAGTGGGATTAAATCGCTTCTTAGTGCCCAGAGTCTTTTGATCAAAATAGAAGTAGTTCTTCACTTCCTTCATTGTGATAGAGAATAGCATATGACTTATCCTAGAATTGCAGCCAATTTTTCAATAATAATTTTGCTTTCCATTCAGACTAAATAAAAGCACACTATTTCAACCTCTATGAATACTTGTTCAAGTGAGGGTCACACGCCTTCTAAAAGACTAGGGTTTAACATCTTTTTTTAAAATACCGTATTTTTCTGTGTATAAGATGCTATTTTTTTCTAAAATCGTTACACTAAAAATTGAGGGGCGTCTTATACACAGAAGTCAGCCAAGAAGGGAGCTGCACAGGTACATAGCTGCTCATACCTTGTCAAACAGGCTTCCTCCAATCACGAGCCTTATTGTTACTGACGTCAGCTGATGCCATAATTGGAGGTGAAGAGTGCGCAAATGCAACAGGGACCGGAGCGTTCTGAGCCCATAAAGATGTCAAAACATAAAAAGATAAATACTGGTAAGCAGATTTTTTACTCGGCAAAATTCAAACTGAATGTAATCAGCTTCCAAAAAAACAACAACATGGAAATAGAGCTGCAGAGAGACAATTTGGATCTCCTCCCACTGAGTGTATGATCAGACAGCGGAGAAAACAGGAAGAACAACTCCTTAAGATGCCAAAAAATGAAGAAGGCCTTAAGAGGAAAACCAGCAAAATGTTTAAAATATTGATTTCTTAATTTTGGGTTGGAAAAGTGGGGAGCATGTTACACATGGGGGAGTCGTATACACGAAAAAAATATAGTATTTTTAAAATTGATTTTAGAGGTAGAGGAAGGGAAAGGGATAGATAGAAGCATCAATGAGAGAGAAACATGATCAATCAGCTGCCTCCTGCACGCCCCCTACTGGGAATCAAGCCTGCAGCCCGGGCATGTGCTCTGACCAGGATTTGAACTGTGACCTCCTGGTTCATGGATGGATGTTCAACCACTGAGCCACACCAGCTGGGCCAGGATTTAACATCTTGTAGTTAGTACTGACATTATTATTCAACAACACACTTTTCCCTATTTAAAACATTGTGAATATTCTCACTTTATCCTAGTATATTTCCCCCCTGTAGCTAAAGTTAAGACCCAGGATGTCATCAAAACACCTTCAGACGCACTTCCTTTTTCCAATCCTGCAGAACAGAGCTGCTCCTTTACTCTCCCACACACAATCTCCAACCTGGCTTCCTTGAGTTAAAGGCAGATCACAGGCCAGCAGCAGTGATTTCATACTGATCCCCTAAGCAAGTGTATATTAATCACCTTGGGCTGCCATAACAAAATACCACAAACTGGGTTACTTGAACATTTCTTGACATTCTGAATTTTTTTTTTTTGAATATGTAAAATTTTTACATATTTCAAAGTAAAAAGCACGCAAAGAGGTTAACTCAGGTAAGTTAACCTTTCTCTTCCCTCTACTTCCCACTCAATAGAGGCAACCGTTTTAACAAGTTGTTTATTTTATCCTTCCAGCATTTCATCCTGCAAACAGAAGCAAATAGACAGATGTCTTCTCATCCCTTGCGCCTTTATTGTTCAAAACATACCTTACTGCATACACGGTTCTGCATCTTGCACTTTGTCATTGAACAAAATAGCCCAGATACCACACCCTATCATTATCTTTCTTGGTCCTTTTTTTTAAATCTATTTTTATTGATTTCAGAGAGGAAGGGAGAGGGAGAGAGAGATAGAAACATCAATTATGAGAGAGAATCATTGATTGGCTGCTTCCTGCACACCCCTACTGGTGATCAAGCCCACAACAAGGCATGTGCCCTTGATCAGAATTGAACCCAGGACCCTTCAGTCCCCAGGCCGACGCTCTATCTACTGAGCCAACCCGGCTAGGGCTTTCGGTCCATTTTTATGTCTGCATAGAACTGCATGGTATGAGCACACGATAGTTTAGTCCTATATCATGCATGTTTGGGTTGTTTCTAATCTTGTGCTATTACAAATAATACTGTGCGCAATGACCTCATGCATCTGTCACTTTATAAATGTGCAGGAATATCTTTTAGATCGATTCCTAGAAGAAGGTTCCTGGGTCAAAGAATAAATGCACATTTCATTGGACATTACAAATTCCCTTCCATAGGAGTTATAGTTTGCCTTCCACCAGCAGTGTTTGCGAGTGCTTGTTTCCTCTCAACCTTGCCTACAGGGTGTGCTGTCAAACTTTGAAATAGAAATGGTTGTTCAATGCATTTTAATTTGCATTTCTGCTATTCCTGGTGAGCTTGGTCATCTTTTTAGATGTGTACAGCCCTATTTCTTTTGCAATATTGCTCATTTTTCTATTTGTTTGTGGTCTTTTTCTTATAGATTTTGGGAAAGGTATTAACCTTTATTTAATGACATGTTACAAAACCTTCTCCCAGTTTGTCATTTGTCTTCCTTTTTTATTGTACTTTTAGCCATGCAAAGTTCGTGGGTTTTTTTTAAATTGTAGTCTAATATGTAAAGTACTCTCTTGTGGCTCTGGATTTCTGAGTCATAATTAAAAAGGTTTTCATCACTCCCAGGTTATAAAGAAACTCACCCATAACATTTTATGTTTGGTTTTTTTTAAAAATTTAGATCTTTGATTGATTTGGAGGAATTTTTGGTGTATGGCATTGACATCAGTCTTGCGGGGGGGGGGGGGGTTGTTTGGTTTGTTTGTTTTTTTTTATCACAAATGCCAATACTGTGCTTAGGTTTTCTTCTTTTTTCTTTTCTTCTTCTTCTTTTTTCTTTTTTTGTTTGTTTGTTTGTTTTTGATTTTGTTAACCCTCACCCGAGGCTATTTTTCCATTGATTTTTAGAGAGAGTGGAAGGGAAGGGGTAGAGACAGAGAGAGGAATATAGATGTGAGAGAGACACATCGATTGGTTGCCTCCCGCACACACCCCGACCAGAGCTGGGACTCAAGCATGCAACGGAGGTATATGCCCTTGACTGGAATCGAACCCAGGACCCATTAGTCTGCGGGCCGATGCTCTATCCACTGAGCCAAACCTACTAGGTCATTGCTTAGATTTTCTATTTTGAGTGCTAATCCACATGCTCAAGGACTTGGCAGTCCTGAGCTTCTTCCCACCCCCATTAGTAATCTGTAATTAGCTTTTCCCATCAACCATCCAAAATACCTCTCAAGAATATTTGCTATGCGCATTAGCTCCATCCTTTTCCCCCCCTCTCCAGAAGCCTCAGTTGTCACAGGCACAACCCTTATACAGGAAGCTTGAAAACTACCTTTTTCATGACATGCACAGAGCACTGAAAGTCCTACACTTCCAAGGGTGAGGTTCTGGTCTTCAATGTCATTCCTATTGCTTATGGATCTGTGTTTGGGCTGGAAAGTTTTGGCGGGTGTCTAGGGAGGCAGGAGGCGGTAGGGAAAGGCAACTTGTAAATGATGTGAGCAACGGTGTGATAGTGAGTTTCAATTTGCCTTTGTTTTCTTTGTGGTCCACCTCTGGCTTTCTTCTTGGCTTCATCTTTGTCTTGATGTTCACTGAATTAGGATGGTTAATCTTCTTCATCATTTGAGCATGTGTTTCAGAATTTTGAAATGTAAGCCTGACTCTTGAAGTTTGCATAGCAGCTTTTCTCTAGGGAAATGTAAAAGAGCTGTTCCACTAATGAAGAAAGTTTTCAAATGTGGAAAAATAGATGAGTGTTTGCTCTCTGTGAAAAATATTCTCATACTGAATAATGCAACTGTCGGTCCCTGAGTTGGTTTCTCAAAAATTTACTACCAAACAGTTACTTCCTCGTCCATGCCAGCAATGAAAGCTGTTTATTCATTGACAAGTCATATGCCTCATTTGTGTACTTTCTGTTCAAAGCAAAAGGCCCCATGTGGTCAGTTTAAATGGTCTAAATACTAATTTCTTTACTATATTCTAGAATGTTAGCCATTCTGATGACTTAATATGCTCTTTACTTTTAATTGCGGAAAACCACCATTAAATGGACTAGCTTTTTCTTTACACTATTCTTTATTTCAATTTATTTTCAATTTATTCAATTGATCTTTATTTCCATCCAAAATGGGTTGATTTTTAAAACTGAGATTATAATTAAGGAGGATGATATATTTGGATTGTACTGCTAGAAGGGAAGCTCTCAAAATAGTGCACGATGAACAAGAGTGGGAAAATATTTCCCAAATGTTTTTATTGATCATTAAATTGCTGTGCTATCCCACCAAATGACTCTTTTAAAAAAATCTTTTTATTGATTTTTAGAGAGAGAGAAAGGGAGGGAGAGAGAGAAACATCAATCAGCTGCCTCCTGCAGGCTCCCCACAGGGTATCAAGCCCTCAACCTTGCCATGTGCCCTGACCAGGTATTGAACTGGTAACCTCTTGGTACATAGGACAATGCTCAACCAACTTAGCCACACTGGCTGGGCCCACCAAATGACTCTTGGTTAAAGATAATGAGATGTCCAAGCTTTGTTGGCCTGAAAGTCCCTTGAGGGGCAAGCACCATGTTTAATTTTGAGTGTGCCTTTAAATCATAGTAGGAGGGGATTTATCAACTAAATACTGTAATAATTATGATTTGGGGATAATATTTTTCATTTCTAATTTTTAAAATTAATAAACAAAAGAAGTTTAATATAGATAACGTTGTCACTACAATTTTAGCTATATGTAAAGTACAAAGGAAGAAATGAGCTAAAGCCACACATAACATCCTTTGTGAGATGTGGGAAATCCATATGAAATATTGTATGGTTTGAACTATCCCCCAGAAGCAGACCCTTAATCAAAAATTCAAGCAAAAAAAGTTTATTTGGGAGATGATCCCAGGAAATACCAGGAGTGGAATGAATAAGTGAGAAAAGAAAGGAAAGGCCCGGCAGGTGTGGCTCAGTGGTTGAGCGCCAACCCATGGACCAAGAAGTCACAATTCGATTCCTGGTCAGGGCACATGCCCAGGTTGCAGACTTGATCCCCAGTGGGGGTGTGCAGGAAGCAGCCAATTGATGTTGATGTTTCTCTCTCGGCATTGTTTCCATCTCTCTCTCCCTCTCCCTTCCTCTCTCTCTAAAAATCAATAGCATATTTTTTAAAGAAAAAAAAAGGAAGGAAGCCAATAAAATGTGTTATCAAGCCAGTACTACTGGGGCAACTGGAGCTAATCCATCTGAATTATGTAAAATAGTGCAGACTATACCTCAGAGTTGCCTTGACTGAGCGGTACATTAACTCTCCTGCACGTCCTGCTTGCTCCACAGCTGGACCAAAGATGAGCTTGTGATTGTCAATGGGATATGGAAGGAGCAGAAACAACATTTCATCCGAAATAAAAATGATGGAAAGTGCAGGACAAAAAAATCCCATACTCTTTTTCTTTTAATTTTTATTGTTGAAAGTATTACATATGTCCCCCTTTTCCCCCCACTGACCCCTTCTAGCCTGCCCCACCCTCCACCTTTACCACACTATTATCTGTGTCCATGAGTTATGTATATATGCATACAAGTTCTTTGGTTGATCTCTTCCCTGCCACCTACCCACTCAGGCCTTCTCTCTGGGATTCGACAGTCTGTTCCATGCCTCTATGTCTCTGGATCTATTTTGTTCATCAGTTAAAAATCCCATACTCTTGATATGCTACTGGGAGTCTAAAAAAATTAGTTCCTGCAGAATATAATGTACAATGGCTAAAGCAGGAGAGAGAGGGAGAGAGAGGAGATCTGAAAACCAAAAGAAATAACCAAAGGTTTCCATTAAAGCAATATGTTGAGCTTATTAAATATTCATGAAACCTGTCATAATCCCTTTGTAATAACTCAGGGGGTTTCTAACTAAGAAATACTTCTTTAATATGATCCCCAAGATTTCAAATCACCATACCAATATACAGGCATCCAAAGATTTTTAAAAAGATAAGATATATTCTCTGCCCTAGTTGAAATACTGATTTCGGCCTTTTTAAAACTTTCATAATTTTTAATTTTGTGTGTGTGTTTGTTATTGCTGTTGTAGTAGAGTGGCTCAATACATGGGGATATTAATTCTCCATCTCAATTGTAAGCTTCAGATTTGGGATGAGGTGTGAAAAGGAAGGAGAGTCATCCAGAAGACAATGACGCTGATGACAATATAGCTGCAAATAACATCATGGGGAAATTAATGACTGAAGATCTTTCTAGTGGAAAGTAAAGAGAGTGGGAGAATTGTTTTCAAATCATGTCAAAATCTGAAATAGAGGTTAAATTGGTCTATTTTATTTTATTTTATTTTATTTATATTCTATTTTGTTCCTCTGTGTCCATCAAAATATGTGTGGGGAGGAGGGCATGAGAAGGGAGACAAGGGAAAAGAGAAGGGCTAGGGAACCAAGAACTAGAATTAGAGTAAAGGTTCCTGCTGGCTCAAGGCAAGAGTTGGTGATGAAGGCCAGAGGGATGGGCCAAAGTCCATAGAACCAACAAGCAACATGTTGTCAGAATTGCCAAGAACAAATAGAAAGTCCAAAAGACTGCAGGCAGAATTTAGGACAAAATTACAGAACTGACGGTTTGAATTAGGGCAAATGCATCAAAATGAGAGCAATCTGAGAACAAGTGAAGGAGGCCCTAGATCAGTGGTCGGCAAACTATTTAGTCAACAGAGCCAAATATCAACAGTACAACGATTGAAATTTCTTTTGAGAGCCAAATTTTTTAAACTTAAACTATATAGGTAGGTACATTGTTATTAACTTAATTAGGGTACTCCTAAGCTGGCCTTTGCTAAAAACGTCCTCAAGCTGATAGAGGTACGTTCGCTGAGGTCGACCCCTTCCAACTCTCCCATCCACACTCGTCTTGTATACTTGTTTTGTCTATCTCCTTTCGTTCATCCTCTCTATATGTCCAAACCATCTCAACATACCTTTCTCCATCCTCGACACTACATCTTCTTTCACTCCACAACGTTCCCTAAAATTAACTTAATAAACTTTACTTAAAGTTTTAAGTCTTAGTTAAACTATAGGTACGTTGAATAAAACTTGATATCATACTTTATAACGATATTATTTATTGATAAAATTAAATTCCTTACAATT
>NW_005368708.1:1594683-1596308 GCF_000412655.1 Myotis brandtii | reverse complement strand
CAAGGTACATGCCCTTGACCAGAATCGAACCTGGGACCCTTGAGTCCGCAGGCCGACGCTCTATCCACTGAGCCAAACCAGTTAGGGCTCAAGTAGGTACTTTTGTCACCCGCGCGTGGTTTGCGGACACGACTAGCACTAACCACTGCACAATGAGACTGCTGACTGACTGGCTCACTCAACTCGTGCATGAATCACGGGCGCCTCTGCGCTGCGTATCCCGCGGCCCGCCTGCGCCATGTCTCCGGTTGCCCGACCGACTGACACCCCCCACTTCTTCTAATGCCACTTCTTCAAAATAGACTCTCCCAGGCCGAAAACCGACTTCTGCGCATGGGCCATGAAGTTTCAATCGCACTGTACATGCGCGCCCACACGTGGTATTTTGTGGAAGAGCCACACTCAAGGGGCCAAAGAGCCACATGTGGCTCGTGAGCCTCGGTTTGCAGACCACTGGTCTAGGAGTTTGTTTGGGTTTGATGTTGTTGTTGTTTTTGCTTATTCCCTTCACCTTTTCCATCCAGCCCTCCAAACGCCTCCCCTCTGACAGCTTTCAGTCTGTTCTCTGTATCTATGAGTCTGTTTCTATTTTGTTTGTTAGTTTATTTTGTTCATTAGATTCCACATATTATAAATGAAATCATAAATGTTTAGCACAACAAAGGAAATCATCAACAAAATGAAAAGACAACCTACTAAATAGAAGAACATATTAACCAATGATACAACTAATAAGAGGTTAATATCCAAAATTTATAAAAAACTTATATAACTCAACACAAAAAAACAACCAAAAAAATGGGCAAAGAATCTGAATAGACACTTCTCCAAAGAGAACATACAGATGGCCAATAGACATATGAAAAGATGCTCAAGGTCACTAATCATCAGAGAAATGCAAATGAAAACCACAACTAGATATCACCTCATGCTGGAGGCAAATTCCAGCAGGTCGTAATTATGCAAGAAGTTCATCAGAAAGCTGATGGACGTTGGGGCTTCAGTAGAGCCGAAAATCTGCATATAATTACCTGCTGCTGAACAGCTGTAGGCATTTCCCCTAACCTGGTAATCTTTTCCTGTTTATCAAACTTTACCTTTTTGCATTCCTAAAGGGCCAATGTGTTTTCCAGTAAATAAAAAGGATATGGGTCCGGAGACTCGGGGAGCCACTTCACTAGAAAGTGGAGCCTCCATCTGGCTCCCCCAAAATGGCTCCCAAATTTATATTTCTTGTCTAGTCTCTATTCATTTATGTTGCAGCCCCTTCTCCAGATTCCTGAACCCTTGCTGCGAAAAGACTGCGGCAACCTCACACCTGTCAGAATGGCTATCATCAATAAATCAACAAACAAAAAGTGATGGTGAGGATATGGAGAAAGGGGAACCCCCATGCACTGTTGGTGTTATGCCCAGATTTCAGGATCCCCAAGAAACCACATCAGGGAGCCAGCCGGGTCCGATGCAAAAGCATAAGAGTCTTTATTCGAGCTAGCTCGGCTCCCCCACCTTGCCGACACAGCAGCAGGAAGCAGAGAGAGAGAGAACTCTGTGTGGAGAGGGGTTTTATAGGGGGTTGGAGTAAGGGGAGGAGAAAGGGCTGTGGCCTTGCCGATTGGCCAGGC
>NW_005368708.1:1588848-1594558 GCF_000412655.1 Myotis brandtii | reverse complement strand
AGGGCCTAGCCCTTACCCTGGGGCAAGATGAAGGGCCTAGCCCTTACCCTGGGGCAAGATGGAGGGCCTAGCCCTCGCCCTTTCATTGGTAGGAATGCAGATTGGTGCTGCCTCCATGGAAAACAGTATGGAGGTTCCTCAAAGAATTAAAAATGGAAACCACACCTTGAGAACCACTGGTCTAAAGAAAAAGAGAAAGAAAAGCTTAATTAAAATGAAGACTGATTTAAATGTGGGCAATTTATAATTGATAGCAAAGCTTTAAATCAACGGTAGAAGCTTTTTATATAATCATTCTAGATGAAAAATAATATTGCAATGTTCATTAATTTATTTGGGGCCAAACAGGCCCAAGGGAAAGAGTCCTATGCAGAATTCAGAACACAGTATTGAATTTGTTTAATAAAAACACAAAATATTTCCAGAAAGATTTATGTGACATGCAATATAAACCATAAGTTAATGGTTAGTTTCCTGGTCATCTGTTTTGGGAACAAATAAAGACAGAAAACCTCAATCTCTCATGTCGCAGCCTCTAGTCCTACTACCTGTAATAATAGCTCCCACCTAATCCCCTAGCATTTACCTTGCACACCTGTCACCCCATGAGGTATCCTTCCAACTCATGCCTGCCAACTTTCCAGATTTTTTTTTTTTATATTTTGCTGCTGGCTTCCCAAGATCCCCTAGCATTATTCAAATTACTGCAATATACAAGTTTTGATGATGTTCTCAGAAAAAAAAATCTTGCTCTTAGAGCTGTTTCAAGGAGCCCAGTTTCACAATTCATATTTCACTGAGCAGTTATTTTTCAAAGTATTTGATGGATAAACCATCTTCCTAAAGTTATGTTTTGATTTCTCATTGCAATCCAAAAATCTTTGAAGATGCATGCATGAAAATCCAGGGGTAAAATTATAGAGGCCAACAAATACTCAAACCAGAATTAGGTAGTCTAGTTAACTGCCTTTATTTTTTTCTATTTTTTAAATCTTTTTTCAAATATATTTTTATTGAACTCAGAGAGAAAATGAGAGGGAGGGAGGGAGGGAGTGAGGGAGAGAGAGAGAGAGAGAGAGAGAGAGAGAGAAACATCAATGAGAGAGAATTATTGATTGGCTGCCTCTTGCCCCCTACTGGGGATCCAGCCCGAAACCCAGGCATGTGCCCTGACCAGGAATTGAACCGTGACCTACTGGTTCGTAGGTCAACATTCAACCACTGAGCACACCGGCCAGGCTAGTTAACTGCCTTTAAAATGCTATTTTCACAAAGCAAAATTTATCAGATGTCTCCCAATGTTTTTAATGGGGAACAAAGGCAAAACAATTCTGTCACTTGAATAGCAGTTGTTGCTGCCTTTCCCCCATTATAGCATCTAATGGAACTAGAACTCTCAGCAAGTTGAACACTATGGAGTGAGAACGAAGGAAAAGTGACAGCCTCCATCACAGTTCTTCAGTTTCAATAGAACAAGACTTCACCAAGAAGTCTTTTCACAACATAGCACTGACTTCTCCTTTCCCTTGAATGTGGCTTCTGGATCCTCAAAACATCACACCACAACAAAAACTCATAAAAATTATGGTAGTTGCGCCTAATTCAGGATTTTAAAACCCCAGGATCTAATTCAACTAAATAATTTCTACATTAATTCAAGAACTTTCCCCTCCGGTTATGGAAGGAAACAGCCAAAAACTATTATCCAACACCCCTAGGTGTTGGCACATGGAAAGATAAGAGAGGGAAGTTGCGGTCTGTGACCTGAGTCAGCTTGTTTTTAAAAAATTGGCTCACATAGCCCTGACTGGTTTGGCTCAGTGGATAGAATGTCAGCCTGCGGACTGAAAGGTCCCAGATTCAATTCCAGTCAAGGGCATGTACCTTGGTTGCGGGCACATCCCCAGTGGGGGGTGTGCAGGAGGCAGCTGATCGATGTTTCTCTCTCATTGATGTTTCTAACTCTCTATCCCTCTCCCTTCCTCTCTGTAAAGAATCAATAAAATATATTTTTTTTAAAAAATTGGCTCACAAAAGTTTACAAAAATATTGGCATAAGTAAAAGGAAAATCAGACACAAAAATATAGTATAGAGTAGTAATCTCAATTAACTGGAATGGGCTGTTGTAGCTAATGCAGCTTTCTATGCCAAGGAGCACTAAGTGGAATGTTTTTTTCTTCTTATTGCTCCAATATTGTTGCTAGCACATGGTTGCAATGGGTTTTGTGGACTGGCTTGCTCAATTCTGTTCCAACCCCCTTCTGTGCCTGCTGGGATTATAGACAGCTGAAAGCAACCAGCTCTATTTTTAAGACTCCCTTAGAACTAAAATTGTGGATGAGATTTAGATTCTGCACAACAGATGCACTCATCCAATATTTGGATTTGGAACCAACTTATGTAGGAAGAGAGGCCAGGTGTGAGAAACTCATTTTGTGGATGCAGATCATAGCTGAGGCAGCCTAGTTCCAATGGCAGCAGCTGAGGCTATGGTTTCCTGACTTAGCAGAAGTGGCTTTCCTATCACAGCAGAGGCAGTGGTTCCCAAACCAACACTTAGTGGTAGTGGCTCATTCAAAATCAACTTTTAGTTTGTAGTAGAAGCAGCAGTGGCCCTGGAAACCCAGGTTTGTGATTTTCTTTGAAAGGTTCCCCTGACAGTCTAACTTATCATCTGACTCTTCAGCCCTTCCAATGATATTGCCACTTATACCCTTACTATTCCCTTTCTGCTGAAGCCAGCCGTAATTGATTCTGTCTCTGTAAGTAATCTCCAGTAAACGCAGTAGATGTTCACTTCCCTGTCTTCATAAATACAGTATAATAAATGTACTTGATGAATAAGTGCCTTAAAGTTCTTCAAAATCATTGTTAAGAAAATTTAAAAAGGAGAGCTTTGCCCTGGCCGGTTTGGTTCAGTGGATTGAGCATCGGCTTGTGGACTGAAGGGTCCCAGGTTCGATTCTGGCCAAGGGCACATGCCTGGATTGCAAGTGTGATCCCCAGTAGGGGGCGTGCAGGAGGCAGCCAATCAACAATTCTCGATCATCATTGATGTTTCTATCGCTCTCTCTCCCACTCCCTTCCTCTCTGAAATCAATAAAAATATATTTTTTTAAAAAGGAGAGCTTTGTTCAAATTAAATTAATGAATGTCAAATCACTTTGAACTTCCAGGAGTGACTTGACTTCATTTGAACAAAAATCTCCTTTCACATACTCATAGCAGGTAAAATATTATAGGTAGAGAGGAATAAGAAAAGCAAGTGAAGAGAATACTGAAAGCATAACCTAGAATTCAATCAATACATATGGCTGTGTGTTGGTAGTAGGTTTTATATTTTACTAGTTGCTGGTAGAGACCTCAGCAACGGTCCAGCAACTGTCTAATATGGGCTTGAAATGGGGTGAAAAGAAGGGATGAAAAGTAAAGCAAACATGGTGAGTGTCATAGTTTGGATCCCACCCCGCCCCCACACACACACTCCAAGCAAACCTTGCAAGGACAATTCAAATGCATGTAGTTCTTTAAGAAATAAAAATCAGCCCTGGCCGGGTAACTCAGTTGGTTGGCACATACACTGAAAGGCTGCAGGTTTGATTCCTGGTCAGGGCATACCTAGGTTGTGGGTTTGATCCCTGGTTGGGACACGTAGAGGAGGCAACTAATAGATATTCTTTCTCACATTGATGTTTCTCTCTCTCTCTCTCTCTCTCTCTCTCTCTCTCTCTCTCTCTCTCCCTCTCTCTCTCCAACGGATAGAGTGTCAGCCTGTGGACTGAAGGGTCCTGGGTTCGATTCTGGTCAGGGGCACATGCCTGGGTTGTGGGCTCGATCCCCAGTAGGGGGCATGCAGGAGGCAGATTATCAATGATCCTTATCATTGATGTTTCTATCTCTCCCTTTCCCTTCCTCTCTGAAATACATATATATATATTATTAATAAAAGCATACTATGCTAGTTAGACCGGACGTTCTTCCTTCCAAAGCTGCAGTGGGCAGGGGCCAAGGTAGAGGCGGCCGCCACAGCGGCAGGGGCCAAGGCCCTTGTATGAATACTGTGCATTGGGTCTCTTATCTACACTAATAAAAGAGAGATGCAAATTGACCATACCTTTGCAATGCCCACCAGCCAATCAGGAGTGAGTATGCAAATTAACCCAACAAAGATGGCAGGTTAACTTGCATATGCAAGCCCTAAGCGGCCGGGGGCAGGGCGGGACACTTGTGTCATCGCCATGGTGACGACACAGGCGTTCCACACCACCCCAGCCACTCCAGGCCTCTGGGCAGCGTGGGAAGGCGGAAAGGCGGCTCCGGGCTGGAGCGAAGGCAGAAGACAGCTCCAGCCAGAGCGAAGGCGGTGCCGGCAGCCAGGAGAAGGAAGGCCCATTCTTGCATGAATCTTCGTGAATAGGGCCTCTAGTATATATTAAAGGGTAATATGCAAATAGACCAAACAGCAGAACAACTGAACAACCAATCAAAGCGTAATATGCTAATGATATGCTAAGGTTGCTCAACAGCTTGCTATGACTTGCACTGACCACCAGGGGGCAGAGAGTCAACTGGTCGACCAGTTGCTATGACATTCACTGACCACCAGGGGTAAGATGCTCCGACCTGTAGGTTAGCTTGCTTCTGGGGTCTGGCTGATCAGGACTGAGCAAGATGGGCCAGAAACAACCTAGAGCCCTCCCACAGTCCTTCCCCAGCCTGATCATGCACCGGTGGGGTCCCTCAGCCTGGCCTGCACCATCTCGCAATCCGGAACCCCTCAGGGGATGTCAGAGAGCCAGTTTCAGCCCAATCCCACAGGGCATGATCCCGCAGGCCACTCCCCTTGGGAGGGCGCCAGATGCAGGGCTTATGGCTGGCAAGCACTGCTGTGGCATCACGAGCCTCTCCTGATCTATCGGAACTGATTGGGCACGACCACCGTGACAGGGCCAGGATGAGCAGGAGCAACAGATAGGAGCTACAGGAAGCGTTGGACTGCGGGTTTCGACCCGATCCCTGCAGGCCACCCAGAGGGACCCCACCCATGCACAAATTCATGCACCAGGCCTCTAGTCCTATATAATAAAAGAGAAACATGTAAATTGACCGTCCCTCCGCTACACTCACCAGCCAATCAGGAGTGAGTATGCAAATTAACCCGAAAATATGATGGGTTAATTTGCATACACAGATGCCGAGTGGCCTGGGTCCCAGGAACATCCTAGGGACCCAGGCCGCTCCTAGCCTGTAGGCCCGCACGTAGGCCCTGAGTGGCCAGTGTCCCAGAACACCCCTGGCTACTCTGGGCTTATGGGTGCAGGCGCCAACCGGATGTTCCCACCCCATGGCCGCTTGCACGTGCGCCGGCACCAAGTGGCAGCCCCAGTCCACACCCCCCAGCCTGGCACCCACGCGTGGCCCGGTGTCTCTGCACACCCCTGAGCCCGGTGCCCACAAAGTGGGGCTGGCTCCCAGCCTCGGGGGCATGCCCTCCCCCCGGTGGCAGGTACACACCCCTAGCCCAGTGAACACAACATAAGGGGTCCTCTGTGCATGAGCTACAGAGGAAACACCTTTTCTTTTCTTTTTAAAAAAAATATATTTTATTGATTTTTTTACAGAGAAGAGGGGAGAGGGATAGACAGTTGGAAACATCGATGAGAGAGAAACATCAATCAGATGCCTCCTGCACACTCCCCACTGGGGATG
>NW_005368708.1:1580650-1588410 GCF_000412655.1 Myotis brandtii | reverse complement strand
CCTCTCACATTGATGTTTCTCTCTGTCTCTCCCTCTCTCTTCCACACTCTCTAAAAATCAATGGAAACATATCCTCAGGTGAGGAGATAAAAAAAAAAGAAACAAAGAAATGTCATATCCTATGAAAGACACATCTTGAAAATGCCTAAAGAAAGTTGTCATTTTTTCATGGTGAAGGGACTGGAATCCATGTTGATGAAAACACCTTGGCAGCTGGAGTGGCTGGCAGTGAGGCTGGTGCAGAGGGAGGTGTTTAGAGGGGGCGGGCCTAAGCCATCAATAGGACATCCCCTGAGGGCTCCCTCTGTGAGAGGGGGCAGGCTTGCCTGAGGGAACCCCCCCAGTGCACGAATTTTGTGCACCAGGCCCCTAGTCCTATCTAATAAAAGAATGGTATGCAAATTAACCGTCACTCCATCACTCCATCACAAAGATGGCAGCACCCATAGCCACAAGATGGCGGCGCCCAGTCCCCTCATCCCCACTGCTGAAGTGTCCAGGCCTGTTGGCCAGATGAAGTTGGAGATTGGAGGGGGCAGGGGTGGAGCCAGCTCCAAGGGGAGCAGGGAGCAGGCCTAAGCCGTCAATAGGACATCCCCTGAGGGCTCCCAGTATGTGAGAGGGGGCAGGCTGGGCTGAGGGACCCCCCCTCCCCCGTGCATGAATTTCGTGCACCGGGCCCCTAGTATATATATATAATAGTCCAGATTCTTCATATGCTAAAGAACCTGAGATGCCAAGAGCACATAAAGAGAACATGGAAGATGAGTTGAATCAACATTTCCAATATCAGGCTGGTAATAACATATCCCTACAGTATCACTCCAGCCCCACTATTATGTACTGTGGAAGAGGTTGTCTAATGCTAGGCTGCTTTAGAAGATTCTTGGCCATTCTATAAGTCTCCATAAAAGACTTATACCCTGGAGACAGGATTAAATTATTATATGGGTCCTATGCAGCTCACTGGTTGCATGAAGGTTCTAACCCTCCTATGTAATTGGTCCTTATATTCCTTTAATTATCCCAGGACTTCAATAGGCTACACTCCTGGGTAGGTAATCATGGTCCAGGAGGTGATTTGGTGCTTTACAAAGTCATTCCAGGTCATAGGTCCCTCTATCTGTGGCTCTAAGGTGACCACAGCATAGCCCTTATCTCTGTGGCCAAAGCCAGGTTGCTGACAAGTCTGGAATTCTGGATAGCAGGAAGAGAGACTTAGCAAAAGAGTTGGAAGCTGGGCATATTCAAATGGCATTAAAGAGAACTTGGTCACATGGATATATCTAATCCCAAGGGGATGTGGGAGTATAGATACTAGTGGCCTGGGAAAAAAGAAGAATGGATTCAGTGGGCAACAAGTTGTTTTCCATAGTGTCTGCATGGAGCAGAGCAGTGAAGTGCAATGGGCTTAAACATTTAAGGTCAAAGGCTAGAGTTCCTGCTTTATTATTTGCACACCATGTGCCCATAATTTGAAAGCACTTCCCCAGCCCAGCTGGTGTTGCTCAGTGGTTGAGCGTTGATCTAGCAACCACGAGGTCACGGTTTGATTCCCTGTCAGGGTACATGCCTGGGGTGGGCTAAACCCCCAGTGTGGGGCACGCAGTAGACAGCTGATCAATGATTCTCTCTCATCATTGATGTTTCTATCTCTCTCTCTCTCCCTCTCCCTTCTTCTCTGAAATTAATAAAAAATATATTTTAAAAATAAAAGCATGTCCCCATTGAAATTATTGGCCTTTCCTAGATGTGTTGCTGAGTGGGGACTCAAATTAGACAAAAAGGAACATGCTAAAGAGATCTCAGGCATTTGGAAAAGGATCTTTACCCAGTACACAAGTTTTAAAAAATAAACAACTCTGTGGTAAATGGCCCATAAAACATGTTTTAGAAATTGTCAAGTGGCCTTTTACTACATGTAACTATTTCAAATTTACCAAAATCCCTTCTAGGTTTGGCTAAGTAACTTCCTCCCTTTTTCATTTCATATTTCTCTGATGTTTCAAAGCCAATATCTAGGGGATGGGCCTGTCAAATTTTTTTTTATAATTCTTTTTTGTTGAAAGTATTACATATGTCCCCCTTTTTCCCGCATTGACCCCCTCCAGCCCGCCCCCACGCCAGGCCTTCAGCACAAAGGGCTTGTCAATTTTTACCAATCAAGTTCAAAATGGCCTCCCAAATGTATTTTTC
This sequence comes from Myotis brandtii, assembly GCF_000412655.1. Lineage (NCBI taxonomy): Eukaryota > Metazoa > Chordata > Mammalia > Chiroptera > Vespertilionidae > Myotis > Myotis brandtii. The sequence goes on along the minus strand of NW_005368708.1, from coordinate 1,586,214 downwards.
TCTGCTTTGTGTTCTTCATTTATCACATGCTTTGACATTGTTAAACCCAAGGCCACCTTACAGTTCCTCTTTTACTGAAAATGAATCACATCTGTTTCTAATAAGACATCCTTGGGGGAAAAGGAAAGAACAAAGTAGCTGGTGTACTTAAGTACAGAACCAAGAGATGCAATATCCTTCCGCAGTTTTTGTCAGCCCTTTCTCAAGGCCATAATTTATTCCTCAAAATAAGCACATTTGACAAAGATGTACAGTGACAGCAGAAAAGGAGACATTGTTCAAAAATACAACCTTTTCACTAAAAAAAATGTAATCATCTCATTACTGACACCCAATATAATAAAAGGCTAATATGCAAATTGACCAAGCGGCAGAACAACCAGTCGCTATGATGTGCACTGACCACAAGGGGACAGACACTCAAAGCAGGAGCTGCCCCCTGGTGGTCAGTTCACTCCCACAGGGGGAGCACCACTCAGCCAGAAGCCAGGCTCATGGCTGGCTACTGCAGCAGCAGTGGCAGGAGCCTCTCCCACTTCTGCGGCAGTGCTAAAGATGTCTGACTGCGTGAGGGGAGTGGAACTAAGCCATCAGTCAGACATCCCCCAAGGGCTCCCAGACTGTGAGACGGTGCAGGTTGAGCTGAGGGAACTCTTCCCCACCCCTCCCTCCCGCACAGAGTGCACAAATTTCTTGCACCGGGCCTCTAGTAGATCATAATAATCCAAACAATTGCATTTCATATGAAGATTCATCTAAATGAAACCTGGAATTAACTCTAACATAGGTGAGTGTTTGAGGGGGGAAAAGCAGCCTTTCGTTAGGTAGCTAAATCTCTGAGCTGCTAATTATATATCTGCATTGGATAACACCTTAAAATGAAAAAAAACAACCATGAATAGAGTAGAAAAGGCTTCTTTGTGGCTGCTTTTCTATTAACGCTTCTGTTTACTTCTACTGAAAAATGAGATGAATGCAAGTTGAAGAGTATAACAAATGAAGTGGCTATCGACATATATTTCTCAGGAATAAATCTTTTTTAAAAAATCAGATTGCTTTTTTTGGATTGGGAGAAAAGGATAATAGATGCTGGCAGAGCCACCAGAGGTAGTTTATCTGGATCTCAGAAAGACATTTCATAACGTTTGGTACTATAAACTAATACATAAAATTAAGGAATTTAAAACTCAATGCTAACATCCATGCATGAACATTGTTCTGGCTGGAGTTTGAGGTGCCATGTCTCAAAGACAAGGGTATCAAATAGTCATAGTGACTAAGACAGAAAGGAATTTCTGGTATCTGCTTAAGCAAAATAAAATTAGGCCTTGATTTTCAAATAACCACTGAAATCAACGGAGATACAGCATTCACCAGTTAAGAGAAACAAAAACCAAACTCAGATGAATCTTGGGGAGATATATCCAGAACTCTTTAGTAGACAGAAGAAAAATTAAATAGCTATGCTTTACTGAACATTTGATCGGTGCCAGACACTTCAATTACTGCTTTATAAGCATTGTGTCCTTTTTAAAAATTAATTTATTTTTAATTAATTTATTTTTTTCATCACCATTTATTCCCCCTACCCTCCTCCACTTCCATCCACCTCTTCTCCCCCACAATCACCATGCTGTTGTCTGCGTCCATGAGTTCTTTCTCTTTTTTTCTTTTTCACTCACCCCCTCCACTCCCCAATCCAGACCCACCCACCCCCCCCCCGACAGCTGTCAGCCTGCTCGTTATGAGTGCCTCTATTTTACTTGTTTGTTCATTTTGTTGATTAGATTCCACATATGAGTGAAATCATATGGTACTTGTCCTTTAGTCTTTACTCAGCTCTAAGAAGTAAGTCCTATCATTAGCCTTGGTCCTATCTGTCCCCTCCCACGCACCTGCTGGAGGGCCAGGGGAGGGAATACAAAGAATGGGAGTAACTAGATAAAATCTCTCAGGCACCACCCATCCTCTGTGTTCCAAACATATGATTAGACTCTTGGGTCAGAGACAAAAGACAAAGGACAGCAATAGCAGTAGTCAGACTAGCATCACTTGTGCTGTTTCCCCAAGCCCCAGTTCCCGCAGGGTAATGCAGTAAAGTCCAGGTGATGCCTGAACATGCAGTGAGGAACACCGCCATTCTTTGATAAGGGCGCTACTACCAAACCTTCCCTGGAGAGAGACATTATCATTACTATCCTAGAAAGCAAGGAAATCTGCCCTCTGCTTTGGAGGGAGATACTGTCTCTATATTCTAAGGCTTTCATTATACAAACAACCTTGAAAAGATAGTCTGGAATGCACATCTACTAATGCCTTTGCTCAGATGTGCAGAAATGCAAGATATCCATGGAGAATTATCACCCAACAAACACATGATCCAGAAAGGTTTTCATAGGATCATTCTAGCATTCCTAGGTAAGTATAAATGTAGGAACTGAAATTAGAATTGTACATATTTCTAAGCCTCTATTTACTTAATCATTTGGAAAGCAATTATAGAATGTCCATAGCCTACAAAGTCAAAAATGATTCACCTATTTTGAAGAAAATAGAGTGCAGAAAAATATGTGTATGTATTGAATGCTCTTCAAGGCTGGACACACAGATAGGCTTTTCACAGAACCCACCACAATCTATATTTCGTCACAGACATTCTATCACTGCACTCTCGAACATTTAGTCATTAAACTCATCAAGTGTACTTTCTGAGAAATGTTGATGTAAGAAACGTCCAAACCTGTAGAGAATTTTTATAAGCGTTTATTTGAGCCCAAACTGATGACAATTGCCAGGAAGCAAGATCTCAAATGCTCTGGAGAAGGACAGTTTTGCAGTTTCTTTTATGTGTTTGAGATTAAAGAGGGAGCATAAGGAAGGTTACATGAAAGTGGAAAAAGCAAGATACGGGAGAGTTAACAAGATTATTCTGTGCTCCCTTGAGAGTGGTTACACTTCCCAGGTGTCTGGAAAAGAATATTACCTCTAGCATTTCAAAGGTGTGTGAACTTAGATGCATAAGAACAATGAACAGGGCTGGCTTAAACCTTTTACTAAAGAAGTTATTTTAAATTTATCATTGTCTAGTTTCAGGAGAATTTTTTTAAATTATTGGTTTGAAATATTGAGACCAGCACAGTAACATTTCAGGTTTTTTAATGAAAAAGTCATATTTTCATCATTGACTCTCAATAGTTTTGCTTTAAAAAGAAAACTCTATACAATATGAAATAAAATCCAGTTCAAAGAGAAAAAAAAAGTTATAGGCCTAAGGAGTTCCTACCACCCCCCCCCCCCCCATGACCTGCCCTGTTAGGAATTTATGATCAGATCACCCTGTGAGGTTACTTTCTGTGAAATTTATGACAGTGCCCCTTTTTGTCCACAGAAGAATAAAGTTATTAATGATATTAATGATGAAGTTTATGAATAAATAAATGTGTCAATACTTTGTGAATAACTACTATTGACTACAATCAAAAGTCATCTAGGTCTCCCAATACCAAAAAGGATTTATCCAGGAAAAAGAAAGGATTTCAGACGGGCGGTAAAGGCTCAGAGTTTGAGGGTAGACCTATGAACCGGGAGATCAGGGTTGGATTCCCAGTGAGAGCACATGCCCAGGTTGCAGGCTCAATCCCCAATAGGGGGCGTGCAAGAGGCAGCCGATCAATGATTCTCTCTCATCATAGATGTTTCTGTCTCTCTCTTCCTCTCCCTTCCTCTCTGAAATCAATAAAAATATATTCTAAAAAAGAGAAAGGACTGCAGTTCAGTACCCTTAGCCATGGTGAGCCAAGTGCACACAGAGAGCGCAAGAAGCAGCAAGAAGCTCTTTTCACAGTGGGGAAGAGGAAGAAAAGAGGAGGGACTGTTACAACCAGAAAGCTCTGTTATAAACACAAAGTTCTCCCTGCAGCGCTTTCATGACCAAGGTAAGGTGTGACAACTCTTCCCACTGGCCCTTCAGATTCTTGTCTAGGTTAAGGTCTCTGTCATAAATTTTGACATTACTAAGAGCTGCAATGAAAGCATCAGAGACCAGGAGCAACTGGTTTAGTTCAATCATCAACCTGTTAGATTAATACCTAATTAACCCTATTGGGCTCCTCTTTACATAGGAGGAAACCAGGACTCCCATTAAACCTTCCAAGATCACACGGCAGTGTTGTAACAAAAACCTCATCTGTCTCACTCCCCGTGTAGCCCCAAAATGTATGAACAGAATTCTTTTGATCACCTTTAGATAAATTAAAATACTATTGGACACCAGGGACTTTCATAGGTTCATAGTCAGAGACTTGGATTTGGTATCTATCCCATTAAATGATAACATTGTATATTTTTTCTAACATAACTACTCTCCAGCCAGGAATTTGCAACCTGAAAATGCCTGTTCCCACATGGAATGGAAAAAATTAACTGTGGCATTTGTAAAAGTTATTCAATTGTGAATTAGCCTCTGGGCTATCATAAAACTATTTTCTGGTTTCCTGATTGCTATAAGGTTAATAATAACTTGGGAATGATACCTATAGCCCTCAGTCATTTATTTAGTGTCGGCAATATCCGTGGACAAAATAAAAAATGCACAGCAATTATTTAAGTCAACTCACATGTGACTTATGAGGGGAAAAAAGAACAGGATTTTTTATTAACAGAATTTCCATCTTTGAGTTTTTAAACTATAAAGTTAGAGAAAAATAGAAAATAAATCATAATTATGTTTGCATCATAAATAGCACAGTAAAACAGCCCTATAATTTGATACAAAATATCTTCCTAACAATATGTACAAATTCCAATGTGAGAAAGCCAAACAATATCTATAATAATAAAAGTATAATATGCTAATTAGACCAGATATCCTTTCGGACAACCTTCCAGATGAAGCCGGGGCTGAGAGGGAAGCCCGGGTCCTGGGTGCCAGAGGGAAGCTGGTGCTGGCAGCCAGGGGAAGGAAGGCCTACTCTTACACCAATTTTGTGCATCGGACCTCTAGTTATTATATAAGAACTAGAGGCCTGGTACACAAAATTCTTGCACAAAGCGGGGGTTCCTCAGCCCAGCCTGCACCCTCTCCAATCTGGGACCCCTAGGGGGATGTCCAACTGCCAGTTTAGGCTCACCTGCCTGCCTGCCTGATTGCCCCTAACCCCTCTGCCTGCCGACCTGATAGCCCCTACCTTGCCCCCCCCACCCCCGCCAGCCTGATAACCCCTAACTGCCTCTGCCTCGGCCCCCAGTCTGGCCTTCCTCTGCGGGAGGCAACCTGGCAGATCAGTTGAAGGCACCACCCCCATTACCCTGCTGCTGTTGCCACTGCCGGCCTGAGCCTCAGCCCTTCGCAGCTGCTGTGGCTTTGTCTGGAAGGACATCCAGAAGATGTCCACTCTAATTAGCATATTACCCTTTATTAGTATAGATTTGGGGACCATTATAACCACGCAGAACTTAAAGAAAACACATGGCCCTGGCTGGTTTGGCTTAATGGAGAGAGCATCAGCCTGTGGACGGAAGGGTCCCAGGTTTGATTCTGGTCAGGGGCACATGCCTGGGTTGCA
>NW_005368708.1:1560247-1580489 GCF_000412655.1 Myotis brandtii | reverse complement strand
TTTAAAAATTGAGCATGGTGATGGTTGTACCACTCTGAAGTTACTTTAAAAAAACCAGTTCATTGTACACTTTAGGTGACATGTACAGTGTATGAATTATATCTCAACAAAGCTGTTCTTTTATTTCTTCTAAAATAAAGACCAGTCATATAATCAATTGCAGATGTTTTCAGAGGCCCCCCAGGATTTGCTTACCACGGCCCAAACCACGGCTGCGACTCCCAGTTGCCTCCAGTCCTGGTGGATCTGGATGGTGTAGTTTGCAAAGGAGAAGGTGGCATGAGGCTTGTGGAATTTCTGCAACCCCATTCCTGCGGTCTCCTCACCGGGCACCAGAGCCATTTCCACTGTGCCAGCTTTCTGCTTCCTTTAACCTGTTGGGAAAAAGAATCCTGCATGCTCTGGCCAGAAAGTGTATTCTCTCTTAGGTGGTCCGAATGCCTTTTTTAAGGTCATTTTATGGATTTAAAAGAATAAACAGAGATGTGGAAAGCTTTTGTCGAATTCCTTTGACATGGTTCTTCCAGTCTCATGGGAAGTGAGATGTGGCTCTGAATTCATCCCAAAGGGTGTCTTTGGGCAAAATCATCCAGAATGGCACAACTCCTGCAGGAGGCCCTACACACTTCGCTGTCAGGACTCCGGTGGGCTTGAGGGTGAGCGAGGCAGCGGTGCCAGCACAGGACCAGGGAGAAGGTAGCACTTTCTACACTGCCCAGGCCCGCATGGACTGCAGCTGCACCCGCTGAGGTTGGCAGGGTGTTTCTGCTGTTTTGCTTTGGTCTGGCCTCCACCTCGTCAGCCACGGACCTGTGCGAATGGTTCGATGGTCCTACTTTTTGATGGACGGTGGATGCACTCCAACCTCCCAGAAACTGGCAGTTAGACACTGGCGGCTTCCGAATCACTCTCAGGGAGAGCGTGGCCCTAGTTCCAGAACAGACTCGGGTGTCCTCAGCTAGGAGGCCTCCCCGGGCTAGGGGCCACTGGCGGTTTGAAGGCCGCCCAATCGTGGTGGAGGTCCCCTCTGGGGCACTGGCCGGCCTGGGCTAGGGGCCACCGGCGGTTTGAAGACCAGCCACATCCCTGAACGTGGCGGGGATCCCCTCATGGTGATTGTTCATCCTGCCCCCTCAGCTCCCTAGCCTGCTGTTCAGTCATCTGTCCGGTCATTTTTGGTTGTTATGGCCCCTGGCTTTTTATATATTAGGATGTAGGGAAGCAGAATTTGCCACCCCAAAATATGCCTCTTTGGTATAAGGATTATTTTGAGCTAGTTATTTTAAAAAAAAGAAAGAAAGAAAAAAACAGCAGACACAGGAGCTCTGAAAACTGAGTAAAAGTTACCTTTTTTTTTCTTTTAATAAGAAACATTTACATTTACAAGGGGAATCTCCATTTGTAAGAATGTACCAGGAGCCCAACATACTTTGTCTTTAGCTGAATATGGTATTTAAAGTGGTGTCTTAGGCTATTTCAGGGAGTTACTCAGTTTTCCTGGGTCCTTCCCATGTATACAGGAGGCATACATGTCATTAAACTTCTGTTTGTTTTTCTCCTGTTAATTTGTCTTTCATTGCAGAGGGATCTCAGCCAAGAACCTAGAAGTGTGGAGAAAAAATTATTTTTCCATCCCTATAAGATGATGTAATTCTCAGAGGTATTAAAAAATATTAGAAAACTCAAAAGACATCGATCATTTTGACATGCTCTTTGATAATATATTTTCAGCAATTTGGAGATATTTATTATTTTTATTCATCTTCTTCACAATTAACATAGTCTATCTGCATAAATCTGATGAGCATCCAAATAAAGTCAAAGATTATCAGCTTTCAGCATGCTTAAGGCTCTATATTGAGTTTGAGGCCTATACTTTTCTCACTGACATTTTTATTAAATAATAAAGACAAAATGTAATAAAACATTCAAATAATGGCACAAGCACTGCTATGCAAAGATGGAGATGCTTCCAAACCTGTTGAATGACAGGTAGTGCCAATATGTGGTGGCTTGAAATACTAATTCATCACCTGATATATGAAAATGTCAATTTGGCTTAGGAAAAGAAGCTTAAAGATTTCCCAATGAATAATGTATTAATGTGTGGGAAATATAAAACTGAAATTTCAAAGGTCAGTACAGCCCAAGTACAAAATACTTCTGTACTTCTCAGGTGCAATGATAGCTAGCTACCATTGTCTGATTCTCCATTCTCATTACTCCTGCAGAACACCCATTGATACACAGGACATTTTGATTCACAATAGCTCTGGAAGCTGAGCAAAGCAATCATTGATTTGCCACCCTCTGGGAGAAATTCTGGGGGCTGTACAGGAGATGTGCCTGACTGATAACTGACTGACCACTTTCTAGTCCTTCAAAACAGGACAGAGTCAGAGAAGAAGCAAGTTGGGAGTGAGATATAATGGACTCTCAATATCCACCCCTACCTCAAAGAGCACAGGTCTGAGCCACAACTTTTCTGCAGGAAATTTTTTCCTAGGCACTTAAGGCTGTAGGTACCAGAAATTTGGTTAACAGACTGTTGAACCTCAGAGGGAAGGCAGGGGAGGGTGTATGGGAAGAGATCAATCAATAAACTTGTATGCGTATATACATAACCCATGGGCACAGACAATGGGGTGGTGAAGGCAGGAGGGGGTTTGGGAGGGTGGGACAGGAGCAGGCTGGAAGAGGTTAATGGGGGGGAAAGGAGGACCTATGTAATACTTTCAACAATAAAGATTTTTTAAACAAATTTGGTTAAGGATATCCTCATCAACCCACAATCTGAGTTAAAATCTGAATCAGAAATTGTGACAACCCCCAGTTGGACCATAAACATAGTAGGGGGAGTGGTGTTGAACCATAGGCACCCCATCTTGTTAGAACTGCTGTTTGAAATTTTCCACTAAACATAGATGGTCCTTTGTTCTGTTAATTAACTCTGCTATTCCTGTCTTCTGTAAGCATGCTTGCTCGAATAATAGGGAAAATAAGCTCAATTATCTGGCCACTCTGCTGACGTAGAAATCTGGTCCGTCCCTGGTTACTCCCATGCCAGGTGTCTTTTAGTTATCTGAATTATGCTGTGCTCAAGGCTACAAGCTTCCTGCGAGATATCTACTAAGCACTCTGCCCCCATCCCAGTACATAGGGCTCTTTGAAAAGCCTGCAAAAGGTCCAGAAGACCCATATTTAGGAGACAAAGAAACCAGGAGGGTATAAAGGGAAAGCTTCCTCCATGTTACTTTGCTCAGACTCTGGAGACAACTCCTCTGAGACTGGTGTAATAAAGACTCCAAATTTGGCTTACTGATTAAGGCGTCCTCTGTGCAGCTCGCTGATTTCCAATATAACAGTGTCACCTTGACTTTTGCATGCTAGGTCTCTTTCTTTCAAGGATGAACTAACAGGAGAGGAAAAAATAATTCAACATGGAAGGATCAATAAAAATGTTTTGCAACATTAAAAACTGATCAGCCCTAGCCGGTTTGGCTCGGTGGACAGAGCGTTGGCTTGCGGACTGAGGGGTCCCAGGTTTGATTCCGGTCAAGGGCATGTACCTTGTTTGCGGGCACATCCCCAGTGGGGGGTGTGCAGGAGGCAGCTGATCGATGCTTCTCTCTCATCGATGTTTCTAACTCTCTATATCTCTCTCCCTTCCTCTCTGTAAAAAAATCAATAAAATATATTTTAAAAAATATAAATAAATAAAAAATAAAAACTGATCATATAGCAGATGTTTTTCAAATGATCATGTTCCAGGTCCTCAGCTTGGCACTTTCTCTACTTAATAAAATTTAATTTTCAGAGCCACCTCCTAAGATAGAAATTATTACTCTCAGTTAGGGGATGAGGAAACTGAAGTTTAGAAAGGATAGCTAAATCTCTCAAACAGGCTGGTTGGTGGCAAGGCTGAGATTCAAATAAAAATTGAAAGTGTGTGATCCTGCCCTAACCGGTTTGGCTCAGTGGATAGAGCGTCGGCCTATGGACTGAAGGGTCCCAGGTTCGATTCCGGTCAAGGGCATGTACCTTGGTTGCGGGCACATCCCCAGTTAGGGGGTGTGCAGAAGGCAGCTGATCCATGTTTCTCTCTCATTGATGTTTCTAACTCTCTATCCCTCTCCCTTCCTCTCTGTAAAAAATCAATAAAATATATTAAAAAAAAAAAAGTGTGTGATCCTAATTGCTGCTCCAGACCATCTTCCAGGGAACCACAGATCTGTGCTTCTCAATCCCTGTGCACTCTATTACGCCTACAAATCACCTGGGGCTCCTGTTAGAATGCAGATTCTGATTCAGTAAGTCTGGGACAGAGTATGAAAAAATACATTTCCAGCAAGCTCCCTGGTGATGTTGATGTTGCTGGTGCTCAGATCAGAGTTTGAGTAACAAAGGTCTAGGAAACATGCTACTATGGGAAAACAGAAGAAAATTGGCTGTCAAAATATATATATGAAAATGTGAACTCTGTGAAGTAGGTAATGAAAGGTGAAAGCACAAAAGTCTAGCATGAAAATGGAATACACTGAGAAGGCAAGGGCAGTGTAAGAGCTGGAAACAATTGAAAAGAATCCAAGGAAACTACAAACAAAGGCAAAAGAAGTATCCACCAGAGCCAACAAAAGAGTGAAATCTACATTAGCAAACAAATACAGGGTGGATGAGACAAACTTGAAGAGTGCTCCAAAATAAAAGGGAAAACAAAAGGATGAAAATGATAGAAGAGAATATTAGCGCTATGGGAACAAAGATGCAAGCTTCTGAAAATAGGCATAGCAGGAGGGGAGCCAGGACAAGTGGGGCAAATAGTAAACTTGAAGATGTGGTCGAATGAAATATTCCTGCACTAACAACATTAAGACATAACATTGATTCTGAATAATTAAGGGCAAGACATTCCCTGTGGCAGACACTGTTGGTGCCCTGCCCAGTTTTACCTCCACCCACTTCGAAGTCCACTTGCAGCTATAGTGGATGGTTCCTGGACTTTTGGCAGCTCCATACCTCAAGCGCTCATGTCCCTCTGCTACTGAGGGAGCTTTTATTCTGCCTGTGCATGAGGCAGCCCAGACTCAATACCCCCAGATTAAATCAAAGAGGGACAGGAGTCAGTGCCTAAACGCCCCAGATTCCCCTTTGCAAGGGTGTTCTACATGGTCTGAGGTTTATTCTACATTGTCTTTCAATGTCCTCAGCAGGATTGAGCCCCAGTTGCCCTCCGTTGTAATGCACGCATTAACTCACCCTTTATAAGCTTTTCTCTTTTCCTTGCCTTACTTCCCCACTCCCTCATTTGTATAGTCTGGGATCACCTCCCATTTATTTTAATTTTAATTTTAAATATATTTTTATTGATTTCAGAGAGGAAGGGAGAGGGAGAGAGAGAGAAACATCAATGATGAGAATCATTGTTCGGCTGCCTCCTGCATGCCCCCTACTGGGATCAAGCCCACAACCTGGGCATGTGCCCTGACCTGGAATCTAACCGTGACCTCCTGGTTCATAGGTCGATGCTCAACCATTGAACTATGCTGGCTGGGCTCACCTCCCATTTAAATGATCCGTACCCAAGTCCTTGTCTCAGCATATGCTTTTGGGGAAATGCAAGCTAAAATGCATCCCAAATATGTCAGAGGAAAATTCCTATATTAAAAAAAAAACTCTACTTTTAATAGTGCGTTATTTAATCAAGTATTAAGTGAGCCATATGTTTTAAATTCAAAAGCTGGGAGGCCCTGATATGGGCAACAGATAAGCCTGCCCATACTCATCCTTTCCACCACTCCCCCCTCTTTTGGGCTCCATTGTATAAGGCTTATAATACCCAGTATGCTCTATGGCAGCAATTTTCAACTGGTGTGCTGCAAGAATTTTTAAAACATGCAATACCTGACTGACCTCTTTTCTCTTAAATTGTCAAATAAAAAAATTACAACTGCCAACACAATAAAAGCCATCCAGTGTGAATGAATTAAAATTATACTTATTTTTTTTTGTCAGATTGGCAGAAAACATATTTTTTGGTGTGCTGCAGAATTTTAGTAATTAGTTTATGTGTGCCATGAGAGGAAATATGTTGAAAATTCCTGCTCTATGGCATGAATTCTATTCCTTGTCTTCCCCTCTTACTTATAAACTTCTCACAAACAAGAACTATGTCTTATTAGCTTTATATCCCAAGCACCTAGCACAGTAGCTTGCACCTAGAAGGCTCTTGATAACTTTGTTAAATAAATGTTCAATGAATCAATGGGTCCTAGTACTGTCTCTGACACAGACTAGATGTGTGACCTTGGATAACCCACTTAACCAAACTGAGCCATAGTTACTTCCATCTGTAATATTCAAGAACTCAATTCCATATTCTCTGAGATCAAATTATTATATTAATCCAGATAAGCAAAATTTCTTCCCACTTGCCAATCTCTTAAGCCTGATTAATGTAGCTTAAACCTGGCCACATTATTAAAGGAGCAGCCAAATCTTTGTGGACCACATTAATCTATACCTATGGTATCTCCTAAAATCCTATCATTTGACAGCCTCTTTTGGGGCTTAAGTAAAATTATAATGGTGATTACTGATGTATTGTCATTGCTCAAGGCATTGCCAGTGATGGCGAACCTATGACACATGTGTCAGAGGTGACACACGAACTCATTTTTTTGGTTGATTTTTCTTTGTTAAATGGCATTTAAATATATAAAATAAATATCAAAAATATAAGACTTTGTTTTACTATGGTTGCAAATATCCAAAAATTTCTATATGTGACACGGCACCAGAGTTAAGTTAGGGCTTTTCAAAATGCTGACACGCCGAGCTCAAAAGGTTCGCCATCACTGGTCTAGACTTATGTTGTTCAATATGGCAGCCACTAGTCCTATGTGGCTATTGGATGCTTGAAATGTGTCTAGTCCAAAAAAAGATGTGAAGTAAATGTAAGACACACCCCAGATCCCAAAAGTTTAATACCAAAAAATGTAAAATATCTCAACAATTGTGTTATATTGATTACATGTTGAAATGATCATATTTTGAATATATTGGGCTAAATAAACTATATTAAAATTAACTTTACCTATTTCTTTTTAGTTTTTAATGTAGCTATGAGAACATTTAGTGTGAAGAACATTCAGTGATTCATTCTATTTCTACTGGGCAGTGGTGGTCTAAAAGCTCTGAGGGATAAAAAGATGAGTGTCTTAGTCTCTGACCTTTAAGATTATTTTAATGTAGTGGAGAATGAAGTGGAGAGAATAGATCCAAAAGTAATTAATAGAAGGCAACGCAGCTAGTATTAGACCAAAGAGTGGAGGGACAAAGTGCTACTCCAGTGAAGGGGAGGGAAGCATTCATTAACTGGGTTTTATTTGGGGGTTTGTGTTTGGGTGGGAGCAGATTTCCTACACAGGAAATCATCCTGCTGTTTTGTCATCATTTTTGTTACAGAGATTTGCTTATCATAACAGGTTTTTGCGAACATTTGCAGAGGAACTAGAGAAAACCAACCCAAACCTGGTCTCAAAGACATTATTGTCCACAAAATGCTCTGCGAACAAGAAAACATCTTGTCTTTATTTCCTATCTGTAGTGTTAAAATCTATCAGGGGATGGGATGTTATACATTCCCCTAAGTAAAACATTGTGGCTTGACTTTCCCTATACTCCTCTAAAAGGACAAATTGTTGCTCACAATGCAATCTCTTGAATTGGCTAAATGGTCTTTCAAATAAACATTTTGAGAACTAGGTCTCCCAGGTGCTTGTAAATTCCTCCAGTCCCTTCATGAATGTATCAGTGTGACTTCATGACAACTATATGGAAAATAAAAAGTGTGATGTGTGACAGAGTCAGCTGGGGTGAGTTGAATAGACATCCACTGTTATTCCAGTTTCACGGTGATTTTGTGCAATAGCAAGCGAGACCTGAAGGCAACAGAATTCTACATTTAATAATCCAATATCTATTCCCCCATTTTCCTAACAGAATTCTGCTTTTGCTAGAAGAGGCAATATGCCCAGCTAAAAACTATATTTCCCAGTCTCTCTTGCTGATGGGATCACCAGATGACTCAATTCAGGCCAATGAAGTGTATGTAGGTGGAAGTTATTTCTGTCTCTCTCTCTAAAAATCAATCAAAAACTTTTTTTAAAGTTAAAAAAAAAAAAGAGCAGCTAAGGACAGTGCATCAATTATCTATTACTGGCTAACAAACCACCCCAAAACTTATTGACTTAAAACAACAACCATTCTGTTTACTCATGAGTCTATATGTCAGCAATGGTTGGGCTCAGCTGAATGGTTCTTCTGTTGCTCTGGCCTGGGGTCACTCATGTGGATGCAGTCCTCCATGGGCTCAAATGGTGCTAGATTATCTAGACAGTGGTTATCAAACATTTCTGTCTTGATATCCCTTTACACACTAAAAATTTGTTGAGGACCAGAAGAGCTTTTATTTAACTGAGTTATCTATTGGTATTTATTGATATTTACCATATTAGAAAGTAGAAATTTTTTAAAAGCCAGAATACAGCCCTAGCTGGTTTGGCTCAGTGGATAGAGTGTTGGCCTGCGAACTGAAGGGTCCTGGGTTCAATACTGGTCAAAGGCACATGCCCGGGTTGCAGGCTCGATCCCCAGAAGGGGGAGTGCAGGAGGCAGCCAATCAATGATTCTCTCTCATCATTGATGTTTCTCTCTCTCTCTCTCCCCTCTCTCTTCCTCTCTGAAATCAATTAAAAAATATTTTAATAAAATAAAATAAAAACCAGGATACATAAGCACACATTTTCTATGAACCAACAGAGCAATGATGTCATCAAACATCATGTAGCCTTTGAAAAACTCTAATGTACACTTGGGGAAAAATGAGCAAAGAAGGCACATGTCTTAGTATTATTATGAAAATAGTTGTGACCTCAGGGACCCCCAGAAAGGGCCTCAAACTGCTAGCCTAAGATGGTCTCACTCACATGTCTGACAATTTGTACTGGCTGACACCTGGTCCTCTCTCTCATTATGTGGCTCTCATCCACAAGGAAGTTAGCCTGGCCATGGTGATCTCAGGGCAGGAAATAGAGTGAAAGAGAAAGCTATAAAGTGCCTTGACACCTTTATTAGAAATCCTACAAGGATGCTTCCACTACTTGATATTGGTCAAAGCAAGTCTGGTGTTGGGAAAAGTGCAAAGATATGGCTTTTTTGCAAACAATCTCCCTCGGACAGCTAACCCCTTGCAGAACTGGGTGGTGGTGGCAGGCCAAGTATTTGATGCTGCTGACCCAGCTAGTCAAATGGTGAGCCATCTAGTCCCGCATCTCACTCCCTTATTAGCCTGAGAAATACACAAATGAGACAGGTCTCCAGTTAGTGGTGCTGGTGGGAACACAAGAAAATTAAGGTTAAGATAGGTGAAATTTGTGTGGGAAATAGAAGTTGGCCAATAATCCTTCTGTAGACCATGTGGAGAGTAATGTGAATGCTCTTTTTATAGTGCTCTTGCCATTTATGGTAAGGAGTAAATCTCAACCATTTATTTATTTTATTGTTTGGCAAAGATTTTTTTTTTACTTTGCAATTAATTCTTCCGTAGCAGTGAGTTCACAAAAAGTACATGTTTACTAAAAAATTAAGTACTACCCAGCCGGTGTTGCTCAGTGGTTGAGCACCAACCTATGAACCAGGAGGTCATGGTTCAATTCCTGGTCAGGGCACATGCCTGGGTTGCCGGCCTGATCCCCAGTGGGGGGCATGCAGGAGGCAGCTGATCAATAATTCTTTCTCATCGTTGTTTCTCTCTCTCTCTCTCTCTCTCCCTCTCCCTTCCTCTCTGAAATCAATTAAACATATATTTAAAAAACAAAAAAAAGAATGGCATCCCCTTTGTTACAAAAAAAAAATAAGTACTGAATTTTCTTTCTTCAAGAAAGGTATTGATGATTGTAAAATTTGCACAAAATATTTATTAGCATTTACCATCTACAATGAGGACCCTGAAAATCAGAAGTCCAACCTACTAAAAGCATCGTTATCTGCTTCAAAATGTGTTATTTTAAAAAGTCTGTAGCTAAAGAAAATAATTTAACACAAGCATCTGCTCAAGGTATGAAGACGTAGCACTGTATGCAGCAAAGCTATTCATTTTGACCAAATGACTACTCTTTATTTTGATTATCCATTCCAAATGTTCTGGTGCACATAACATTGCAGCTAATGTGATGGGTCAATTAGCAGAACAGAACTTTACAGTTAAATGATGCCAAGTTTATATCAATGATTTCAGATGTTTCAAATGGAAAATCAGTTAATACCAATTATGATTTCATTGTTCCATCCATTTCATGAAATCAAAGTAAAGCTGAAAGTGAAACATCTGATATGAATGCTATTATAAATTCAGTTATAAAATTTAATATGTCAGATTAAGG
Source organism: Myotis brandtii (assembly GCF_000412655.1). Taxonomy (NCBI): domain Eukaryota; kingdom Metazoa; phylum Chordata; class Mammalia; order Chiroptera; family Vespertilionidae; genus Myotis; species Myotis brandtii. Next base: position 1,570,047 of record NW_005368708.1, on the reverse strand, counting down.
TACTTGTTTTTATATGAAACATGCACTTTTTTATTTCATGGAGGACAGTGATGTGGTACAAATAATGACATTATCTCATTAAGAAACCTATGGAGAAGATAAGTTCTTGGAATTGGTTTGCCACATACATTATTCATGATTGTGCTGAAACAAGCAGGAGTATTCCACTAACCAAAATAGAAGCTGTAGCTGTCAAAACTTCAAATATGTTTCTATATATACACAGAGTAATTGAACTACAAAATTTTTGTGACAATGTTGAACACAAAAATAAGCATAATAATCATCACGGCAATACATCCTTTCTTTGCTACCCTCATCCATCAGATTTTAGAGAAATGTTTGAGCTTTTGAGTCTTCCAATGGTATAAGATATTTGTGAGTGTGAAAAAAGTTCTCTAAATTTTGGTTGCATTTTTCCAAAGTTCTATTGAAAATCGTTAGTCAAAGTATTCCACAAATGGAGAATCAAAATATTTAAGTTTTTAACAAATTGAAAAGTGATTAAAATAAAGCCTGCAGACAGAAGTCATTAATACATATCTATACAAATGCAAGAAGGAAACCAAAGAGAGAGAGAGAGAGAGAGAGAGAGAGAGAGAACTTCAGATCGTGTACATTACTTAATTTTGAGATTATATTATTGTGTTTGGGATCACTTGCTGTGGTAAGACCCTTTGGATGACACTCCTATTATTAATGGATAAATCCATATATTCTTCAGTAAATGCATTCAAATTGATAAAGCTTACGATGTTGCAGCATCTAAATTTGGTGACATTGCAAAAGAATCATAAAAAATAGACAATTTTTAAGATAAGTTTTGTCTTATAAAATATTTGTTGAAAATACCTGGAGGTGCCCAGCCAGTGTGGCTCAATGGTTGAGCATCAATCTATGAACCAAAAGGTCAGGATTTGATTCTTGGTTGGGGCACATGCCTGGGTTGCAGGCTCAGTCTTCGGTGTGGGGCGTGCGGGAGGCAACTGATCAGTTGACTCTCTCTCATCATTGATGTTTCTATCTCTTTCTCTCCCTTTCCATTCATCACTGAAAATTAATTTAAAATTTTTAAAAAAAGAAGAAAGAAAACGAAAATATCTGGAGGCAAAATGATAGCACCTGTCAAAAATTACTTACATTTAAATATGTATACATTTCAATATTCACAAAAATAGAGATGAGAATTTGCCTATTTAGCAGAATTTGCTTAGAATCTATAGAGTAAATTCGCAACTAAAAATATTATGGTCTAAAGATTGAGTTGATTGATGTGCCAACAATCTCAAGTTATCAACCACATAAATGCAAACTTAAAGAAAACTATAGCCAATTTTATGAAAAAATAATAAAAAACAATAAAATCATGTTAAAATACATTTTAGATAAGCATCAGTGGCACAGTCTTAGAGAAGAGTTATAGCTAAGAAACTAATAAAAATGTGTAAATTATAAATATTGAATCATTATGTTGTGCACCTGAAACTAATATGTTATATGTCAATTATACCTCAATTTTAAAATGTGTAAATATATGCAAGAATGATTGCTGTGTCTGTTATTTCTAATGTCAAAATTATCAATATGCAAATGTTTTCATTTTGTATTAATATATACACATATACATTACTTTTATTTTTGAAAGATTTTATTTCTAAGAAAACTATTTTTGGATCCCTCAGTATAACAAAACCAAATTGTTGGTCAATAAATAAACATTTTATTTATTTTAGACCTTCCTCCCTTCCTGATTTGGACTACAAGTTACATGATTAACCCAGTTACAATTGTATGATTCATGTTCCCACAGAGCTTTCTAATATAACTAGAGGCCTGGTGCACGAAATTTGTGCACTTGGGGGGGCGCAGTGGTCAGCCCAGCCTGCGCCCTCTTGCAGTCTGGGAGCCCTCAGAGGAAGTCTGATTGATGGCTTAGGCCAGTGATGGTGAACCTATGACACGCGTGTCAGAGGTGACATGCGAACTCATTGTTTTGGTTGATTTTTCTTTATTAAATGGCATTTAAATATATAAAATAAATATCAAAAATATAAGTCTTTGTTTTACTATGGTTGCAAATATCAAAAAATTTCTATATGTGACACGGCACCAGAGTTAAGTTAGGGTTTTTCAAAATGCTGACACGCCGAGCTCAAAAGGTTCGCCATCACGGTGCTGTCCTCTCCTCTGTTTTTACGTGGGAGTGCACTGACCACCAGGGGGCAGCTCCTGCATTGAACATCTGCCCCCTGGTGGTCAGTGTGCATTATAGCGACCAGTCGTTTTGCTGTTCAATTTGCATATTAGCCTTTTATTATATAGAAGAATTGTATTAAAATAAGAGAAGCTTTGATGCTATCATAAGAGGGCAGAAGAAATGCTCAATTTTCACTCAACACAAAACATCTTATTTTTTCTCTTCTTTGTTGCCCAATAGCTTTAGGGTGCAGGTTTTGATGTTATATCATTCTGTTAATTATATTTCTCATTCCTTCTCACTATGCTGCATTTTTATGATGCTCAAGGAAGGATTTCTCACTCTGGAGTGCCCAAGGGTTCTTCTTGTAATGGTTGCTAGGATATTTGCTCTAGGCTAGCACAGTGCCTCTTTCCAGAGTGCTCATACCCAGCAAGACCTCTCCAACTTTATTTGGATCAAATCCTGAACCAGAAAAGTCAGTTAGAGAAAGCCAATAGCTATTCCCTTAGATGCCTCCTTTCTTTCTCTTTCCTCTCCCTACACCTCCAACTTTAATAAGTTACTACAATAAGTAAAAAAAAAAAAAAAAAAAAAAAAGGCAATAAAACCTCTTGCTTGAAGTATAAATAGGGAAGTATTCTTCTTCATTAAAGGTGTTTTAGCTGAATTTTTTTAAGAATCAGATTGGTTGTTATTTTTGTTTGTCCTTATTAAGGCCCCACTTCAATTATTTCCCAGCGTGTGGGCAACTGCTGCATAATATTTTGAAATATTTTGAAAATAGACTGGCCTAAAGCACTACAGTGGGAGAGGTCAAGCATGCTTTCCTACCTTTGTTGTTTCTATTTTTACAATTGTAATGATCACTTATGTGTTTCTGTTGCTTCTGTTCCAGAGTGTTTTCAGTCTCCATCCTATATGTTAGTTATGATAATGCTAGTTGCCCTGGAATTGCAATGGTTTAAACAACCAAAGCTGATCAAATAAAGTCCAGTCAGCTAGAGGTTAGGGATGTGAGTTCGGTATCTGCTCCATAGAGTCTCTCGGGGGTTCAGGCTGACAAAGACTTTGCCACCTTAGAGTGGAGGATCACATGGGAAGTCATAATGCATCAAGCCTGAAAGTGGCCCACATAGTTTCCACCTACATTCCACTGGCCAGCCCTCAGTCACACCTAACTGTACCTAACTGCAATCTGGGAAACGTAGTCCGGCTGTGTGTCTAGGCAGAAAGTAAACAAGTGTGGTGAATGGCTCACTAGTCTCTCTGCTACAATTAATTAGACACAGTCAATGCAGTCATTAGAACCTCAAAACAGGCTGAATGAAAGCTTTTGGAGGAATAAATCTTAAATACAAGCTCAATGCCAAATGCACATTGTGAATGCTTGTTAAATGCTGCAAATTGCCTTCAGTTACCAGAGAAAATGGTAATTCATTTTACGAAGTAGTAACATGTTTAGGGACTGAAGAAGTTTGTCTCTGAAGAGAGTGTGAAATTCAAATTAATTATCCTTTATCTTACTACTTTTGAGTATTTATTTGACTGCCCACACACCTTGACTGTCCATTTGAAAACAATTAGCAAACTTATGGCCCTATGCTTCAAAGGCCTCAGCCTTACTGAACTTCTGAAACAAATTTTACACATAATTACATAGTGCCTAAATAGGATGCTCTTTACAATTGCTTGTCTACAACTTCATAGCAAAATGGAGTTCTCTGACGTAAGTTTGAAACTGCTTGCTGCTGCAATGATAATTTCACAAAATCTCTTTGTATTTTGCAAATGCCTTGCAATCATTGCAATCATAGCTATTCCTTTACCATCTTTGACAGAATTTCCATTCTCATTTTACAAGTGAGACAGCAAATAGAGTCCAATGGTTCTCATTGTTATTCAGTCCTCAACTGAGCTCCTTCTCCTATATCTATATCTATAGCTACAATTATATTTATATTTGAGACCCGATGCACGAAATTCATGCAAGGGGCTTGGCCCTCGCAGCCCAGGCTTCATCCAGGTCATCTGGTCTAATGAGCATATTATGCTTTTATTATTATAGATATTTGTATCTGTAGTTTCATCATCCTTCTTATTACTGTATGTGTAAACATGCATTAATATATCCTAAGTAATAAAAAAAATTTGATTGCATTTGTTTTCATGAATTTCTGTCCTAGTAAATGATAACCATATTGTTAGTGCTTATTTCCAAAATTGTCTTCATAAAAACACTTTAAAAAAAACATTTGAATGGATGGCAGAGGAAAATGATATAATCCAAACTCTTCTTTTTAAAATCTTTAATTTAAGTGTAATTGGTATGCAATATTATATTGGTTATATTAGTTTCAGGCGTACAATATAGTGATTTGACATTTTTATAGCTTACAATGTGATCACCCCAAACTCTCTAAAATTATTTCTTTTTAGCCAAGTTCATTTTACCTTTGTGTGAGCTCATTTGTTTCATTTCTCCGTTCATTCATTAAGTCAACCATTCACAAATATGATTGATCTCATTAAAAATAGCTACAAATGCTGGGGTTCTTTGCAGGGAGCACATTTTGAGAAACATGATTAGGGTTCAAGCTCCATGGACACAAAACTCTAAGCAGGAAGCGCTTGTGACTCTGAGTAAGTTGTAGTCATGCTGCAGAGATATCCAATTCACCAATTCATTTTTTTCCAGCTTTATTGAGGTATAACTGATAAACAAAATTGTAACATACTTATTCATTTTTGCATCTGTTCTTCAGTTACCTACTGAGCAGATACCATGTGCTGGACACTGTTTTATGTGCTGAGGATCCCAAAGTCTCTCCCCTCATGGAATTTCCATTCCAGTGAGGAAGACACTCAATAAGCAGATAGATAGATAGATAGATAGATAGATAGATAGATAGATAGATATAGATGTACATATAAGACAATATATTTGTTATATTTTATGTGTATTACATATTTTCATTGTAACGTCTACATAATACAATAGCACAGGAACCTTATTTTCTTTAATCAAAATCTTTTATTTTGATTTTTTTCCTCTGACTCAGACTGGCCACACCTAGTACCTGACTCACCCACCTCCCTCTCCCTTGCTAAATCATTAGGCCATCAGGACAGTGAGGTTCTGGTCAGCATTCAATAGTCTTAGAAACAAAGCCTCAAGTCTGTTGACCACAGAGACAGAATTTTGGTCAAACTAGAGATAACACCTAAGCCTCAGTTGTGTTTCAGCTCCAGGCCCAGAAAAGCAGCAAAACCAGATGAAGCAACGCCATGGCTGACATCAGGACCAGATGCACTGATTAGCTACAGCCTTCCCTAGCACTGACCAATCAGTAGAGACCACACACTTGACCACTACCCTAACTCTATTAGTCACCATGATTAATGATTTTCCCCCCCTATATAATCCATCCCTTGGAAGCCATCAGAAAGTCAGGTCTTTGAGCATTAGCTACCTATGACGCCAGGGATGGTGTCATCTCCTTAATAAATCCTTACTTTCTTGGCTGCAAACTCCTGCTGGTGTCTTATTGGGCTATGATGCATCCAAGCAAGCAGATGCCTTCAGTCCAGTAACAATAACAATGATATATATTATATCACTGGCAAAGCCAATTTTGTGGCTTTTCCTGCCTACACAACAGCACTATGTAAATATTCTACCTCTGCCCTTGGAACATTCAGCACTTTGGGGAAATTCCCGCTGTTGGTGAACAAAAGGGCTCCAGAATAGTAAAATGTAACAGAAGTGAAGTTCATTAATAATTGGAATACAAATACAAGTGCTGCGTTTTGCCATTTTTTATTACATCATTTTAGAATTGCATCCCTCCTCTTTACCAACCCAAAACAAAACTCCAAGTTGTTGCTGTTGAGTTATTTATTTTCTTCCCCTCCAATGAACACAAATTTGTAGAATTCTAAAGTGCTTGAGAGATCAGCTTCAGTCACCACATTATTTTACAAATAAGGGGAGCTGGGTTCAGGAAGATGGAGCAATTTGCCCAAGATCACAGAAGTAGTTGGGGGAAGGTCTGGGTCTGGATTCCAGTTCTGGTCTTCTATCTCCAGGAGAGCACAACAGTGGGTGGCAATCTATTTTGTCATAGTAATGAGAAAATACTGGCAGACTCAGCTAAATAAAGTGTGACTTAGGGGTTATAAACTAGAAAATTGAAAGCCTATTTGCAACTTTCTTTCTCTCCATGCTTTTCTTTTAAGGAAAAAGTTAGATTTCCTTCGCAAAGTTGAATGATTTTGTGACATAGTCAGGAAATGGAATCTGAGCTGAAAATTGGGAAAACAATACCCCTGAGAAAAAGAAATTAAAATCAATATAGTCCTTCCAAACACAGGCCAGCTGATGTTCTTTCTAAACTGCCTTCTTAATGATTAAAACATTCAACAATATACAAATTAGGTAAGACAAAGTAAACAATTTTTTAAACAAATAAAATAAAAAGAATTTATTAAGTTAAATAAAAGGAAGCAAACAAATTTCTAAGCCACACATGAAAAAACTTTATTAAAGATAAAAAGGTACAAATTAAAATATCAGAGTACCTTTTTTTTTTTAACTTGTAAATGTATTAAGAGTGTTTCTAAGGATAATACTCAGTGCTTATGAGGGTTGATAAGATGGGAACACTGGCTAATAGATGTGTATATTTACTAGTATATAACCATCTTAGAAGGCAATTTTTCAGAAAAATATACCAAAAGCCCTGAAATGTCCATGCCCTTTGACTCAGAAATGCACTTTTAGAATTGGTTCTAAGGCCTGGCCAGCATGGCTCAGTGGTTGAGCATCGACCTATGAACCAGGAGGTCATGGTTCAATTCCTGGTCAGGACATATGCCCGGGTTGCAGGCTCAGTCCCTAATGTGGAGCATGCAGAAGGCAGCCGATTAATGATTCTCATCATTTATGTTTCCATCTCTCTACCTTCTCCCTTCCTCTCTGAAATATATATATAATTGGTGCTAAGGAGATAGAGATTTCATCATTATTGTGCTATTCATGATGGTAAAATATATTAGACTAAACAGCCAACAGAAAAAACCATGAGTGGAGAAAGTATGGTACATCAATCACATGGATGTTTCAATGATTATTAATGATGTAGGAGAAAATGCTCACAATATGAAGTTATATCAGAGATTCTCAACTGGGGATAATTCTGCCCACCAAAGGACATTTGGCAATGTCTGGAGACATTTTTGGTTGTCACAACTGGGGGGAGGGGTGCTACTGGCATTTAGTGGGTAGAAGCCAGGGAGGCTGCTGAACACCCTACACTACACAGGCAACCCCCTACCCAACAATAAAGCATTTTCCTGCCCAAATGTCAACAATATCACGGTTAAGAAACTGAGTCCGATGAATAAAACATTGCACAATATTATGAATGTTGATCAATCTCAAGTTTTAAGAGGAAAAAAACAGGATATCACTTGGTGATAAAACTATGAACAATGTTTTTCTTCTTTATACTTTGTTTTCCTAAATATTCTACCTTGAACATGCATTACTCATATAGTCAATTAAAAGATTTTAAAATAATCCTTCAAAAGTTTTCTGCAGCCTCTTGAATCAAATCAAACTCCTCACCTCCACCATCAGAATTACAAATAATTTGGCCCTGCCTGACCTATGGAAGGAAACCTTATTCCTCCTTAATTTTCATCAAGAACTCTCCACTTTAGCCCTGGCCAGTGTTGCTCAGTGGTTAGAGTGTCAGCCCCTCCCACTCTCTCTGAAAATTAATGGGAAAAAATATCCTCACATGAGGATTAAAAAAAAAAAAAGAACTTTCCACTTTAATTAGACAAATTTCTCTGGAGTCTCTGAACATCTCTGCTTATTTGCTCATCTCCTTGATTATCTGTGACACAAGATAATTGCCCATCTCACAGGATTGTTGAGAGGATCAAATGAGATAAAATGTGCAGAAGCATTTTATAATTGTCAAGTCCACGTGCCTGGGTAATATAGCCCAGCCAAGCTGACACATAAAACTAATCATGACAGTGTCTAAGGCAGACCTGTTGATGTGGTTCATTTAGATCGGCTTGCCTCATGAGCATGTAGCAGAGTAGAAGAGGGTTGAGGGTGGACCTAGAAGAGCAAAGGGTAGACAGAAGCTATCCAGTGTTCCCTGGTAAAATAAATTTGATTAACACTGAGTTAAACAAAGTTAATCCAATTTTTATTTTTTGTATTGAAGAGGAGAAGCATTCTGAAAAGGAGAGGTGGGATATTCAGCGGTTCATGGGTTAATAGGTAGGTATAAATGTGCACTATAGGTGGGGAGTGTAGGTGGGTTTATGTAGCTGGAGTAGGACATCCAAGTGTAGTAGGGAGGGCAAGGGGGGCATTAAGTGGAGGAGCTTACAGACTGAGGACTTTAGAATATATAATGAGGGTTAATTTTATTCAAGAGGTGATTGACAGTTATTCTGGGCTTCATAGAATGGGAATGGCCTAATCCAGATAAAAGCTGAAAAAAGTATTCATGCTGCTATGTGTAGGTTGCATTGGAATAAAGTCAAGAAACTAAAAATCCAGAAAGGAGGCAAGAGATGCACTGTGGATCTAAAATGGCCATTGAGCCTGGCCAGTGTGGCTCGGAGGTTGAGCATCGACCCATGAACCAGGAGGTCACAGTTTGATTCCCGGTCAGAACACATGGCCGGGTTGCTGGCTCTATCCCCATTGTGGGGCATGCAGGAGGCAGCCGATCAATGATTCTCTCTCATCATTGATGTTTCTATCTCTCCCTCTCCCTTCTTCTCTGAAATCAATAAAAATATATATAAATAAAAATAAAAACTTGAAATGTGCATTGATTATTATGGGATTATGATGGAAATGAAAGGGAGCAGGAGAGTCAGGAAAGTTTCCAGGGGAAAAAATGCTTAGTGGCAGACGTGAAGTAGCACATAAAAAAGGGAGATAATTCTACAATTGGAAAATAATTATGTGATTTCGTCATAATTAAAGATCTAGGATACTCATGCAGTCCCTCCAACTCCAGTCAACAACCAGTTCTTTCATCCTAAACAAACACTGATGGATGCTCTCTTTATGTGAGAGGTCAAAATGACACAGCCCCATTCAATCAATTGTGCTACTGGAGAGCCCCTTCTTATAATCCTATCTAATAATAGACAAACATGGTAATTAACCGTACCTCTGACACGCTTCCCATTGGCTAATCGGGGTGATATGCAAATTAACTGCCAACCAAGATGGCGGCCGGCAGCCAGGCAGCTGAAGCGAACAAGAGGCTTGCTTGCTCCAGTGAAGGAGGAAGCCAAGGTTCCCCGCCTGCCACTGCTGGGCTCTGAGCTTGCAGTCTAAGCAACTATGTTGCAATTATAGAAGCTAAACAATCCCCATGCTTTCAGCCAGCTGGCTGAGCTGGAGTTGCAACAGTGTTTCAATTATAGAACCCAAACAAACCAGATACCTGCTTTCAGCAGCCGAGGTCTCAGAGCTGGAGCCGAGCCTCAGAGCTAAAGCCGGCTCTCAGCTCCAGTGACAGCCATAGAAGGTAAATAAATCCCAGAATAAAAAAAGAAA
>NW_005368708.1:1554444-1559401 GCF_000412655.1 Myotis brandtii | reverse complement strand
TTTGACAGGGTGCAGCACACCAACCCCCTGATCGGCCCTGCTCTGTGTGTGACAGGGTAGAGCCATAACCTCTCCATCGACCCTGCCCTGAGTGTGACAGGGTGCAGCGCCCCAACCCCCTGATCCGCCCTGCTCTGTGAGTGACAGGGGGCAGTGCCCCAACCCCCTGATCGGCCCTGCTCTGCGTGACAGGGGGTGGCGCCGCAACCTCCCCATCAATCCTGCCTTGAGTGTGACAGGGGGCGGTGCCCCAACCCCCCAATCGGCCCTACCCTGAGCATGACTGAGGGTGGCATCGCAACCTCCTGATCCGCCCTGCTCTGTGCATGACAGGGGGCGGCGCCACAACTCCCCAATCGGCCCTGCTCTGAGCCCGACCAGGGGCTGCACCTAGGGATTGGGCCTGCCCTCTGCCACCCGGGAGCAGGCCTAAGCCAGCAGGTCGTTATCTCCCGAGGGGTTCCAGACTGTGAGAGGGCACAAGTGGGGCTGAGGGACAACCCCCCGCCCCCCGCCAGTGCACAAATTTTTGTGCACCGGGCCTCTAGTAATATAATAATTGGGAATGAAATTGCAGAAGCTTCTTAAGGAAATGGCTCAGAAAAGAATAAATTCATAATGGGAAATAATCAGTACAGTTGGAAAAATGCTGTGGAAGGGTTGTGTTATTATATGCAATAAGAGCGTGTCTTTCATTACTGCAACTGGTGAGGAGCCTCACACTTCAGCAAGAAAAGAATCAGGACTCATGGAAGAAATACAATGTGTATTATTTTTTAATCCTCACCGGAGGATATTTTTCCATTCCTTTTTAGTGAGAGTGGAAGAGAGAGGGAAAAACAGGGAGAAATATCTATGTGAGAGAAACACATCAATTGGTTGCCTCCTGCATGAGCCCCGACTAGGACCTGGGCTGGGGAGGAGCCTGCAACAGAGGTATGTGCCCTTGATCGGAATAGAACCCGGGATACTTCATTCTGTAGGCTGACACTCTATCCACTGAGCCAAACTGGCTAGGACTACAATGTTTATTTTTTTCTACAAAGTATTGGTCCCCCATCCTGGCAACTGAGTCATTCATGAAAATATATAAAGTTGTATCCTGTTCTCTATCACATCCTCCAATGAGGACACAGGTAAAGCCTCAGTCTCTCCAACCACCCAACCTGCCACAGCGGGCAGGGAAGACTCTGGGAAGAAGATTCTGACTCATATCATGGCCCAAAGGAATGGACATTGGTCTTGGAGTTGGATGGTACAGGCCCTGCTCTGCCACTTGGCTCTATCAAATCAGTTCACTTTCTGAATCTGTTTCCTTGTCTTTAGAATGGAGATCATTTATCTTAGAGTGATAACATGATTAAAATAATGTAAATAAAAACATTTTATGGACTGAAAAATATAATCCAATCTATGGTATTATTATTCACTGGGGTCCTTTTGCTATAAGCAGTCACCCCAATCTCCATTGGCCCCAACTTGGGTAGAAAGGGGCATTTGGAGCTCTAGACTTGGGTGACTGAGAGCCACAACAAGGTGCCACCCACAAACAGATTCCTTAGGGTCCCCAATGAGTCAGAAAAGTACCTATGGCCCAGAACTTGGTCTCCTCCCTTATTCCTAAATGGTAGCCATGGAAATCCCTAGTCATACTGTCAAGAATTTGATCAGCCATTTTGACTACAATAGAGACAGAAAATTTGGCTTTAATATAGTTAGAATTAAATACTTCCATTAATTGCTTTTACAGTATTTTTCTGTCATTTGATAAAGAAGAAAGCAAACAGCAGCAATTTCCCCAAAAGGTCAGTAGACAAGAAGATATGGGTAATTTCCCCTCTCTCAGAATGGCTTGATTTTGCCTGAAAAAATACCATCTCTCCTGAGTAATAAGTTACTGCTTTCCCAGATGATGTGGCAGGAAATTAGAAAATGATGGCTTCAGTGGCAGTCCCCTTTACAGAGGGCCTGAGGCTAAGAAGGAATCATTAACTGTGTCCTCTTCCTACCACATCAGTCATTAAATTAGGAGAGCTCCAAGACCCAAAAGTTTCCAATGATATCAAGGTAGTCTGGTCATCAAACCATGTTAGCAACTCCAACGGCTCTATGAAATTGAGAGTGTATGCTTCAAAGACTGTGGATGTGATAACAAAGATAGCTCACATTTATTGAGCGCTTATAATGTAAGCCAGGCTCCTTCCCTGAAGCAGCTCATTGAATCCTCACCAAAAAACTTCATAAAGTAAGTGCTATTATTGCCTCCATTCTATAAATGAAGAGTCAGAGATGTAGGGAGTTAATTAAATAGCCCAAGCCACCCTAGCTGGTTTGGCTCAGTGGATAGGGCATCGGCCTGTTGACTGAGGGTCCTGGGTTGGATTACGGTCAAGGGCACATGCCCAGGTTGTGGGCACGATCCCCAGTGGGGGGCGTGCAGGAGGCGGTCTATCAATGATTCTCTCTCAACATTGATGTTTCTATCTCTCTCTTCCCTCTCCCTTCCTCTCTGAAATCAATTTTTTAAAAAAAGAAAGAAAGCAGATTGGTGGTTGGAGGGAGGAATGGTGAGTAGCTACTTAATGGGTATGGGTTTTTATTTTGGAATGATAAAAATATTTTGGAACTAGATAGAGGTGGCCAATGCACAACATTGTAAGAGTACTAAATGCCATGGATTTGTTTCATTTTAAAATGTTTAATTTTATGTTACATGAATTTCACCTCAATAAAAACAAAATAATCAGTTAAGCATATTTTGTGGGTCTATTTCTGGGTCCTCTGTCCTGTTCCATTGGTCTATCTGTCTATTCCTCTACCAATATTGCATAGACTTAATTGCTGTAGCTATGTGGTGAGTCTTGGTGTTGGGTGGACTGATTCCTCCTACTTTTGTTATTTTTTTTCAGGATTGTTTTGGCTATTCTCAGTCCTTTACCTTTCCATATAAATTTTATAATGATCTTGTATACACTTACAAACTTATGTGCTTGAATTTTGGTAGGAATTATATTAATACTGTAAATCAATTTGGAGAGAATTGAAATGTGTCTTGAATTTTATTGCTAATTTGTTAAATATGCCTTTCCACTTATTTGGATCTGCTTTGATTTCTTCATTGGTATTTTGAAGTTTTCTCTCCTTTTTTTAAAGTAATTGTAAATAGTATTGTATTTTTTAAATATATTTTTATTGATTTTTAGAGAGATAGGAAGGGAGATAGAGAGATAGAAACATCAATGAGAAATATCAATCAGCTGCCTTCTGCCTACCTCCTTTTTACCTAGGGATCAAGCCTGCAACCAAAGCACATGCCCTGACCAGGAATCGAACTGGTGACCTCCTGGTTCATGGGACAATGCTCAATCACTGAGCTACACCAGCTGGGCAATAGTATTGTATTTTTAATTTTGGTGTTCTTGTGCTAATTTTAGGTATAGAGAAATGCCATTGATTTTGTATGTTTGTCTTGTGTCCTGTAATTTTGCTGAACTCATTATTTCTAGGAATGGTTTTGACAGATTCCTTGGGAATTTCTGGGTAAACAATTGCATCATCTGCAAATAGATGCAATTTTTTTTAATCCTTAAAAAAAAAAGACTACTAATAGGTAACCATTTACATAGTATGTGTGCTTGGTAGTGAAAGCCTTGACTGTCTGCTAAGTTTCATTAAAGCCACTAGGGTTGCTGCATTGCTGAATGTCCGCTTTTATGTATTTTCATATCAAGGTGGGAAAACTAGCCCTTAGGACAGGACTCTGCCATATCAGAGTGGGACATAACACATAACATATGAAACATATCAGAAAAGTTGAATCCAGAGATTAGAGATTGATAAATGGCTCACCTGTCCAAATTTCAAATGACGGACTAGGAAACAGAAGCATGGCGAAAATGAGACTTTTAATAATACTCTCCAGAGCGGGCGCCCATTGTACAGGAACACACATGGGGCCAGGAATATAGCCTATTTATTTAGACCTTCCTTCCGTTCCTCATTGGCTAAGTACTATTTTGTCACCTATTTCCTAATAGGCTGCCTAGGTCTTGCTGTCTCCCATTGGATTATTTAAAAAAATGGGCTGAGGCCTTTTCTAGTTGCCTCCACCTCCCTGTGTCTAGGGCAGAGGTTCTCAACCTGTGGGTCACGACCCCTTTGGGGGTCGAACCACCCTTTCCCAGGGATCGCCTAAGACCATCAGAAAACACATATATAATTACATATTGTTTTTGTGATTGATCACTATGCTTTCATTATGTTCAATTTGTAACAATGAAATTGGGGGTCACCACAACATGAGGAACTGTATTAAAGGGTCGCGGCATTAGGAAGGTTGAGAACCACTGCTCTAGGGGAATCTTCCTAGGATTAGCCACAAGTAGAGCTCTCATCCTCTCTCCCCACCCCCACATCCTGTTTGCTCTGGGGAAACTCAGCAGCCACCTGGCCACATGCTGTTTCTTTTCTATGAAGACAAATCAGAGGCACATTTCTTACAGAGACAGAGACAGCCATGGTGCCTCAGTGGAGAACAGGAATGGGGTTGGCAAGGGAGGAGGCCTTTGCTAGATAGAGAGCAATAAAATGTCCTGGAAATTTGAAGGGCACCTACTAACAGAAATTAAGCATATGAAATGATGATGGAAATTTTCAATCTCACAACTTTTTCCTAGCTTCCATCTCCACATCCCCCATTCTCATTCCAATTGATTGATCCCCACTTACTATTATCTTAATTCCCCGCCAATGCCTGACACAGTGAGGAATTCATAAGGGTAGTCAGCAAGAATGAATAACGGCAAGACCCGGACCCTGGAAATTGGTGAGTGGATCTGTTAGGTCGGAGAGAGCCCAGGATCGGATACATGCAGACATATGATGAGACAATGGACTCCCCCTGGCATGTCTAACAGATCAGCATGCCAGACACAGATACTGGCTTCTCCCTGAATCA
>NW_005368708.1:1551144-1554287 GCF_000412655.1 Myotis brandtii | reverse complement strand
TGTCTTTGGGGGTACGTGGGTCTCCCGGGGACGCAGAAATAAACTTTCCTTTCCTTTCTTTTCTGATTCACTGGACTCTCTATTTCTTGCGCCGCCTCCTGAGCCACCTAACCTAACAGGATCCATTCACTTTTTCCCTGAAGTTTTCCCTATGTCTGAGTGGTTAGGTAACAGATAAACACCATTCTCAATTATGGAGTCTTCTATAATTAACTTCCTATAAAGTGGTGCTCAACAAAAGGTTATTGGATGGAAGGATGGATGGATAAATGAACACCAAGAGCAGGAAGGAATTCTGAGATGTGAATACAGCAGCAGTCAGAGGTGGAAGCCTGAGGATGGATGGGAAGGTTGCCAAAGAGTCTTTCAGTACAGAAAAGGCACGAGGAGGATGAAAATTGTCCATCCCTGATGCTCTGGAGCGGCAAACTCACACAATAGGCAACCTGGCATTTTTATCCCCATAATGTCTCTGAAAAGATTAGGCCTTGTGTTCTAGGGTTGTTTTCATTTTTCACTGACTAAGCGAGGCATTGTTTTAAAACAAAAGCTCCTTTTGAACAATATTTTGCATAGCCTTTTGACTACTCAGTGAGTCCTCTCCAAAATTTGTTTCTCATTTCCATATTTATGTCATCCCCAACCTCAACAACATTTTTATTCTGTAAAAGAATAATAAGATCATGTAGCTTATAGACATCTGGAGCTTGTGGTATTTTAGAAATACAGATCTGTAGTGTCAAAATCTTAAAAGATAAAACTTATAGTCATATTATTTCTCTGCCTGTGCAATCCAACAACATTATAAAAATACCAATACACATTGCAAACTGTGGCATCAAAAGATAATTTAAATAAATGAAATATTGTTCTGCATTTTGTGTGTTTAATTATGCACTCCCAAATCTAATTTTAGCTTGAAAAGCCACCTGATTTATTCTAGAATTATACCTGTCAGGAACAGTTACTTTAAATTATATCAAAGTGAAGGATTTTTTAAATTTACTTTTTTAAAAAGTAAAACCTACCCATATCTGGTACCTTTCTTAAGCAGACTCTGGCATTTGATAGCATATTTTATTATTTTATTTCAAGTCAGTATACAAGGAAAGCTTTTGAAATCATTTTGATTACCCTGACAGCTGAAATGAAATTTTTACATTTTGATTACCCTGACAGCTGAAATGAAATTTTTACATGAATAGCATATTTGGAGCCTGGATCTGGTTGACACAATGAATGCAACAATGAAAATAATTTTACAGCAGCCCAGCCTACTATATTAGCTTCATGTAAATTTTATATCAGACAGGTTTTTTAAAAAACACTCTTCTTCTCCAAGAAACCAGTAGCTTTCAATTTTTTCTGTTGACCAAGAAAAATCAAAAGCTTTGAAGGTCTGAATAGTTACCAGAGTCCCAGAAACTCATTGCCTAGCATCCTATCTTAGAATTATTTTCAGAGGTTTTAGAAAGAAAAGATGTCCTGGGGACCACACAATTAGGAAATTTGTCCATTTCCAGAATAACAGTAGATTCCTGTAGAGACTTAACAAATTGTGCTTGAACATGTGAAAATGCCCGCGATAAAAATCTGCCCTCTCAAAACTGTTCTAATCAACAAAGCAGTGGCTGCAGATTCAAATTGGCAATTAAATTCAAGATACATTTCAGGTTTTCTTCCCCATTTACACAGCTTGGTAGAAGGATAAAGGACAGGAAACAAGCCTTTCATTTCATCAGGATGCCTGTGGTAAGCAGGGTCATGGTACCCCAAAGATGTCCACATCCTAATCCCCAAAACCAGTGAATATGTTACATAAAATGGTAAAAGGGAATCAAGGTTGCAGATGGAATTAAAGTTCATAGACAACTGGCCTTAAGATAGGGAGGTTATTCTGGTTTGTCCAGATGGACCTAAAGTAACCAGAGGGGTCCTTAAAAGTGGACTTTAAGATGGAGGAAGGGGCCATAAGCCAAAGAATGCAGGCAGCCTCTAGAACCTGGAAAAGGTGAGGAAACAGATGTTCAACTAGAGCCTCCAGAAGGGAACAGAGTCCTGCTGACACCCTGATCCTAGCTCATGAGATCTATGTCAGATCCGTGTAGTATATAAAAGCCGAATGGTCGCTGTGACAAGCACTGCCCACTAGGGAGCAGACGCTCAACACAGGAACTACTCCCTGGTGGTCAGTGCGCTCCCACAGCAGGAGCACTGCTCAGCTGACTGACGGGACACCAGATGCTGGGCTCATGGCTGGTGAGCTGCAGCGGTGCCCACAGCAAAGTGACAGCGAGCCTCGGGGGATGTTGGACTGCCAGTTTCAGCCGATCCCCACAGGCCATGCTGAAGTGTTGTAATGTACCCCGTGAATCACAGAAGGACGCCTCAAGAAGTCGAATTAAAGAGTCATGTTTATTGCAATCCGGGACTATGAGGGGTCATTCCCAAATCTCATAGTACCATTTGGTCACAGTTCCAGGATTATATAGGCAAAAAATCACAAAGGTATTGATTACATCTCAGGGTTTGGAATGAGGCACCTGGCTCGCAAAAAAGCGGATTACAGAAGCAGAATTAAGCATGTTAATTACAGTTTCGGGTCTCGGGGTCACTGAATTGACAGAAATACATTATCTAGAGCCCTCGGGTCTCGAACCACTGAGTTGGCAGGAAGTCATTATCTAGAGCCATCGAGGCAATTTAGAGTAATTGCACTGTCCTGGTCTTAGGACCACTGAGTCAACTGGAACGCACCACCTGTGGCCACTAAAACAATTTAGGGTAATTGTGCTGTCCTGGTTCCCAGGTACAGAAGAATGCTTTCTAAAACCAGTAAGATAACAATCAATGGGATAGTCATTCAATCGAATGGGATGATTTATACAATTCAGAAAATCAAAGTAACTTTTCTATTGTTAAGCCAAACAGCAGGGTTAGAGTTAAACTACAGTTTCTACCTGATGGTTGCTACCATACTTCATTCCCCACTGGTTTTATGTACATGAGTCAAATCATGGACTCATCTTTACTAGTTAGGGGATTGTACTGCCCCCTAACTACAAGTAGTTTGACCGAATTAATTTTTCTAAACTGCCAGCTTGGCATATTTAATTTTCATTTACTCACCCCACTTCTTTTAG
>NW_005368708.1:1540517-1545275 GCF_000412655.1 Myotis brandtii | reverse complement strand
TGTTGTAATGTACCCCGTGAATCACAGAAGGACGCCTCAAGAAGTCGAATTAAAGAGTCATGTTTATTGCAATCCGGGACTATGAGGGGTCATTCCCAAATCTCATAGTACCATTTGGTCACAGTTCCAGGATTATATAGGCAAAAAATCACAAAGGTATTGATTACATCTCAGGGTTTGGAATGAGGCACCTGGCTCGCAAAAAAGCGGATTACAGAAGCAGAATTAAGCATGTTAATTACAGTTTCGGGTCTCGGGGTCACTGAATTGACAGAAATACATTATCTAGAGCCCTCGGGTCTCGAACCACTGAGTTGGCAGGAAGTCATTATCTAGAGCCATCGAGGCAATTTAGAGTAATTGCACTGTCCTGGTCTTAGGACCACTGAGTCAACTGGAACGCACCACCTGTGGCCACTAAAACAATTTAGGGTAATTGTGCTGTCCTGGTTCCCAGGTACAGAAGAATGCTTTTTAAAACCAGTAAGATAACAATCAATGGGATAGTCATTCAATCGAATGGGATGATTTATACAATTCAGAAAATCAAAGTAACTTTTCTATTGTTAAGCCAAACAGCAGGGTTAGAGTTAAACTACAGTTTCTACCTGATGGTTGCTACCATACTTCAGAAGGACCCCACCGGTGCACGGAGGGCCTCTAGTAAAAGTATCAAGTAATAAATTTATGTTGTTTCAAGTCACTAAGTTTGCACTAATTTGTTCTAGCAGTGATAGGAAACTAATACAACACTCAACAGCTCCTTGACTGCATGGTTTCTTTTGCTCCCACACCCATGCAGGACACAGGCCCCAAATCTGCATGCCAGCTCAACAGCCCCAGTCCAGGAGCAGCCCCCCAGATCAAGGCTTCACAACAAACAGAACAGGCACAGTAGTCCATGTTTATTGATCACTGCAGTTTCCAACGCAATAGGATTCAGGTCATTTTTATAGGCAGGCCTGGATCAGCCCAGTGCTGAGGTTAACCACAGTTGTCATGTCAATGCCATTATATATATATATTCATATTCTAAATCTGAGTAATCTGTTATTGTTTTATTATTAGGTGCAAGTAGAGTCCCTTCCCTACAGACATCAAAGACCAAGTCAATACTTGCTTTCTCTGGACCCGGTCAACTAGGGAAGACATGGTACAGGACCTAAGCTCAGCTAATCAGGATACCAAGAACAAGTTTGAGATCCCTGCCAATATTCTCGGTCATAACAGCATTCAGTACCCATTGAGAAGAGCAGTGGAGCCCAAAGACCCTGGCCCATATTTTCTGTGGTTCTACCTGTCCAGAGTCCCTTCATTTCAGTGCATTTTCTGAGTCTGCTTCAACAGCTTTCCCATCAATCCCATTAAACACTTGATATTCCTTTTCTGCTTAAGATAAACATAGTCAGTTTATGTCTGAGCCCTAATTGGATCAGCAATTATTACCAGGAGAAGGCTTCAGACAGCAGATCTTCTGGAGTTGAGGGGAATCTAGGATTGATTACATAACCTAGCTGAAGTAAAGGCAGTGAGCATTCAAGAATGGAAATTTGGTAACTCCTGGCTAAGAGTGGAAAAGCAACCAATCAAATTCTAATTTTTACAGTATCGGTTAAAAAGCAAGCCTTGAGGGACCACACTGGTACTGCCATATATAACAACATGAGAAATCAGGACTGAAGAGTGATGTGACTAATATTTAAAAACTTAAAGAGAATAACACACTCAAATTATTAATTCTTGGCTGAAAGCAAAAACTGAAGCTGGGACTTCCTATGTCTGTGCTAAAATGAATGTCTGATTTTTTCGTAGCAGCAATATAAAACTAGCCAAAATCAAACCTGCACTATATTGCAGAGCTAATCTATAATGTTGATTGAATCACAGCCTCAGCAAGTCCCTTCCTTAAACATTGGGCATCAATAAAGAGCTTACCTTGAGAATTGCAGTGGTGTTGACTGGAAGGATGTCAAGAACTCAAACATCTGCCAGAACCGGTTTGGCTCAGTGGATAGAGCGTCAGCCTGTGGACTGAAAGGTCCCGGGTTCGATTCTGGTCAAGGGCATGTACCTGGGTTGCGGGCACATCCCCAGTGGGGGGCGTGCAGGAGGCAGCTGATCGATGTTTCTCTCTCATTGATGTTTCTGGCTCTCTATCCCTCTCCCTTCCTCTCTGTAAAAAATCAATAAAACATATTTTTTAAAAAAAAAATAAAAAGAACTCAAACATCCAAATCCCAAACTCCACTGGACCTTGGTTTACAGCTCAAACCACCCTTTCTCCCACATCTTGAAACTGGACAACAAATGAGCCTAGGCTGCCTGTCACTACTTGAACCAATTCAGCAGAGAGAGGGTTGAATCTTATATGAGTGTTTATTTCAATACTGCCAGCAGGTTGAGAGAGCAGCAGGTCATCCACGAAAATCTGCTCTGCAGCCCCCCATAGGCCAGCTGCTTATATGGGATGGGACCAAGATTACATGGGGAAGTAGGCTATGCAGGCTGGGGTGGGACTCCATTGTTTGGTCAATAAGGTTAATCTTTCCATGATAATAGGCAGTTCTTGAATGAGAATGGACTGCATTCCAAGGTTGACTGGGGGCACCCCGCTCCCCATACAACTCCCAGCCAGGTTAGAATGTCCTTTCTTTAACCAGAACAAGGTAAACACGGTTAACAGAACATAGTTAATATTTCCTATAACCATAGCTAGAGCCCAATATCCTATTTTTGCCCCAAACAATCTGATGGGGCAGTCTGGAGACTCTCTCTTTCCTTGTTAGAGTTGCCTTACATAGGGACCCTATGTGAGTTCACAGATCCTGAGCCCTCTAATGAAGGAAAGCCAGGGGCCTTAAAGAAGAATCCTGAAATTACTTCACACACACACACACACACACACACACACACACACACACACAATTATCAACCTTCCACCTATCCTCTCCCAAAGGGACCTGTCAATATTTATTTACCAAAGAAACTGCACTGGGCAATGAAAAAACACCTAGCCTTTTAGAGATTATCGAACACTGGATCTGAATTAACACCACTGCCACTCACTAAACAGAGGGGAGGCTTAGAAGATTCAGGTGATAAAGGAGGTTGAGTCCAAGTCCAAGTGTGCTTTTATTTTTTTTTTTTTAATCCTCACCTGAGGATATTTTTCCATTGATTTTTAGAGAGAGTGGAAGGGAGAGGGAGAGACAGAGAGAAAGAAACATGGATGTGAGAGAGACAAATTGATTGGTTGTCTCCCGCATGCATCCTGACCTGGACCAGGGATTGAGCCTGCAACCAAGGTATGTGCCCTTGACTGGAATCAAACCCGGACTCTTCAGTCCATGGGCCGTTGCTCTAGCCACTGAGTGAAACTGGCTAAGGCCCAAGTGTGCTTTTACTAGTAAATAGACGTAATGACAGCCCTAGCTGGTTTGACTCAGTGGTTAGAGTGTTGGCCTGTGGACTGAAAGGTCCCAAGTTGATTCCAGTTGGGGGCACATGCCTGAGTTGCGAGCTCGATCCCCACAGTCCCCAGTAGGGGGTGTGCATGAGGCAGCCGATGAATGATTCTCTTTCTAATCATTGATGTTTCTATCTCTCTTCTCCCTTCCTTGCTGAAATCAATTTTTAGAAATGTACATATTTTTAAAAATGGACATAATGACACTGAATTCAGCCCATGATGGTTTATCTGTTTGCTAAGGATTTCTTTACCACTGATAAAATACCATTGTCTGTGATCCACAGGTAAAATGAGCCAAATGGAAGCCCCCAGGGTTACCCCTTCCACTCAAAACGGGAAATAAAGAACAATACTATATATGAGGAAAATATAGCAATTAGTGTCATCATGAAATTCCTAAGAAATGCAGAGAGGGTGATTCTTAGTGCATCCCCACTTTAACTTTTCAGTTGTGCAGAGGATGGGGGTTTCTTAGAGGAGGATGGTGGATTAACATAAGCTTCATCAGGGTGACTCCAATTGCAGTTGCATTTCTAGATGTGACCCATTTACTAGGGAAGGTTAACCCAGTGCCTGGTGTCTAATCCTGTATTTCCCCCAGGAGCAATGGTTCAACATTCATAAATGCAGTGTTCAACGTTCCTTTATAGAGCATAATTACCACAAATAATAAAAATCACTGTGTTTAAATCACCAAGTATTGTGCAGAAGTAGTGCTGGAAAGAATGACAGAAAGCCTGAAGATACTTTTCTTTTCAAGGAAGAAGATTGACCCGGGCATCTGGAGATGACTGCAAAAAGAAAGAGTAGAAGGTGGTGAAGTCTGATAACTGGAGGATTTTAGGAGGGCAGAAGAAATTTCTGGAGGTATCATTAAGGAGCAATTAAACACAAGAAATGAACCAATATCAGAAATGTGAATAGAGTGATGAAGGCCTGGGGTGGGGGGGAGGAGGAGCACAGGCTAGAGGGGGTCAATGGCAGAAAAAGGGAACATATGTAATACTTTCAACAATAAAGATTACAATATATCAAATAAATAATAAAATAAAATGTAAAGATGTTACTAAGGCAGAAGTCTTTAAAGGACCAATCAGAAGCTAACAAAGCATATATCTACCCCTAGACTAAGAAGCTTAACTGGCAACTCCCTTGGGCCCCCTCTCTGCTGCTCCCTGATGCAGGAAGGCTATCTCTCAAAAAACTTTGTTTCTGCTTACAAAAAAACAAAGAAAGAAAGAAAGAAAGAGAGAGAGAGAGAGAGAGAGAGAGAGAGAGAGAGAGAGAGA
>NW_005368708.1:1538824-1540402 GCF_000412655.1 Myotis brandtii | reverse complement strand
AGAAAGAAAGAAAGAAAGAAAGAAAGAAAGAAAGAAAGAAAGAAAGAAAGAAAGGAAGGAAGGAAGGAAGGAAGGAAGGAAGGAAGGAAGAAAGAAAGAAAGAAAGAAAGAAAGAAAAAAGAAATGCGAGACAGAGAAATCAGGGGCAGGTTTGTGACAAATATATATACAAGGTGGGGCAAAAATAGGTTTACAGTTGTGAGTACATGAAACAGAGTTTATTCGTGTATTATTTATTAATTATTGTATTATTTTCCATACGAACAACTGTAAACCTACTTTGGCCCCACTCTGTACAAACATATATTTTGTTCTTGACTAGCTTTAAACCTCACTGTGCCCATGGTCATCCTTCCTCCCACTTATAACGGGAACCCTGATTCTCCCCTCCCCAAAACTATAATAGCAGCTCAAACCTCTTCTTCTAAACCTCCACATTTGGAAAAAGAAAAGATTACCTGCAGAGTACAGAAGTATATAATTCTGTTTATATAATTCTGTTTACAACTCAATGTCACAAAATATAATCCATTTTCCTTTGCTATTTCTATGCCCAAAGAAGACAAAGGTAACCTTTTGAGGGAAATTATTCATAAAGGAAAAAACATTCGAATTTTGTAGCAGACTTTCAGGTGACCTATACAGATGTATAAAAATAGGGCTTCAATCTATATTAGATAACTAACCCAAAAAGAACAAAACATAATCAAATTGCAGTAGCACTCCTCAATTTAATTTAACCTTTGAGAGGCCTGGTAGATATTCTCTTAAAATTAATTTCCCCCAGTGATTCTCCAAGGAACAGAGAGAAATAGAACTTACATTTAAATATATTCATGCAAATTTATACACATACTGTAGTTAATTTGCCTTTGTTTCTTCTACCACAAAGAATTCTAGACTGCTTATTAAGTCTTTTCAGCTTAAAAAAAAAATCTTTGGAGAAGAGGCCTTTTTCTGAAAAACTCAAGGATTAGTGCCCAATCATGAAGTACTTTTGAAAAAAATTCACCAAAAAATATAAAATTTACTCTGCCCTAATAATTAAGCCTGCTCTACTGAGTTTCCTAGCAATTATGAGATTCTTGATTAAAAATTCACCAAAAGTTTGATATCCAATGAATGGTTCAAAAATATACTTGGATTTGTGTTTCTATACTTATTTTGGGTTTGTCTTTTAATTCTTCTAAAAATCTTAAAGTAGAAATTTAAAAAATGTAATCAGTTTGATAAGGTACTCCTACCTTTAGGAACAGGAAAAACAATAAATTGTCACCACTAACCAGAAAAGATTGAATATCTAATTGGCCTGAACTTTAATAGAATAGCTGATCTAGGGGACAGTAGGGAGTGGTGTTTAATTGGGGGAGGGGGAGGAATGAACTAATTTATATTAGAATTATTTTAAAGGAATACTTGGAATTCCTGCTTGATTAAGTTTAAGAAAGAGAAATATTGCCAAGACTGGCACAAGTAGAGGGAAGCAAGCATTCTTATACACAGCTGGCAGCATTATAAATTGGGTCCAACTTCCTGGAAGGCAATTTGGCAATAGATGTCTTCAAAAACACAGACAGT
>NW_005368708.1:1522376-1530414 GCF_000412655.1 Myotis brandtii | reverse complement strand
AAGGGGACATATGTAATCCTTTCAACAATAAAGATTTTTTTGAAAAAAGAAAGTAAGGGGAGGGAAACTAAGCTTATAAAATTGCAAACCAAAATTTTAACCATTTGCCTGCTGCCAGTTGTTCTTTTCTATTTGCCAGACACTGTCCTTTCACCCAGCTGAGTGTCTGGACTTTAAGACTACAAAGCTGGACTGGAACCTTCCAGGAAGGGGTTAGCTTACACACCAATGATCATAGCAGCAGTGTTCCCAACCCTCATGGAAACAACCCAAGTGTCCATCAACAGATGGCTGGATAAACAAAATGTGCTGTATACATACAATGGAATGTTATTCAGCCATGAAAATGCTTGAAATTCTGATGCATGCGACAACATGGATGAACCGTGAAAACATTATACTAAGAAAAATAAGCAGACACAATAAAAGAAATATTGTATGATTCCACTTATAAGAAGTACTTAGAATAGGCAGAGGTGTCAGCCTTGAAGAATCACTGTTTATAGAAAAAATCAGAAAAAAAAATGCAGGAGAAATGTCCCTTGGAGATGTAGCAATAGAGGATAAGAAGTAAGAAAGTAAAGATAAGAAACCTGCAGAAACAAAAAGAAATGACATCTTAACCACTCCCAGTCCACCCCACCACTATCATCACCAATATTATCTATTAAAGATACTACACTTCATTATTTTTTTTTAAAAATGTCCTCATTGACCAGGACTTCCACTTGGAATTTATCTTTTAAAAAGAAAGTATATAATAACATTTTACACATCATTGTTACTTTGTTGCTAAAATTAGAAAAAATTGAAAACAATAAAAACACCTATCAATAAAGAATTGTTTAAATAAATGGGTCTTTCTTCTGCCATCTTCCCCAGCTTCAGCCTATTCTCAACACAATAGCCAGCATCATAAAGTGCGTGACCTGATGGTCATGTCACTACTGTGCTTAAAACCCTCCAGAGGTTCCCCTCACTCAGGGTCAAAGCCAAATATTCACCACATTTTGCATGGTGTAGAGTTGCCATTTAAATGGTTCTTCCCTGAACAAGTGTATGTGCATCAGGTAATCTGTGGTCTTCACTTTAGAGACAGAAGAATTTAGAATCTTAAGCAGCTCCTTTGTGATATTCCATTTGGTATTTGCCTTGACAGACACACTCCTACGTATATTTTTTACATTTTCTCCAGAACTGTAATTATATTAGAGATACTGAAGAGAAAGCTGTTTCTCTCAATCATCACCAAGCAACTATAATCTCTCACCTGGATTACTGCAAAGCTGCCTACCCAGTTTCTTGACAGCCACCTCAGTCCCCTTTAAATTATTCTCCATGGTATATTCAAATTAACCTCTCTTTTAAAAAAAACAGTCATGCCCTAGCCGGTAAGGCTCAGTGGATAGAGCATCGGCTTGCGGACCAAAGGGTCCCGGGTTCAAATCCGATCAAGAGCACATACCTCGATTACAGGCTCCTCCCCGGCCCGGGCCCTGGTTGGGGGCGTGCAGGAGGCAACCAATCGATGTGTTTCTCTCACATCGCTATTTCTCTCTGTCTTTCTCTGTCACTTCTACTCTCTCTAAAAATTAATGGAAAAATATCCTCAGGTGAGGATTTAAAAAATAATAAATAAATACACAGTCATAATTTCTCCATGCTTAAAACTTATTAATGCCTTCCCATTTCTCTACAGATGAAGATCCAAATTCCTGATGGTCAAGGTTCTAAAATAGTGCTATGCAATGGGAATATATTGGGAGCCATGTATGTAATTTTAAATTTGTTAGTAGCCATATTTTCTCAAAAATTTTCAAAAAGATAAACTAATTTTATACTATATTTTATTTTAGTCAATCTATCCACACTATTATCATCTCAATATATAATCAAAAATTTAAGTAGATCTTAGATGTTCTCACTACAAAAAAAATAGTTATATGTAGTAATGTATGTGTTAACTGTGGTAATCATTTCACAATATATTTGTGTATCAAGTCATCACGGTAAAGCCCCTGAAATGAGTGTTTGCCCCAAATCTTCCTCACTTAGAAGGCACTGTTTCCAGATTGCATAATATTTGACAGGGAAGTGAGGAAAGCCCTGGATTTTTCGGTTGGTGGCCCTGGGCATGAGGCCAACTCCACCAGTCACTACCCTTGTGACCTCAGTGAGCAGCTGTACCATTCTAAGATGCAGCATGCTGCAAAAGCAGGTTTATAAAAACTGCCCGTTTGAAATTACTGGGAAGGACTTGTATGCATGCATATGAGCATAACCAATGGACATAAGACACTGGGGGGTAGGGGAAGCCGTTAAAAATAAAAATAAAAATAAAAATAAAATAAAAAAAGAATAGTGGCATGTGAGAATGTGTTCTTCAATTTAAAATGCTCCACGGGCCGGTCGGTGTGGTTCAGTGGTTGAGCGTCCACATATAACCTAGGAGGTCATGGTTCGATTCCTGGTCAGGGCATATGCCCTGGTTGTGGGCTCAGTCCCCAATGTGGGGCATGCAGGTGGCAGCTGATCAATGATTCTCTCTCATTATTGATGTTTCTATCTCTCTCTCCCTCTCCCTTCCTCTCTGAAATCAATTTTTTAGAAAAAAATAAAATAATATGCTCCACAGAGCTGCTAATTATTGCCTTCCTTGCTAGTTTTCATTTGCACTTTGCCCTAATGTTTAAGTTAATTCATTGGGATATGCAAATTATTCCCCGGTTGCTATAAGACAAAGAACTACTTGAGCCTCTTCAATCCACCTGGAGGCATGTACACAGTAAACTCTATATAAAGGGCACCACCCAACTAAGCATTTAATGCATTTATTCCCTGAGTGTCTTGAATGACCTTTCTCCAACAGATGATCGGGATAGCTTGATATACAATAAAGTATGTTATTGCTAAAGTTGGCACAAAATCTAAGGGTGACACTTATTCTCTTCTTTAAATTTTTCCTTTACTTTCTTTCAATTTTCCACAAAGAACATATATTGCTATTATACTTGAGGGATAGTCTTGTTTAAAAAGAAAAAGAAAAAACTTTAATGCTGATTTTATTTTAGACCAACCCTTATAGCTAATACTTTCAAAACACCAAGTAGCAGGCCCTGTGATAAGAACTTTGTATATATTAATCCTCTCGACAACTCTATGATGTAGGTATGATTATCTTACTCCCTTTTACAGATGAGAAAATAGACACACAAAGATTAAGCAATCTACCAAGGACCACACAACTAGTAAGTGATGGAGCTGGGATTTGAACCCAAGCACTTTGATGTCAGGATTCATGCTTTTAATAGTATTCCAAGGAAGAAGAATGTGAGTGACTAGTATTACCATCTACCATGGCTCTAAGCATTTGATTACATAGGCAGGCTCCTTTGGAAAAAAAATTAGTGATCTATTAGACTGTGGGGTCCCGAAGGCAAGAACTATGTCTCATCCATCTGTGTTTCTGTACCAATTAGCTTTTGCTACATAGCAAACCACCCTAAAACTTAGGTACCTAAAAACCACAACCATCTATTTCAATCACAATCTTGTAGTTTGCCATCTCTGGGTCTTTCTTTTGCTGGTCTTCTTCTATGCTTAGCTGAGCCACATCAGTTAGCTGCTAGTCTGCTTCTGGAAGTCGGATAGCTTTCAGCTAAGGTGATTGGAGCCACTGGGCCACAGGTCTGTGATCCTCCAGCAGCCTAGCTTGGGCTTCTTCATAAGGCAGCGTTCCAAGAACCTCAAGAACAGTTAAGCCCCAATGAGCAAGAGCTTTTCTGGTCTCTGCTTACTAGTATATCACATTCACTACTGACCTATTTGCCAAAGCCAATCACCTGGCCAACCCTAGAGTCAGTGTGGGAGAGGACTACCAAAAGGCACAAATCCAGAGGGATAAATAATCTGTGGTCATTTATGCAATCTACCAGCATCTCCATAACCAAACACAGAACCTAATAAACAATAGGCACAAAATAAGTGCTTATTGAATACTAATACTGTCTCCCCTTCATGAAAAATCAAGATAAAACCAACCATCTCTTCCCTCTCTGCACTAAGGACAGACACTACATCAAGCAGATGGAAGAGGCTGACTGACCCTTCCTCTCAGAGGAATATCTCACCTTGATGCTGGAGCCTATCATTTGATAGTCACCTCCTAATGCAGGCTCTTCTCAGTTCTTGGGTGTGTTCTTACCGGTGGCTACTTCCCTAAAGCTCTTGGAGTCCCAGAACTTGCTCTTGTCAATAGTTCCACCAAGCTGCACATTGGACCTCCCTTTCTCCCACACCATCTGTGGGGTTCCTCAAAGACACCTCTATAGCCCTGGCCAGTTTGGCTCAGTGAATAGAGCGTAGGCCTGCGAACTGAAGGGTCCAGTGTTCAGTTCCGGTCAAGGGCACATGCCCAGGTTGTGGGCTCAATTCCCAGTAGGAGGTAGCTGATCAATGATTCTCTCTCATCATTGATGTTTCTATATCTCTCTCCCTCTCCTTTCCTCTCTGAAATCAATAAAAATATATTTTTTTTTAAAAGACACCTCTATAAAGCTGCTTCAATTAGCATTTCTCCTCGCTCTCTAGTGGCTACCTCAAGTTGTGCAGCCCTTTGAAGAAAAAAGTGTTCAAAGCCTCTACAACTGCACCAGAAGAAACATTGTGTGCTTTAGGTCAGTAGTTTTCAACAGGGGGCGATATTTCCCTTAGGGACATTTGGCAGTATCTAGATCAGCGGTTCTCAACCATTGGGTCGCGACACCTTTGGGGGTAGAACGACCCTTTCACAGGGATCACCTAAGACCATCGGAAAACACATATATAATTATATATTGTTTTTGTGATTAATCACTATGCGTTAATTATGTTCAATTTGTAACAATGAAATTGGGGGTCACCATAACATGAGGAACTGTATTAAAGGGTCGCGGCATTAGGAAGGTTGAGAACCACTGATCTAGACATTTTTAGTTGTTACAACTGGAGGAAGGGTACTGGCATCTAGTGGGGAGAGGCCAAGGATGCTACTAAACATCCCACAGGGTTCAGGACAGCCCCCATGACACAGAACTATCTGGTTCAAAATGTCAATAGTGACATGGTTGAGAAACCATACCTTGGGCTTATAATGAGCCCTCGTTGGTCCTAAGGATGCACCCACAGCTCCACCCAGGGTTGTTACATGGCTGGATCAGTCACATGCTCTGGGAAGAATCAATCTCTCGCAACAAGCCCAAATTTTCTCTATACATCTGAAATCTCAGTAATGTTTGTGGAGCCTCCCACAATTCCCTAGTTTAGATAGACAAACTAAGCTCTAAATAGGAGCTTGGTTTCATGCAAAAAAAAATGATCTTACTGTCTCTTCATCTATGTTCAATCCTACTGATTCTGAGAGCAATTTTCTCAGAAAAGAGGAGTGCTTAAAGGTGTTTATAGCAATCCAGTTAACAGTCTCAGAAATAAAAAAATGGCTTCCAATGGAGAACTGCATTGTAGGATTTCTGTATGAACCATCCAAACTCTTTCATAAAATGTACCTTAGTTGCAAGGAATAAATGACGGGCATTCAGTTTTAACAAAATGACATTTGTTCTGTGGAAGGAAAGAATTTCTTACTGTCACAGAGAACACCAAGAACCAAGGGGATGAAAGCAACACAGACATTGATTGCTATGGCAGCTCCCCATACAAAAGCGACAGGAATTGAAAGCCTTGATCTAGTTGCTCATCTTACCAGGCATTTTAGCAATGCTAATTAGAAGAGAGTAGCTGCTATTTCTCTAGCATGAAAGATGAACTAAAATTTATCTAGGAAATTTACTTCTGAAATTTTCACAGAAGGAATCAATAGCAAAGGGGTTTTTTTTTTTTATTAACCCTGGACTTTAATCCTTACCTGTTCACTTTCTTCTGGTCCTTTATGCTGGTAGCTAGGAACATCCTCCTCACTCAGAATCTGAAGTTCCTCATTTAAGAGTGAGGCAGAGAGAGCAATAAGGAAGCGAAGGAACCACAACTCCAGCTGCTCTTTGCCTTACCTTGAAAGCTTTTCTCCACTTTTTCCTGAGTCTTCTGAACACCTCCTCTCCCTGCCCTCCATTTCCATCTTCTCTCTTCTTCCTGTTTCCCCACCCCTGCCTCTGGACCCCAGAGCCCCTGGAGGGCAGAGGGGGACTAGAAGGAATCCCAGATGTGGGATGGAGATATAGCCAATGTTGTGGGAAAAGGTGCAGCCCTCCCTCTACTTGACCTCATCCTCCACCTCCCACCTCCCAGTGTTTGCTGTGTGGCTCAAAATAGAATTTGGAACCAAAAGCCCTCTATTCTGGACATTCTCTTGATGCAAGGCCAGTTCTAGGATTTAGACTCATCCAAGAAAGAACTAAAAGTCTTTCCCCAGCCCTTAGCATTATGAACCCAACTTCCTACTTGGACCTCATTCTCTAGCATCCTCTAAACTGGCTATTCCCTGTCACTGCCTAGACTTCTCCAAGTAAGCTGTGGGGCAGCAATGAAGTGTGCCCAGAACTAGGCATTGGGAGAGGAGTTTCTCATCAAAAGTTCCCCAATTGGCTCTTGGTTGGGATTCTGCTGCTACTGGTTCTTGTTCCAGAGGCTTCTTACTTCAGAGGAGAAACTTTGAGAATTGTGAAGCCGAGCTCTCCATCTAGGCCAGAACCACCTTTGACTGAACTTCATTCATTTCAATTGTGTCACAACAAGTCATAATCTCTGTGTTGAGTCGTAGCTATCAAATGTAAAGGATAGGGACAGTTGACATGCTGGAGCAAAACGGTGGCCTGAATTGGTATTGGTGGAAAGCAAAGCATCAGTTTGTTGGTGCTCTTTCTCAGGCTCCCAGTGCAAGAGTAGCACTGAGCTATTTCTCTTTAAGGTCTCTAGTGAACAATGGTCCCCCATCACTGGTTGAGCATCATTGATCTGGGCAGGTTCCAGCTGTGCCTGTTAGCCACCATGATCTTTTCCATCACCTCCAGGGCATTCTCTGTGGTCCTCCTACATCTAAAGTGCTATATTCCTGTGAGTTCTGCTCTCTTCCAGTTCTGGAACTTCCTTATCCCAAAGATCCACAGCAGCCAAGATCAAGATTCTGGCCTTTTTAAACTCCAAGCAGAAATATCCACCTCCTCCTATTCTTTGATAGTCCAACCCAGTTATAAGTTGTCTTCATGGCAGCCTTTACACCTCCCTGTAAATTTTTTCTTTTCCATTCTGAGAATGGTAAAAAGGATGTTTATTTCTTTATGAACTTTGACTTCAAGCAAATAAGTCAAAAATTAATTTTGTAATCATTTTCTACATGATTTTCAAAAGCATATTGGCTAATGAAAAGATAAGATACTGTAAAAGAAATTCAGTTAAAAGGGAATAAACATCCTTATTTGTTTTCATGGAATATGACTTTTCATGAACAATGGCCTCTCATAGGTTCTCAGAGGCCACTTAATCTATACTCTCAGATGAAATATTAAATTCTTTTCCAGTCAATTACACCTTTGACACCACCAAGTGCCAGTAGAATGTCTGATGAAAAGAACATCAAACTCAGCTAGTGTGGCTCAGTGGATGAGGGTCAACCCAGGAACTAAGAGGTTGCTGGTCAGAACACATGCCCAGGTTTTGGGTTGGATCTCTAGTAGGGGGCATGCAGGAAGCAGCCAATGTTGATGTTTCTCTCTCATCAATGTTGCTATTTCTCTCTCTCTCTAAAAACCAATAAAAATATATTTTTAAAAAAAGAACATCAAGCTGGACCTCAAAAGATCTGGTCTCTGGACTAAACTAAGTCTGTATTTGTGGTTTCAGCTTATAGAAGGTAAATAATTATAGAAGGTAAATAAATCCCAGAATAAAAAAGAAAAAGAAAAAAAGGAGAGGCTGGGAGCTTCCATCACCAGGGGGCTTGGCCAGACTGAAAACGGCCCTCAGCCTCTCACCCAGACTGGCCAGGCACCCCAGTGGGGCCCCCCCACCCTAAAGTGGGTGTGGCCAGCCTGAAAACAGCCATCAG